>NC_060070.1:147552281-147860988 GCF_922984935.1 Meles meles
TTCATCAGAATCTGAAGTAGCTGGTTGTTATCTTTAATGTGGCATGTGCCCTTTGGCACTTGGCGAACGCTTATGAGTTAAGGACCAGATACTAGTAAATGCACTAAAACAGGTCTGTGGTTCCTCCATGTCCATCTCTTGGTACTGGACCTGCTCTGGGCCCTTCTCCCTCACCTGCCCTTCCAGCTCTGCTCCACCTTCGTTCTGCCCTACAGACAGAAATCATTCCCTCTCCTCGCAGGAATTCTCTTTCTCCTCTAGGTCTGTTTTGTTATGTGGAGTCTATGGAACCTAGTTATTTTTAGGTTTTTGTTTTGTTTTAATAATGCCTCTTAATTACTTAATTCTGTTTCCTGAGAAGCTGATTACAGCTCTCTGCAGATGCCTCCTTGAAACCCCAGCTCACAGAGCCAACTCCTGGGTATTCCTGCGCAAAGTGCCCTCCGGGAAGCGTCGTTTTCAGCATCTCCGTGATGGGGGTTCGAGAATGGTGCTGGCTGTTGGGGGGTGTGTGGAAGTAAGCCTGTGTGTTCTCCTCTACTTGTCGTGGCTTCCAAGTGGAAGCAAAGCTCTCTTCTTAATTGTATTTTTTAAAAAGATTTTATTTATTTATTAGAGTGTGAGAGCACAAGCAGGGACAGGGGCAGAGGGAGAGGGGGAAGCAGACCCCCCGATGAGCAGGGAGCCTGATGCAGGGCTCGATCCTGGGATCCCAGGACCCTGGGATCATGACCTGAGCTGAAGGCAGACGCTTAACCGACTGAGCCGCCCAGGCGCCCCATAATTGTACATATCTATGCATTTTTGCCTCTTCTAGGGCAGAACTCTCTAGCACTATTTAAATAGTTCAAAATGACTGTTTGCAATATTGGCCCAATGAAGGTGTTTTCTGGCAAGCCCTTTGGGGGCAAGGAACTAACACTCCCCTTAAAAGAGGATTTTCAGTTGGTTTGGGCCAGAGATTTTTGTTTGCTTTTAACTTCTCGTTGTGCTTCCCCAGGGAGCCGGTGGACTGTCCAGTCTCTGCTGCATGTCCTTGTCCTCTGAGCCTCTGCCGTCCTGGAGTCAGCCTCCTCCCTTCCCAGTTTTCTGTTTTATTTTCTTGGTCCCCAGGACTTCTACCCTTTTCATGTGCCGACTTGAGATTTCCAAGAGGGGGCCCCTATTTTCTTATATCTCCATATTATTCAAATGTGTTTAAGGACGGTTTTAAAAACGTTCCTTTCTGTTTTCAAGTATCCCTTTATGCTTCAGCAAGTGGCATATCATTTCCTGCTTTAGTTTTGGCCTCGGGCCAGCGAGCCAGGGCTGAGGCAGGGGTGAAAAGTTCACTCTCCGGAAGTGCCGTGTGGCTCTGACTCACGTGACCGGGAGCAGCCCCAGACTCCCAGGAATTCCCTGTGGATGTGAGTCTGGGAGAAGGCGGCCCAGGGGGGCCCTTTGCTCCGTTCTGCTTTCTGTGCTTGGATTTTTAAGGAATGCATGGCCCCTTTCTTCCAGGGATTCTCTCTAATACTCTTATTAGCGTCTAGAGCGATGGTGTCTTAAAATTGAAAGTCGTAGGGGTGCCTGGGTGGCTCAGTGGGTTAAAGCCTCTGCCTTCGGCTCAGGTCATGGTCTCAGGGTCCTGGGATCGAGCCCCGCATCGGGCTCTCTGCTCCGCGGGGAGCCTCTTTGTGATCTCTATCAAATAAATAAAATCTTAAAAGGAAAAATTGAAAGTTGTAATCCACTGGTAGGTTATGCCGTCAATCTAGTAGATAGAAATCAGTATTAAAAATAGGTAGCAATATCAACAGTAGGCGTGACACGTAGTAATTTGTGATTTTCTTCAACGTGTGTCTGATACAGGTAGACACATGTAAACGTACGTTCTCATAGGGCCCCACTTGGGTGTGTCTGCGTGCGTGCTGGCGTGGACGGTTCCCTCTACCCCCCGTTCTGGTCCTCCCAGAACCTAATTTCCAAAGTGTAGGTAGATACTTGCCAACGAACGTGTTCTTACAAAATACACGTGGTTTCATATTTTGAACTTATCGTGCCTATATTTGAATTTACATAAATGTGTTCCATATCCTGTTTTCTTATTTCTCCACCTGGCATGGTCCGGAGGTCCGTGAACATTGCTATGTGTGCCTCTAGCTCACTGAGTCCAAGTGGTCATTGGATGCTACTGTGCCCGGCGTACGGTTATATTCTCCCCCAGCGATGGACACCTGCACTGTCTCCATCTTATCGAACCATGATCAGGGCTGCTGTGAAAAGCCTCAGACATGCCCCCCCCCACTGGAAACTACCAAGGGACATTTATTTATTTGGGATCCAGATGGATAGTAGAATTGCTTGACCTTAGGGTGTGTGTGTGTGTGTGTGTGTGTGTGTGTGTATGTGTGTGTAACGCTCAGATACCCTTAACAGTATAGTTTTACCAAGTACTCTGAGTCTCTCCAGATTGATTCCCCATCCACACTCCCATCTCCCCCAGCGATATGAGTGTTTATATACCCACATTCCCACTAATGCTTAGCATCAAGTTTTCTTTCTTTCTTTCCTTTTTTAATTTTTAAAGATTTTATTTGAGAGAGAGAGAGAGTGAATACAAGCAGGGGGAGGGGCAGGCAGAGGAAGAAACAGGCTCCCTGCTGAGCAAGGAGCCTGATGTGGGACTTGATCCCAGAATGCTGGGCTTATGACCTGAGCCTAAGGCAGACGCTTAACCCACTGAGTCACGTAGGTGTCCCGCCTGTCCTTATTCTACGACCTTTGTCCATCATGTTCTGTTAGTGAATCAAAATCTTTAATGTTAATTCATCAAGATTCGACTTTGGGGGCTCCGTGAAGTAAATGAATCCTTATCCCTCTGTCATAAAGTTTATGTTATCTGTTATATTTTATAGTTTAATCTTTCACGTTTAGGTCTTAACCCATCTGGAATTTATACACACACACACACACACACACACACACCATATATCTCTCTCTGTACATATGGTAGGAATCCAGTTTTTTTTTTAATATGGTGATTCTGTCTCCTTGGTATCAACATTGTGCTCCATTGGTTTCTTTCTTATTTAACCACACTCACTCTGTTGCATTATTGTAACTCTGTAGTGTATCCGTGTGTAAGCCCTCCTTATCGCTCTTCTTTTTCAGGATGGACTTAGGTATCTTTGAAGCCTTTTCATACAAAATTTGAGAGTTTATTAGAGCCTTCAAAATACAACTGAAGGTCTGATTTGAGATGTGTTGAATTTATAACTTAAAGCAGAAAAACCAACATTTTTTTTTTAAAGATTTTATTTATTTATTTGACAGAGAGACAAATCACAAATAGGCAGAGAGGCAGACAGAGGGAGAAGAGGAAACAGGCTTCCTGCTGAGCAGAGAGCCCCATGCGGGGCTCGATCCCAGGACCCTGAGACCATGACCTGAGCCGAAGGCAGAGGCCGAACCCACTGAGCCACCCGGGGGCCCCAAGTAAACCACCATTATTTTAGTAAGTTCCATCTAAGACCTTTAACTGTGTTTCAGTTCTATCATCTGACCGTTTTACAGTTCATATTACTCTCCACAGATACCAGTATTCTTGCTAATACTGGGAGCATATAGAAGATGAAGGCAAATAATATAAATAATGCATAAAATGATTCTGAAATAATTATAGAAATTGTGGGTTTAGTAGTTTTTTAGGTAGTAACATCCTTTGACCATGGAATAGTCTTATAAGAAGAAATCTTCAGGATAATCTCAGGTACCCCAACACTGTATAAATAAAACCAATTCCCAGGGAGGTCAAAGGACTCACTCAAGAGTCAAGTGCAGAGTTGGGGAGAGAATCTCAAATTGAAAAAAGGTTTTCTAACCCCTAGTCCACACCTTTTGCCAAAAACGGTGCCCGTAATGGCCGTATACTTCTGATATCTTGGTGTTTTGTTTTTTTCCTAGTAGACTTCTGATTTGCTTAGGCATCAGAAGAAATGGGCTTTCTTTGTTACTGGAGTTCACAGAAAGAATGATTTGCCTGCCAAAGCCCTGAGATGGGGGGAGGGAGCTTTCTGAGCAGCACATTGTTTTCTTATTAAAAATGGTGCGAGTTGGCATTGGGATCGTTTCCAGCAGTCATTTCCCTGCATTCCAGTGGTGGTTGATAGAGACTTTAAAAGATATACAGCGGTCCTTGTACAAATGGTCCCATATTCGCATGTTAATGAAGGGCTAGACTGCTGAGCATGGCTGGTTTGCCAGAGCAGGAGAGAGGGGTCTGTCCTCACTGCTGTGGTGGCCCCTCTGCCAAAGTCAGATGGGGGAAGGTCCGGCTTGGCTTGAGGGGCAGGACCTTACTCATTAGTGACATGCACTTTTTCCCTCTCCCCAGGTGCACGTTGAAACTTCGTTTTTGCTCTCTTGAACCCATCTGATTTCTCCCAAGTAAGCTGGTCTGGGGACAGAAAGGAGGGCTCTTCCTTGTTTCAGATGGCAGCAGAGTTCATGAGGGAATAATTCCAAGACTCATTCCTCTGTTTTAATGACATCAATTGAAGAACCTTACGTCAAAACCCACATGATTTCATAGCTTTTTACCTTGGCGCATTTGAATCGGAATAACGTGTCATTTTGCTGTGAGTTTGGGTAGTAGGGCCATTGGCCTCAGCAAAAGGAGGGGTGGGGGAGTGTCTGTGTGTGTGTGTGTGTGTGTGTGTGTGTGAGAGAGAGAGAGAGGGAGAGCTTGTGTGGCTAGTTCTATTAGTGGGCGGCAGAGGGAACCCTTGAATGTTTCCTGAAGATTGCAGAGCTGTCCATCTGTTCTCGTAGGCAGTCTAGACACTCCTGTCCCACCAGAGACCATAGAGGTGTTGGGCGCCCATGTGGCCGAGTGATCCCAGAGTTGTGTCTTCAGGATCCGACTTTCTTTAGTATTCAGTGTGTTCCCACTCACCCATCAGGACTTCTTAACCCAGATGTTCCCTGCCCACCTAGCCCCCATCAGCTGAACACGTTCTAGAAGGTCACTGCTCATGGTCTTGGGCTGACTTCCAGGAGTGCTCTTTCCTGCAGTGTCAATTGTATTCTCCTGGGCTTGCTGGCTCGTCGGTCCCCATGGCATGTCACCAAGTCCTCACCGCTACTAGGTAGTGTCTCCTGTGTGTGTCCCTCGCTCCTGCTCCTTCCCCTCGTCACTCACCCCTTCCAATTTGTCTTCCAAAAGTTAACCTAATGTCTGGCATATCTGAGGAAATAGAAACAACAGGCTTATGAGAATGGGAAAGACTGTTAGATGAAGTGGTTATTTCCTTCACTCTCTTTTAAAAATAGCAGTGTCTTGGACATTAGGGAATGAACAGGATGCATCAAAAGGACCACTTATCCAATGAGATAAAGAATTTAGAAACCCAAAACACAAAAACCTGGATAGGATTTTTAGCACTTTACTTGTCCAGACATGGCCAAGAATGAGTTAGAACTGGGGTGATAGGGGCACCGGGGTGGCTCAGTGAGTTAAGCCTCTGCTTTCGGCTTAGGTCGTGATCTCAGGGTCCGGGGATTCAGCCTCTGAATCGGGCTCTCTGCTCCGCGGGGAGCCTGCCTCTCTGTCTGCTTGTAATCTCTCTCTCTCCATCAAATGAATAAAAATAAAATCTTTAAAAAAAAAAAAAAGAACTGGGGTGGTAACTGTCCCAGTGTTTTTGTAACTTGAAATAGCCAATGACAGTCTTAGTACACTACGATTGAGGGAGTATATATTTCTTGTTGGCTCTCTCTCGGCAGCACATCCTCTGGGGATTGACTTAACTTAGTATTGTCCCCATTTCTCAGGTAAGAAAACTGACGTTTGAGAGATGTGCCTGCCCTACAGTCCCATACAGCCGTGGAGCCACCGTCCAGCTGTGTCTGTATTTGACCATGATCCTTGGTTGTTTCTCCAGCGCTTGTTTCTGTCAACACCAGAACAGTCTGCCTGATGCCTTATTTATAGGTTCCGGGTCCAGCCCCATCTTTCTGTAGTTCGGTAGCTGGGTGAGCGTGTATGCTATAACTCACTACCAGATCTTTTCTGCTGTTATGACTTAATTAAATGTTGAATAATAACGAAGGCACACTTCTGTAGGACGTGTGAAAACACTGTTTACACCTGACAAAATCAGCTCACTGTTATGTCTATCAAGGCACAAGAATGCAAATTGTGAGGTATTAGATAAAGAGTTTTTCTGTCTTCCCATTCTTAAAAATTAGGGACGAATAATACTGATAGAATCGGATGAAATTTTTTTTTCAATTGTAAATATTGAAAATACTTCCTGAAATACTCATGTTCCTGATTCCATTTTTAATTCGTTGTCTTTATTTTTGGATACTAACCCTGTGTGAAGAAAAATACTATAATTTATAAAAAATGACACAATATTTTAAAAAATATATATGTGTGTGCATACATACATACATATATATATATATATACACACACATATATTTTTTTTTCCAAGATTGGTGACCCCTAGTAGTTTCTACCTTGGTTCCTAAGGTATCTGCTTCATATGTGGGGAGACCATTGCTTGTTTGGTTTGTTGAAATTGTAATTCTGGTTGCAAAATTCTTCTAGACTGTTGGATCGGGGTTCCAGTGATGATTTCTTTTTTCCCTACTGATTGAATCTTTAAGAACCATACTGTCCAATATGGTAGTTACTGTCCAATAAAATAAACTCTGTTAGTATAAAGTAAAACAAAAAATTCAGTTCCTCAGTTGCAATAACCACATTTCCAATGCTTCGTAGCGAGATAATGCTTAGGGAGTACCAGGCTGGAAAGTGTGGATGTCGAGCATCACTAGAATCCCAAAACGTTTTGTTGGACAGCGATGATCAAGGGTCATGTTAAAGATTTTTAAAAGACTGTTTTTAGGATACTAAAAAATCAAGACTATTTTTAAGAGCAGTTTAAGATTCTTAGTAAAATTGGGGCGCCTGGGTGGCTCAGTGGGTTAAAGCCTCTGCCTTTCGCTCAGGTCATGATCCCAGGGTCCTGGGATCGAGCCCCGCCTCGGGCTCTCTGCTTGGCAGGGAGCCTGCTTCCTCCTCTCTCTCTCTCTCTGCCTGCCTCTCTGCCTACTTGTGATCTCTGTCTGTCAAATGTATAAATAAAATCTTAAAAAAAAAAGAGTCTAAGATTCTTAGTAAAATTGAGGGGAAGGCACAGACATTTCCCATATACCCCCCACCCCCACACAGCTGACCCCATCGTCAACCTCTCCCACCAGAGTAGTACATTTGTTGCAGTTGATGAACCTCCATTGACACACCATTGCCATCCAGAATCCATAGATTCTGTCACTGCTCCTGGATGCTTGGTGGTGTACCTCTTACGGGTTTGTACAAAGCTGTAATGATAGGTATCCACCATTATGATATATAGAGTGTTTTCACTGCCCTAAAACACCTCTGTGTTCTACTGACTCATCCCTCCCCAGTCCTAGCAATCACTAATCTTTTTACTGGCGCCATAATTTTTTCTCTTCCAGAATATGGTGTAGTTGGTTTTATACACTATGTAACCTTTTCAGATTGGCTTCTTTCACTTGGTAACACGTGCTTGAGTCGTCTGCATGTATTTTCATGGCTTGATCACTCCTTTTCATCTGTTTTGTTGAAAGCACTGTATAATAGTCCATTGTCTGAATGTACCATAGATTTTTTTTGGTGTTTGTTTTGTTTTTTGTTGGTTTGTTTTTCATTTTAAATCCATTCACCTACTGAAGGACATCTTGGTTGCTTCCATGTTTTGGTAATTAAGAAGAAAGTTGCCATGAACATCTGTACGCAGGCTTTTATGTGGTTAAATGTATTCGAATCCTTTGAGTAAATACCAAGGAGCATGATTGCTGAATCGTATGGTAAGGGAATCTTTATTCTTCTAAACCGTGAGTGGAACGTTCATGTTGCTCCACATACTTGCCTGCATTTGGTGTTCCAGATTTTTGCTGTTTTAATAGATGTATAGTATCTCCTTGCTTTAATTTGCATTTCCTATTGACGTATGTAGATCATCTTTTCGTATGTTTATGTTCCATCTGTACATCATGTTTGATAATGGGTCTGTTATGAGTTTTGGCAGATTGTCTTCTTCTTATTGAGCTTTTGGGGTTCTTTGTATATTCTGAATAACAGTCCTTTGTAAGATATGTCTTTTGCAGATATTTTCTCCTGGCCTGCGATTTGGTTTCTCATCTTGTGACATTTTCTCTCACAGAGCATAAATTTTTAAGTTTAGTCAAGCCTAGCTCATTGGTTCTTTCATGGATTTCACCTTGTTGTCTAAGAAGTCATAGTCATGCCCAAGATCAAGTAGTTTTTTTTTTTTCCTGTGTTGTCTACGAGGACCATGTAGTTTTGCATTTTCAATTTATTTTATTTTTTAAAAAGATTGATTTATTTACTTAGGGCACACACACAGAAGGAGAGGGAGAAGCAGACTCCCTGCGGAGCCCCAACATGGGGCTCCATCCCAGGACCCTGGGATCGTGATCGGAGCTGAAGGCAGATGCTTAACTGACTGAGCCACCCGGGCACCCTTGCATTTTCAACTTAGATCTGTGGCCCATTTTGAGTTAACTTTTATGAATGGCGTAAGTCTGCCTAGATTTATTTTATTTTATTTTGCTTGTGGATATCCAGTTGTCCCAGCCCCTCTCGTTGAGAAGACTCGCCTTTCTGCTTTGTGTTGCCTCTGCTCTTTCGTTAAAAAGACCAGTTGTGTGTCTTTATGTGGGTCTATTTCTGGGCTCTCTATTCTGTTCCATTGATCCGTTTGTCTCTTCTTTTGCCAATACCACACTGTCTTGATTACTGTAGCTCTGTGCTCAGTCTGAAAGTTGGGTAGTGATGATCTGCTTTTAATAATTTGTTTATTTGGATTAAAAACATTATGAATTGGGTGCTTGCCAGAAAAGGTAGCCGGCTCTTCCAGCCAGAAGAGGTTATGGTATGAAGACTGTGCTTTGGAAGTTCTGGCAGATATTTCTAATTGCACATACGCAGCTCCGCATTACGTGACTTGCTCTCACATATGTAACAGCCCTGGCCGCCGTCAGAAGCTCGTCTCAGAATCTGTTATTCTGAATAACTATAATGTTATCAGATACGTTGCCCTGCTGGTTTCGACTGGTTGTATCTTTGCTGCGTGAACTGGTAAGGAGCAGCCATAGACTCAAACTACTTTGGTATCAAATCCGAACCCAGGGAGTCTTACGTTACAGAGCTGCTTTAAGTCCGTTTTGTAGTCTGCAGATTGTCCTACAGAAATTCACCCTTGAGAGCCTCGGGGAGTTCAGCAGACTGTCTGGTGGCTGTCTGTCCAAGTTCCTTGAGGCAAAGAAAAGAGACAACAGATCCTTGTTCTTTGACAGCTTTATTGAATGTATTCAGTCTTAGGTTTTGAATAATCTGTTTAACTAGAGATACTTTGCACAGTGAATAAAATTTCTTTGCTATGAAATTTAATCCTTATAGGATCTTCAGAATAATTTTAACACTTGCCAGATCTCTGCATCAACTGCTCAGCTCTCCAGATGCCTCTACAACTTGAAACAAACTCTACTCTCTACTTCTGATTTTTCGTCTCCCGTGAACGGGAAGTACAGAAAATATGTGTTTAAAAAAAGAATGATTTTTTTTTGCAGAAGTTGATTGGTTTAATGTTTCTCTTGATCTTGTTCCCTCCAAGCACATGATATTTGATGATTTTTTGCTAATTCTTCTTTGTCATTGAGTAGATACGTGTATAAAAGATAATGTAAAAACTGCAAAATTAGCTCAGTGACAATAAAAAATAACTAAGGAAGCATATATCCGAGGGTTTGAAGGAAGCTGATGATGAATGTGGAGAGGAATTTTGTTCACAGCCAGCACTGGTGGTTCTTCCGAATCTCTTGTGACTCCACGTGTCTTCACTTAAAATCGTTTGCGCTAATCTTAATATGGTGTTTGGTGCTTTATTAAGATGCTTAAAAAATGTTTAAATTTTTATTATTTAATTTTTTTTAAACTTTTTTTTTCTTTTTGGATTTTATTTATTTATTTGACAGACAGAGCTCACAAGTAGGCGAGAGACAGGCAGAGAGATTGGAAGGGAAGCAGGCTCCCCGCTGAGCAGAGATTCCGATGTGGGGCTCGATCCCAGGATCCCTGGGACCATGACCTGAGCCGAAGGCAGAGACCTAACCCACTGAGCCACCCAGGCGCCCCTATTTAATTTTTTTTTTTAACACTAGACCCCATGATATTGTCAGGGTGCCAAAACTGTTACTTACCTTGGCAGCCCTCGATGGCCCCTTCCTTTAAGAGATCTAGTTATGGAGAGGACTGAAACAGGAATGGATGGGTGGGTTAGAGCCTGCAGTAATATAATCTTAGTTTCCTGAGTTTGGCAGTTTACGGAAGGGTGCCGCTGTTTATCCTCCTTTACATTCTATCCAGTTCAGACCTGGTCAGGTTAGCACTTAGCTTCTGTAGTCAGCCAAGAATGCACGCCAAGGATTCAGTCCAGCAGATGGCTTCACAACATCTCCTATCCTAAAAGTTTTTTCTCTGCTTAAATTGTAACCTTACCTGTTGTGGTTGCCGTGCTTGAAATCGGCCGTTTTGAAAGCGTCAAATTGTTTAGGTTGCAACTGGTTTTCTAAATCAGTTCGGGGTACTCTAAGAATTTAGTTAAATATAATTCACCCTCCATTCATCTTTCTCTTTTGTAAATGACTTACCTAGACTTGAGTAGCAACTGAGCAGGAGCCGTCCTTTCCGAATGAAAGGGCAGAACGTGTGTATTTTGCAGCGTGGTGGACTTTAAGATTTGTTTGTGTTGCCTGGAAGCTCGGAACACAAATTGAAAGTGGGTGCTGCTAGTTTGCAAGGCAGCAGTTGGCTCATGGTTGAGCTGAATGGCTTTTTCAATGTAGGGGTGATAGGAAAGAATGAAGGGAGGGGGGCAAGCACAATACTGACGGTTTTAAGAAGAGTACTGAGAAAATCTTCTATCCACTTTATTTGGTGTGAGCGAAGCTCATGAGTACCTATGAGAAAGGGGGAAGAAAAAGGAGATCAGACAAAGTTTGGTTGTGAAAACTCAGAAGTTCTTTGTTCTTACTCCCCTACTGTGTCTTCTGGATTTTGGAGAAAATGGGCATGTATTTGTATTTTCCATTTCCATTGAACTCAGTTTTCTAATCTTTCATACTTGGCCAGTTCCTCTCTGGGAACATATTGTCCACATGTTCTGAAGGCCCTCCGAGAGACAAGAGTTGATTGAAAGCTCTCAGTTCTACTGAAGTGGGTGGCCAGAGAGCTGCGGCGGAACAGCTGCCATACACCCATTGAACTTGTGTCATTTATAAATTAGTTTCTGTGCCATCTGGAGCAAGAGATGGTGCCGTGGTCTAGAGAAACACTTTGTGGGGTGCATTCTCATCCAGCGCTTATATAACTTGCTTCTTTCCACATTCAACTGAAGTCTTCAAATCTTCATTTGCTTGGAGGTTTAAAATGGGAATAAATGTGGGGCGCCTGGGTGGCTCAGTGGTTTAAGCTGCTGCCTTCAGCTCAGGTCATGATCTCAGAGTCCTGGGATCGAGTCCCACATCGGGCTCTCTGCTCAGCAGGGAGCCTGCTTCCCTCTCACTCTCTCTGTCTGCCTCTCTGCCTACTTATGATCTCTCTCTGTCAAATAAATAAATAAAATCTTTAAAAAAAAATGGGAATAAATGTGAGTGATTTCTTTAAATGTCGTATTCGTGACACCTCCTCCACCCCTACCAACATTCGCCTTCCCTCTCTCCCTTGTAGTGACTACATCCTGCCTGCTTTCCACTCCAGTGGAAAATACATGAATCCTAGAGTCTCCATGAGGTTTCCTGTTCGATGACATAATCAGAAAATCCTTCTCACATTGCCCTTGGGGTTGCTGTCTGGAGGTTAGGTTGTCTTGGTGGGCGTAACTCAGCCATCCAGGAAGAAAAAAGAGAAAGAAATCACAGGCCATAAACGCGGAGCCTGAAATGCATTAATATCATGGTACAAGAAATGAAGCTGTGGGCATGCCTGCTGCACTGGTAGAGAATTTCATTAATCTACAGATTCTTACTGGCATCAAATGGGTTGGCGGGTAGGATGTGTACATATGGCGGGCGCTGGTGCCATGCCACGAGCAGGAGGCATTTAAACTGTTCAGTGTAAGCTGTTAGACTAAATCTTGTGGGAGAATACCACAAACCCTGGACTATTAGACTTCGGTAGTGTTGACGTTAGCCCCCAGGGGGCTGTTCACCTAGTGAGTTTTGCCTTTAGTGGTTGGTCACCGGAAGTTGGAACAAAGGAAACCATGGGACAGGTCAGAAATAGAAGATGGGACACATTTTAAATGAGAAGAGCAAACTGCCATCTGGCATGTAATGTGGTCTGTAAAAGTTCTGAAGTTGAAGATGTCATGAGGCAAAAACTCCAGTGGGTGTGAATTGGTTGGAAAGGAGAAAACTGTGTGATGAAAGTTGAAACAATAGTATGATATTTAGATGCTAAGGGGCATGTACACTTTGACGAGTGTAGAAGTTACTGGCATAGGCAGTTGAACATATGTTCAAAGAGGGATCTTTCCTTCATTAGCTGGAGAAGTTCTCATGGTTTTTGTTGTGACGGTGGGCTGCCATAACCCTCCATTTGGTTGACTTGGACGAGTGTCTCTTGCCTTTGATCTTGCACGTCTGTGCTTGATTGGCACTTGGTCAGAACGAGAATGAGGAGTGGGCTCCTTTGCAGGATTTGCACAGTCTTGATGCCAACTGCCTCTGTGATTCTCCCTCTCATGGTACCAGGCTCTCAGATGGCAGGGCAGGAACAGGAGAGATGATGCTTCCTGAAGGAGTTTCACTGGAGCGAGGAAGGAGAGGGTTTTAGCCCCAGCCCCTGTGAGTTGAAAGCCTGGGAGATGTTACCATTTCTAACTCCTTGTATCAGAGATGTCATTGGGTTTTCTACATTCCAAGCAATAATAGACTTTTCATCGGAGCTACCTATGCTATTAGGGAGTCTAGAAGCTTTCACTTGAATGAAAAAATTCTATTTCTTTATGGCTATGGGGAGCCTGTTTTAAGTTTATAAATCGCTACTGAACTCTAAAACTTAGAAATCTGAATTTGTTTCATGATTTTATTTTTAAAATGTGTTTACTTATTAGAGAGCGTGAGGAGTGAGTGGGTGGGAGTGGGGTGAGAGAACGGGAGTCTGAAGCTGACTCCATGCTGAGCGTGGAGCCTGACGTGGGACTGATCCCATGACCCTGACGTCACCCTCCGAACTGAAACCCAAACTGGAATGCTTCACCAACTGAGCCACCCAGGTGCCCCATCCATGATTTGTGTTGTTGAATGCTGTAGAGACCACATGCACAAACGGTGAGCCTTTACTCTCATCATAGGTTTATTTATCCAATCTCTGCCTTGTAGTAGAATAATGGTACCCCCGGGGTGGGAAAAGATCTGATGGATGAATCACTTTTTCTACTGATAACATTTCTTCCAGATGTTACCCAAACCAGGATGAGGGGACAGCTGATGACCGAGAAGCCACTACGTTCTGTAGTCCTTGAGTACTTCACATGCCTGTATCAGTCAGAAATCTAAGACCAGGAAATGTAGAAGTGCCTGGCTGGCTCTGTCAGTAGACCATGTGACTCTTAATCATGCGGTCATGGGTTCAAGCCCCGCTTTGGGCCTGGAGCCTACTTAAGTTAGAAACAAGAAAAAGAAAACCAACAAAAGGAAACGTGAGATACACACACACACAGTGGACTATTACTCAGCCATAAAAAGATTGAACTCTTGCCATTTGTGACGTGGAGGACCTTGAGGTTATTACGCTAAGTGAATTAAGCCAGACGGGGAATGATAAATGTAATGTGATTTCACTTACACGTCGATGATAGTAAAACAAAACAGCAACCACAACAAAGTGAAACTGACACCTATTTAGAGCAAACTGGTGGTTGCCAAAGGGGAGAGGGATGGCAGGATGGGTGCCACGGCTGAAGAGGGTTAAGAGGAACAAACTTCCAATTATAAAAGAAGTCACAGGAAGGAAAATACAGCATAGGGGATAGAGTCAATAATATTGTATGTCGTGGAGAACACCTAGTGTTCTGCTGCAGCTGATAAATAAATTGAGCCCTACGTATGAGATTAATGATGTACTACATATTGGCTAATTGAATTTAAATAAAAAATGAAATTTTAGTATATGTGCTACCGAAGCGAGCACTAAATAAAAAATGAAATTATAAAACATTGTATGTAATACAGTATAGTAATGGGTATTTCACCGTGTACAGAATTGTCGACTCACTATGTTGTACACCTGAAACTACTTTTAATATTTTATCATCGAGGGGCGCCTGGGTGGCTCAGTGGGTTAAAGCCTCTGCCTTCGGCTCAGGTCATGATCTCAGGGTCCTGGGATCGAGTCCCGCATCGGGCTCTCTGCTCAGCAGGGAGCCTGCTTCCTCTCTCTCTCTGCCTGCCTCTCTGCCTACTTGTGATCTCTGTGAAATAAATAAATCTTAAAAAAAAATTTAATATTTTATCATTGAACATAAAACAAAATTAAAAATGGTGTAGCAGAAGGAGCAAGGACAAAAAGGCCTATCTCTGGGCATCTTCCACGGAACATCATAGCATCGAGTGGAGGTTGATGCCATTTTGGATCAACCGTCGATTGGTTTCACAAAGTACCCTAGCATTCAGTACACATTTTTATACCTTGTCCTTCACGTTGTCGCGAGAGCCTTTGTCCGGTCTCTTACTCAAGTCCAAGTGTATTTTGTTCCGTGTACTTCCCTGATGTGCCAGGCTCCTAGCCTTGTCGGAGAAGACAATGAGGTTTGTCTTGTCGCTGTTGAACCCACACCGTGTGTCAGGAGTGTGGCTTTCTTTTCTGCGTTGTCACAAACCATTCTTTCAACAGTTTGCCAAGAGTCTTGTCTACCAGTAAGTGTGCGGGTGGAGTGCATTACCGGGATTCTCTCTCTCTCTTCCTCTCTCTTTCTTCCCTGTCTTTTTGACAGTGAGATCTTTGACCTTCGTCATCTTTAGTCGTCGGGCATCAATTCTGTTTCTCCGTCAGTATTTATAAGAAGGGATATTTAAGAGCAATTAACTTTTATTTGAGTCCAGGTCGCACACACCTTGCCTTTCTGGTGCCTCGTCTCATTTTTGCACAGGTTGTCCTCCATCCTTAGTTGCAGTGAGGTGTGTTTCCTATTATAAATCAGAATAGTTGACATTCACGTAATTAGAAGAAATTCAGAAGGTATTCCTAAATATTATAAATGCATTTTAAAAATCTAGTGTTTGCTTTCTTTATGAAAGCAAAATCACCAATGTGAAAGGCAGTGTATGAAGAATACTGTAATCACATGATTTTATTTTTGAAAAAGTGTTGGAATTTTTTTTTCTCCCCTAAGTGAAAAAGCGTGTCAGAGGAGTCCATTCAGTGGAATCTTTACTTGGCTCTGTTAATGTGCACGTGCATAAACGAGAAATGTATTGCCCTTAAAGTTTTGTGCTAAACAGTAGTACAAGGAACACTGGGGTCTTTGGTTCTTTATGCTATGTAGCAGCCATTTTTCATGTATTGTTCATTTATTACAATGATTCTGCGAGGTGGAGGGGCGTGCAAATTTTGGAAAGGAGAAAACTGAGACCCAGACCACTTTCGTAAAGTACTTAATAAAGGGCAAGCTGGAACTCGAATTTAGATCACCTGATTGCAGACCCACAGGGGTTTCTATTACGCCACGTTGTAACTTTAAATGACATTTTCCATTTGACTTTAAAATTTTTTACTTCTTTAATAGGATGACCATGCTGGGTGACCTTTCATCTGGGCCACGTCCGTGGGAATTGTATGAATAAAGCTGTTCCATTAATGAGTTGAGTGATGGTTGAGTTGGACGGCTTTCATACATTTTAAGTATGAAGAAATTTACCAGTGAAGAAAAAGCTGCCTTTATCAGTCACTGGTCATAAGTGGAGATTGTGCTTTATTTATTATAAATCAATTAATGGTCCTTTCCTCTAACACCCCATCAATCAATGCACACAAGCTTCCATTGATAAGGATAGCTCACCAGAAGAAATCAATTCTCTTTTGTCATTTTGACAGGACTTAGCTATAAAGGTGGATTAATCCAGAATGCGGGAGGGAAGTACCTGCGGGCTAAGGGCAAAACCCAATTTTGTAAAATCAAAATTGTCCCAAGAATGTTTCACGCTGGATGATAACAAAAGGCTTTACTCCTTGTTCCCGTAGTAAGGATCAATTTGCTTCTCCAACCTAAGAGCTGAAACTACTTCTGTTTGTTCCTTTCAGTGCTCTTGCCCCATCGCCAGATGCTGTAGACAGGCTCAAGATCATGTCCGCTCTGTTTCCCAAGGCTTGGTCTGGAATTTAAACCATTTTAATAGGGAACGGTATAAGAAAATCTAGTGTAATGCCTGAAAAATGTACAGTTTCAGATCTGCATGAGGCCGTTTGCTGGCTTGGATACAAGGTTTCTGTAAGAATGGTCCAAAGGAATCTTTGGAAAGGAGAATTTTTCATTAACACAGGCTCACCCGAGGAATGTTTGAACCAGTATGAGCACAGTCAAGCCACCAGCTCTGTGTCCACAGTATTACTAATGGCATGCTGGAAGGCAGCAGCCCGGAAGGCGCATCTGTGGAGTCTTACTTTAAAAGGTGATTGCAAACATATGAGCAGTTAGCATGCTCTACTTCGGGCCCTAATCATGAGGTTCCATAGTATTTACTGAAATTCATTTTTAGAGAAATTTGAAAATTGGACATTAGAAATCCTCTTTCCTTAGCCGTGTGCTAAAAAGCGATCAGGAAACCTTTATGCTGCTTTTAGTTCCTGTTTATCCCTGGGCTGCAAAACCTCAGGGCATTTCTAGCCCTTCCTTCCAGAATGTTGCCTTGCTGCTTTGATTAATAGGACTTATATTATGTGGGTTAAAGCCTTGACTAGGAACTCATGTGCATAAGGTTTACTTCTGAATCTTGCTGTTTAAATAGCTTTGGGGGAACCGTACTTGACTACATCATCTTTGCTAAAGAAGGACCCTAAGTGTTAGGTCTTCTTCATTTGTAGACGTTTTGCAGTATTTATTTTATTTATTTATTTTTTAGTTTTGCAATATTTTAAAGGTAACATCCTTTATAGAAATAAAGTAGTTTTGTAGGCCTGTTTCTCTTATATTTGGAAGTTTTTGAAGAAAAGGTTTACAGTTTTATTTTATATAAATTTGGTAGGTAAACCTTGATATTGGGCAGTCATTTTCTGGACAGTCCTTTAAAAAAATCTCAAATCCTACTCTAGTTCATTTTGCCCCAGGGTAAGCTTTAAGGTAGTTATTTGATCTAGTAATAACACCTAATTTTCTCTCTCAGAAGTACAGCAATTAGTATTTGGTTTTAGAAATTGTATGGTTTATTTCAAAACTTTTTATAATTCTAAGATAAGACATATTTGTGCAACTAAAAATACTTTTGTCTCTTTTCCTCAAGTAGCAACCAAACTTCCACCTAATGACATTTTGTTTTTTGCTTGCTTCTGGTTACTGAGGCATCCCTGTAAGTGACTGATGTTTTTAATTCACGTAGCCGCAGTGAATGCGGCTGTTAAAGTATGCTATTACTAGCGTTGTTCTAATATGAAGACCATATGCATCAGACACGTTTCTCTGATGTAAAAGGGATTGAAATCATATGAAGTGTATGTTCTTGGACAACAGCAAAATTAAGTTAGATGTTAGTAACCGAAAGCCATCTAGAAAATTCCCACCACGTTTAGAAGTGAAACAAGCCACTTCTAAATAACCCATGGACCAAAGAATGTATTTTGAAGTGTTAATAACACACACCCAGTGTGTCAAAGACTGGGACATGCAGCTGTAGCATTCCTCCGAGGCTAATTTATTGCTTTACGTGGTTCTGGTAGAGAAGAAAAAGGATCGTTTTAGAAACATCGAAGATGGTAAAATGATCAAGAAATGGGAAACAAAAGCCATGGGAGTGGTTGCCCCTCCGGGATAAGCGTCATGACCCGGGCGGGCCATTGTCAGTTTCTTGAACAGATGTAGATTGGGAATTAGGGGTGTCAGTTAGGGTTTGAACTGTGCTCCCACCCTCCTCCAAATTCAAGGGTTGATATCTCAACCCCTAGTTTCTCAGAATGTAACCTTGATTGGAGATGAGGTCTTTAAAGAGATACCAAGTTAAAATAAGGTTTTTAGTTTGGGCCCTAATCTTACCTGACTGGTGTCTTTCTAAGAAGTGGAAATTTGGACACACAAAGGGGATACCAGAGATGCAAAACCACAGGGAACCACCATGAGAGAGAGGCAGCAAGAGCGGAGCTATATGTGTGTGGAGGAGAGAAGCCTCAGAAGACACCAGTCCTGCGGACGCCTTGATCTTGGACCCCCAGCCCCCAGATCCACGAGACGATCCATTTCCGTTGTTGATGACACGCAGTCTGCGTATTTTGTTATGGCCGTCCTGGTAGACTGATGGAGTGTCCATATATATATATATATATATATATTTTAACAATTCTCTATTCTTGCATGTGTCTTAAATAATCTGGTATCTGTTCAATACCGCATGTCGATTACAGATGAATGCCTGGATAATATCCTGCTGAGCCCTCAATACTGCCCTTCCGTGCCGGAGCATGCTAATGACATTTTGGGGACCAGTAGCTGGAACGCGCCAGCACGGGGCAATAGCTGTGTGTAAATATTGAAATTGCGACAGCAGCATCACTGGTGGTGAATTTGCATCCCTCTGAGTTGTGAGACCGAGTGTGAAAATGTAGGTAAAGACCCGCGTGTAACACACGCCGGGTGCGATGCATGTTAGCTCTCGTTCCTGGAGTGGGTCTTGATTTTGATTTCATCGTGGTTGGGTTTTCTTGAAAGGTGTAGGCTTCCAAACAAACCTCATGTGCTAGATCTTGGGAAAGGGGTGGTGAGTTACGTTTGTTGAGAAGGGAGCAGCCTCCTGCTGACCTGCGGTGAAAACACGGAGGAAGATTGTTGAGATTGCGTGTGTCCTCTTGGGGACAGACAGACGGACATTTCTGCCTCCAGCTTCAACACGGTTCTGTCTTTTGGGCTATCATGGCGGCGGCAGCAGCAATGGATAATGAGAGACAAATTTCTTGTTTTAGGGCTACTTCTTCCTTGAGGACCCCTGTGTACTTTTCTAGAAAAAGGAAAAGGAGAGGAAGGAGGGGCTGGTGCTTTTGAACTTCTTTAGACAGAAGTGTATAGAGCCAAGTGGGGGCACCAGCTACGCTGTGGATTCTTATTATCAGGTGTAATGTAGGCTGGCAATTGCCATCGGAATGATACTGATGGGCAAAGAAATGTATATGGTATGTGCGTGTATTAGGGAACCAATGGGAGTTCAGTAATTTTGTGCTAAAAACTCTGCCCCTAAATAAATCTCTCCAGGTCTGCACCCCCCCCCCCCCCACTCCCTCACTCCCTCTTTCCCTCTTTCTCTTCCTCCCCATCATGCTGGGATTCTAGAGTTAATAATGTACTCTTTGGTTTCAAGACATTGCAGTCTCTTCCAAGAATTTATTTTATTTTTTAAATTTTTTAAAAAAGATTTTATTTATTTTTTTGACAGACAGAGATCACAAGTAGGCAGAGAAGCAGGCAGAGAGAGAGAGGGAGGAAGCAGGCTTCCTGCTGAGCAGAGAGCCTGATGTGGGGCTTGATTCCAGGACCCTGGGACCATGACCCGAGCCGAAGGCAGAGGCTTAATCCACTGAGCCATCCAGGTGCCCCCCAAGAATTTATTTTAATATGATGAATATTCTTGGAAAGGAAGGCTTGGCTCCATGGGAAGGATGGACTCATCCTATTGCTTTGCCATATGGTAGCTGGACTGAGGGTCGGGATGGAGGAGTGTCTGTCAGTAGGACTGTGTAGTCTTTGGTCCTGAGCACATACTCTTAGGGATTTCCTTCTGTTCCAGAGCCCTGTAACTTCCATGTGTTCATTTCAGGAAAAATGATAAACTGGTCTAAATCCATGCGGAATCATTTGAATGGTAATGTAACCATCCTGGGGAACTTCGGCACCTGTGTTCATATTTGTGCCTGCCCCAAGTAGCAGTCCTGGTTTCTGCTAACCATTGATTTATATGTGATGAGTTTCTACAACGATTAGGCTGGATGATGTCCTTTTCTGATATAGGTTAATTGGAAAAGTGGCGGGAGAATCGAGCCACTCTTCTGCCCGAAGTAAGACAAGCCCTCTTCGCTTGAGAGACTCTTGGCGGTAGCCTTAGCCCGGTAGTCAGGCTGGAAGTTACAAATTAATTGTAACACAACCTCCTCTTTCTGAGTCAGTGAATACTGTTACATTGTGTTGGTTTTATAGCTTTTCTTGACTCTGTCTTATACATTTATTTTGGCTTAAGAGTTGCATGCAAGCTTAAGGAGTTAATTTGTAGTGGTGTTTGGATTCATACTTTGAAAATTTAATTTAAAAAGTGTTAAAACTGGGAGGATGAGTGGACTTTTGTGCATTTTTCAAGTTTAAGGAATGCTGGTCTGCCATAGCTCAGAGGAAGAAAGCTGGGATGGGTGAGTGCCTGTAGGGAGGGATCCTTGGGGATTTGGGAAGGACGAGGTTAAGCTCGATTGGATACTTGGGGGTTGGAGAGGATTTGGGAGGTCATTTTGCAGGTGTCCTGGAAGAAGACAGGGGAACAGGCAATCTGACCTACAGCTGGCCCTCTGGGTGAGTTTTAAGTAATGGAAGAGCTATCTCAGACAAATCTGACCTCTTCTGGAGTATTTAGAAACAAAGGCATTTCTAAAGTGATTCATTATGAAAATCGAGGTCAGTGACCTCTGTAAAGAAAGGTGAAGTGGTGTAGGACCCGTTCCATTTAGCTACCGGCAGGTCCACAGGCCATATGTGGGGTCCTGTGTTTGTAGAGTGAGCAAATGAAGCCAGCAGCCCTTAGACAGGAAAGCAGAGGGGCAAGAGACAGCCAGAGAGCGCTGACCCCCCTTCCCCACCTACTTGGCGCTTGGAGTCTCATTGCTAAGGCTGAGCTCCCGTGTTTATACCGCTGTTGAGATAAAACTATGTCTGTGTCTTGTTCTTCATGAACTAATCCCACTTTTAGGTGGATTCAAAGATGAAACCAGCTTTATATCAAATTCTGGAAAGGGAGTCATGTTCCCATGCTCCTGGGGTTGATTTCAGGGAGAAACTTCCGCTGAATGATCTTATGCTCACTTTTAAGCGAATTGTAACTCTAAGTGCAAATAAAAATACCAAGGTCTTTTAAAAGCAAACATTGTTTGGAAAGTTAACATACTGCTGATTACCTCTAAGAAATATTACAATGTAGAAACAGCCATGATAGCACAAAGTACGGATTTATATGATTTCTGGGCCTTTTAGGACATTGGTATACAAGGCACACGGGCATCCTGCAAAACTCAGGTGGCTTTATAATACTGAGAAGGTGCTAATCATACCGAAATAAAATTTCAGAATTTCATTTTCTTAAATAATAGAATTACCACTAGATTTCATTACAGAAGATGTAAAATTGCTTTGGGTTCTCTATATATGTGAATAAATACTTATATTTCATTGCATGTGTCATTCCAAATATAATGAGAACTTATACTTTATATGTTATATGTATAATGAGAAAATTTTCAATATAGGCCCTAATCCAAAACTGTTTTCATTTTGCATGTTTACCATTTAATCTGTTTTGTTCTTTAACCCTGTGGTGGGGAGAATACAGTGAGCGGAAATTAAGTCTTACCATCTGTGGAGGGGAGACCATGTCCTCCTGGAGAGCATTGGCTTGAATAAGCTGATAGGAAGCTGGATTTCATTTGCCGCTTACGCTGTCATTTCCACTTTATGTCAGCATTAAACACCAACGAGCAATCCTCAAAGGAAGAGGGGAGAAATGAGACTTCTAGAAGGCGGCTCACCATACTGAAAATTTATACACAACATTTACTACAACCAAGTTAAGACTTGAAGGAAGTATGAGATTTAAAGATAAAAAAGTAGGATCTTGAGGGATAGAAGCTCTGGGAAAGAATTAAGGTATAGAGGTGTGGGGTGCCTGGCTTCCTCAGTGAGGAGAGCGTGTGATTCTTGATTCTTGATCTTGGGATTGTGAGTTTGAGTCCCGCGTTGGGCATAGAGTTTACTTAAAAAAAAATAATAAATAAAAAAATCCAGGGCCGCTGGCTGGCTCAGGCAATAGAGCATGTGACTCTTGATTTCAGGGTTGTAAGATTGAACCCCACATTGGATATAGAGATTACTTCAAATTCTTTAAAAGAAAATCCAAGAAATAGAGATGGGGAAAGATGGAATAAATAATAACTGAAAATGTTACACCAAGTAGGTTTGAATTTGAGATCTTTCCTCAAATGACACCTATTAAGAATGTAAAGTAATTTACATTTATTCATAATGGGAGAACTTGTGAATGTATTGTTAAGAGTTTTTCAGCTGTCATAAGATGAAAATGTATGCTCCCCCTTTTCTGCATAAAGCATTCATTAACGCATTAAATGAAAGAACCATTAAAACAATTTTTTTCTGCAACTTTCCTTTCATCAAGGACAGAGAAAAATGTTGATATTTTTCATGTTCAAAGTTTTGTACATGATGCTGAAAGCACGTGAGAACATAGTAGATATGTGTAAATTAATGACTGTGTAACGTAATGACAGTGCAGTGCAAACATGCAGCTTCTACAGGTCAGAGCAGAGTTGTAATTTAGATTGCCTAGTGAGTTTCCTAGTGATGGTGTTTGCTTAATGTTTTGATTTTACCTTCTCTGCAGGTGGTAGGTAGGACCTAGGGATTGCAAATATTTATTACTAATAAACCCCCACAGCAAGCCCTTTCTGTTGCTTCTGTAGTAAGTAATCCACACAACAGCATGGTCTAACATTAAGGGCAGCATAAGGGAGGTTTATATGTGTGCTAACTTAGTTACTGGGCTACCCGCCTTCAGGTTAAATCTTTTACTTAGCTCATAGGAATGTAATAGTGTTAACATATATTGTATACTGTGTACTAAGCAATGTTATAAGTGTGTCCTGGGATGGTTATATTGAAACTTCACGACAACGTAATGGAATAGGTCATTATTTTATCCCTAGTTGTCAGTTGAGGAAACTCTGTGAAGCTCAGAAGAAATTTGCCCCCAGTCAGATCTGAGTAAGAAATGGAGTCAGGGTTTGCCTCTAGATCACAGGCTCCAGGACTTTTAATCAGTCCTTATAGCTTCCTATGCAAGTTTGGATGCTCCTTCATGGAAGCCACAGTACTGTGATTCTAATGTTGGAATTACATAACGAACTGCTTTTACAGTGTTTCAACCCATCTGTACTTAATGGTATATTGATCTTTTTACCTGGTTAAGAAAATGTAATAGTTGATTATTAGGGTAGTCATTTTCCCGAGTGGCTTTCAGATGCCATCCCGGTAAATACGTGTTATATTCTCTCCAGGTGTATTATCCGGTTAATTTGAAATCCAGTATTCTTTGAGAATCCTCTGCACTTCAGAGTTCAATGAGTTTCCTTGGTTTGACTTGCTAAAACTGGATAGTGCTACAAGTGAAGTTATTTCTTCTGTAGAGATGGCCATATCATTGCTACATCTTTAGCTGGGCTTGTGTCACCCGAGGTCCCCCGAAAGGGATAAATCCGCGTGGATATCGTGGATAGGGAATAAAACAAGATCTGTGTATATACAGCATAACTATATCTGAAGTTATGGATTTTGATGTACAGAGTAGAGAGTAGGGAATGGACTTAAGGGATCCCAGATGGGATGGAAATCCCGGTGCTACGACTTTTTTTTTTAAGGTCTGAGCGTGTTCCATGTATATTAAGTCATTTTTAAGGAATTCCTTTGAGATGTCCGTTTGTAGACCTAAGTTGTTGATATGCTTTTGGTAATACCTAAACCAGACCAAAAGATTTTCTGGAGAATAAAAATAAGCACAATTAAGTATTTTGAGTCATTCTAGTGTCCATCTATTAACTAATGCTTGAAACCAAGTGTAGCTTTGCAATACCATTTGAGTGGCTACTCAAGGGTTTTCTAACCCATCAACATCTACATATAGGGTATCTGTTCTGTTGGGGCAATGTTAGGTATAGTAAAAAAAACAAAGAGATTTTAGAGCCTAGTCTTAGCCAGTGCTTAGGTAGTTGGGTGACCAGATATCTGTATAGTAAATATACAGGTAATATGTATAGTAAATATATATATAGTAAATATAGAGTAAATATAATACAGGTAGTAGGTAGTCCCAAGCACGTGCTCTTATTTTGGGTAACCTATTGAGGGGAAAGAACAGATGACATTATGTGGAAGAGACATAGGAGGGATTTGGGGGGATTCAGTTGAATAAAATGATTGAAAGCAGAAATTCTACAATTGGGAATGGTCTGAACAAAGCCATGGGGCAAATGAAGACATAGTTTCACTGGAGGAGAGTCTCTGTGAGGGAGTCTTGAGATGTGAGATCTACTTTGCTCATCGGAGTTGTGACTGTATGTTATGACTAAGGGTAATTTGGGGATGGATTTAATGCTAAGCTTGGAAATCTAGAACAATGTTTCTGAAACTGAATTCTTGATCCCCTGTAAAGTATTAGGTGAAATACATTGTTTGATCATACAAATGTGGGCACTTCACAAACTTTCCTTAGACTTCCCAGAGTCTTAAATTTACTCATGTACATGGTGCATTCCCAGGAAGGAAGGATCATAGCATGTAATGGTCTCCCTCTTGGAGCATAGAATCTTTGTTTCCTGTAGAGAACCCATGACCAGCTACACTTTGTGCTAATTTTCTGTTTTATGCTGTTTGGAAAAGATGGTCCTAGATTGTTCTGTGTTGGGATGAGCCATTAAGAAACATTTCCGAAGTGGACCCATAATATGAAACTATGACCTCTTAAGCCGGCCTGCTGTTTTTAATTTTTGTAGGCATAGAACTAAGCAGCTAAGATTGATTGATTGATTGACTGATTTAAAAAATATTATATTTACTCATTTATTTAGAGAGTTCACGGGAGCAGGAAATGGGGCAGAGGGAAAGAGAGAGAGAAAAGTTCAAGCAGACACCCTGCTGAGTATAGA
Source organism: Meles meles (assembly GCF_922984935.1). Lineage (NCBI taxonomy): Eukaryota > Metazoa > Chordata > Mammalia > Carnivora > Mustelidae > Meles > Meles meles. The sequence goes on from NC_060070.1 coordinate 147,577,549, forward strand.
GCCTGATGTGGGGCTTGATCTCAGGACCTTGAGATCAGGACCTGAACTGAAACCAAGAGTCAGATGTTTAACTGACTAAGCCACCCAGGCATCCCTAAGATTTTTAAAGTACAGAGAAATCCCTGGATTTTATGGAATCCCAAAGTCACTTAGAAGAACTAATTTCAAGGTATATTTTAATAAATTTAGGTTTTTTTTTTTAATGTCTAGTTTTTGGCTTCTGCTGTTCTTATTGGCACTGAATTTAAAAGACTCTTTCCTAAAAAAAAAAAAAAAAAAAAAAAAACTCTTTCCTTGTTGATTGTATTTATCCAACTACATTGGCATTACAGTGGGTATTAGGTGCTGTTGGAGGGTGTATGATCTGAAAGAGAAAAACATGGCCATCCACATTTCCTGTATTATCCCTCACACCCACCGTGTTGTTGGAGGAAGGACTCACTAGAACCTAGTTTAATGGATAAGGGTATGGTGGAGCTCTGGTGGTTTCTAGTCTCTCCAGTAGCTGTTGATAAAGCTTTTAATGCTATTCCTAGCACTCCACTTTTTTTTTTTTTTTTTTAAGATTTTATTTATTTATTTGACAGAGAGATCACAAGTAGGCAGAGAGGCAGGCAGAGAGAAAGGGGAGAAAGGGGAGGAGCAGAGAGCCCGACGCGGGGCTCGATCCCAGGACCCTGGGACCGTGACCTGAGCCAAAGGCAGAGGCTTTAACCCACTGAGCCACCCAGGTGCCCCCCCAGCACCCCACTTCTAAAACTCCATTTGGATTTGTCCTGGGAGAGTCATGTGATCTAATACTTGTGTTCTATATTGTCAATTCTGGATTTCACAGGATCACGCAAGATTGGATCTGAAAATCATTTCCTCCCCTGCCCATAATTGAAATGGAACACATGGAAAATTGCATTTCTTCAATAAAATCCTTGGTTGCTTTTTTTCTCTGCCTTTCAATAACTCTGTTTGGAGGCATTTTCTCCTTTAAGTTTTGAAATAAGGCAGCAAATAAATGTCTTAGAAAAAACTAGCCAATCGAGAGCATTTGATCCAGAGAAATGTTAAGAGAATCAAAAATACAATTAATTGGATTCTTACAAGTGAAGGGCTTCAGTTAAAATCTATTCTTCACAAATACATGACAACTTTCATTAAAAATTGAAGTTTCAACCTGTATGATCACGATTCTGTGCTGGATCTTGTGTAATTCTTTTAAACTCAGATTTAGACTGTAATCAGGGATGATGGGAGGGAGATTAGGAGAGTATAAAGTGCAAAATAAATCCTGAAGTTATCTTAGAAGCAACACTGTGTTTATTCCAAACTCTAAAATGTAGATAAGCATGTCTTTTAGGAGAATCGCTTTTTTCCAGAGTGGATGCTTACAATTTGTCTTTCAGTACAGCTCATTTCTTTATTTTTCGCCACCCTAAACGGTCAAAAGTTTCTACATCCAAGTGGAATCTTTTTTATTTAAACTGTCTTCAGAAAATCTGTGTGTGTGTGTGTGTGTGTGTGTGTGTGTGTGGCTATTTTGGTTTGTTTGTATCTGGTACTCTTGGAGATATTTGAAATAATCAAAAAACACTTAGGTCATAGACAATGTTTACTGTCTTTAAACAATAGTTTACTTTTTTTGTTGTTTTTTAAATAGGAGATGTGGTGTTGGCGCATGTATTGAGCACATGGATTGAGTGTGGGACACTGGAATCCTACTGCTTAGATCCAAGTCCTGGCCCCACGACATCCTAAGGATGTGATTTTGGGCGACTACCTCCCTTTCCCTGTGCCTTGGGTTCTCCTTCTATAATGCGGGCTTGGTGATAACCGTTCCTACTGCATATAGTTTTGTGAGGGTATTTACGGGCCTTAAATAGTACCAGGTACATCATAAATATTAAATAAATGTTGGCCATTATGACTAAATAAATTCATAGTGAATATTAGACATCTTTTCTTTTCTTTTTTTTTTTTTAATTTAAGAAAGTGGTTTTCCTTCTAGTTTTAGCGGGTTCCTGCAGGCGGAGGAGGAGGTGAGATAGGAGAGCAGTCCCGTGTTTTTGTGTGTAATATGATAGCTGCGACATCTTTAACGGGAAGAGAGGACTGGATTGTTACAGGTGTTGTTGATACGTATGCAGAAGCCGTACCATTGCCCTTGCCGTTAATGGCAGGCGTCAGAACTCTCAGCGTCTGCAGTTGTAGAAGTGACTCCTGGCTTTGTGTTCCTTACCAGGGGCTGAAAACAACCCAAGAGGGTGTTTGGTTTACTTTCCTAGTTTCAGAAACCTCCTTTGGCTCTTTGACGAGAAGCTCCCCATGTTTAGGAGCTTAAGAAACCTTAAAAACACAGAGGTCAAAGTTATTGTTAGTTTCACTGTCATGGCCGGGTAGGCACTAAAAATACGAGACTACGTACCGGTGGGTGACTCCGCTTTGATTTTTTTGTCTGGCATTAGTGACTAGAATGAAATTGTTAGGTAGCCATAATTTATTTTCAGAGTGGAATGCCACGGAACTCTACTGGATGTCATTATTGACCATAAAATTGAGCTTGATATTTTAGGATGACTTTTGCTTGTTAGATGTCTCTCTTTGAACTATTTTGAGAAGTATATTCGCTGTATAAGCCCAACTTCACCTCTGAAGTATTTCCAAGTTCTTTGGTTTAGGATTTTTTCCTGAGAGTCGGCTATTAAAATCAGAAGCTGTGATGTGTTTGAGAAGTTCCAAAGCCTTTCCATCCCATAGCTGGTACTTGTCCCGATGAGTCTCGGGCTAGTAGGGGGAGCTGCTTGTATTCTGCCCAGAGCCCTGGACACTGGACCATTTTGGTGAGGAGGAGTATGGCCTCTACCGCTGTAGGGGCACAAATGAGTCGCGTGTGTGTGTTGTGTGTGTGTGTGCGTGCGCGCGTCTGGTAAGCATACATTTTCTTTTGCAGATAAATCCATGTCTTTTTTTCCCCTTTCTTTTCCCAGGTGGTCCATATTAGTGAACATAGTGTTTTTTTGTTTTCTCTTTGTCGGATCTGCATTTGCCGCTGCGGCACTGTCCAACTTGATGTCGTCTGTGGATTTAACAAATGGGCCGTCTTTTCCATCATCTGGTCAACCCCGGATCACCACCGAACATCCTCCTCCCCTGCCCTGATTGACAGATTGCTGTTCTCTCTTGTCCTTTCCACCAAACGTCCTCAGACCCGGCAGGAAAGGGAAAAGGCTAATGGTAAGAATTCTTTTCCACTCTTCTTTGAAAACTCATTTACTTTCAAGCGCTGCCAGCGTGAGACGTCTCTTACAAGTGTGTGGTATGAGAACGGTTTGCAAGTGTTGGTTTTGGATATTAAAATTTTTGTGATCCTTTTTGGATTCCTTTCGTGGTGGTGGATCAGGAGGAAGAAGACAAAAGAGCACGTGACCTAACTTTGTCAAATGTGCAAACGTTTTGAACATTCTGAGCTTTGGAACCCGGCATTCTGTTGGCTTCTGGCTGTCAGCCCCGGCATGACCCACCAGTGCCTTGAGCTCAGTGGAGCTAGAGACACACTCATTCTGTCTGTCCTACTACACCATTTTCCTTTCAGTCTGGTGTTCAGAGATTGGTGTTATCCTTCATCTGCTGCCCCGTGCTCTACCAGTCACTCATTCCCCTGTGCGAGAAGCTTGCCCGGTCCTCTAAATGTGTACCAAGCTGCCGCCGTCCCCTCATTATTCTGTCCGCCCGTGATCATCTTCAACTGTGGCACTTTCAATCACCTTCTTACTGGGTTCTATAGGTCACTGTGGATATCACACCTTGCCTCCACTCTCCTCCTGAAATGGACCTCACTGAGTTTGATGTCTTGACTGAAGAACGCCTGGCCAGCTTCTCAGCATTCCATGTTGCATTTCCATACGGGTCCCGTATCTGGGTCCACCGAAGTCTTTGATTGATGGTTCTGGTCCCGAGTCCATCTTGATTGTGACAGCGTGCACGTAAATGTTTTCCATCCCTCTGGGCACTTAAAATTCCATGACTATCCTAGGCCAGAAGGTTGGGTGCTCAGTGATTATCTCCGAGTTGCTGTATCTCTTCTTGTCTCTTTACTGTTTAGATCCAGTTCCTTCCCTTGTGTGTCCGTGTTTAGTGGTTATGATTTGCAATTCTTCCATCCGTTTTGTATGGACTCACTTGGGGCTTTTACCCGGGTTCCATTCCCTGATTTTTGGCCAGTTACTTAGTATCGTTATGTAGCCTTCCCATGTGACACCAGCTTTGACCTCAACTTCTTGAAAGCTGAGGTGCCTTCCATCTGAGTCATTCTTATCAAGACTGGTAATTGTGATTCCCAAAAGCACCCGGGAAGTAACTCCTTGCTCCCTGTGTCTTGTTTCTTATGGTCACTGGAGCCAATTTCTGCAAACTTAGTGGCTTCATACAGTCGAAATGTAGGTATTCACAAGGTCACACTCCCAACAGGGGCCAATGGGAGAATCTGTTCCTTATCTTTTCTAGCTTCTGGTGGCCGCTGACATTCTTTGGCCTGTGGTAGCTTCATGCCAGGATCTACCTCCCTGACCGCACTGTCTTCTCTTTCTGCCTCCCTCTTATGAGCATCCTTGTCAGTGCATTTAGGGTTCTGTTGGCTAATCCAGAATAGTCTCCCCATCTCAAGGTGCTTCACTGCATCTGCACAGTCTTTGCCGCAGAAGGGAACATGTATAGTTTCCAGGAATTAGGACCTGTTATGTTCGGAGGCCATTATTCAGACTGTTACCTTGTCTTTTACCCACCAAACATCGGCCGGCTCCTTCTCCTGGAAACCATGCTCCTGAGCGTCCCTGAGTCATGGCTGAGCTTGCCTGGCCCTTTGGCTTCTCTGGGCCGTCTTTTCGGCCACCTCACCTGCCCCTGGGCCACTGGAATCTAGGCCTCAGTCACGTATGTTGAGTGACAGAAAATATCAAGTCCCCTTTCAGAAATATCACCCGCTGTGGCTCCCTCTCCATCTCCCGCAGTGGCCTTGATGGCCTGGATGGTCTCCGCGATGCTTCGGTGACCTAGGACGCGTCTTGACATCCGGGGAGGTATGGGCTGCCATTAACCGACCCAGAATGCACTCTTCCCTTCTTCTGTACTTGGTGATGGTTGTTCATGTTGTACAGTTCTCTGTTGCAGTGTCAGATGCCCCGAAACTCCCCCGCACTCCTTCCGGCCCTCACTTTTCCATGTTGGAGTTAACGACTTCTTACCCCGTCCGTCCTCAGCCCTCCGTCCGTGCTTCATCTCAGCCTCACCACGTTGTCTTCTGCTTCATCGCGTCTGTGCCACCTTCTTGCGCGTGCTGAGGGCTGGGGACAGGACAGTATTCGTCGTCTTAAAATCTTCACGTGATGCGCGACACACAGCACGTGCTTGGCCTAGTGATATAGATCCAATGTCGAACGTTCCATAATTTGGGCTCTCTTGGGGTCTTTCCCCAATTGTTTTATGAGTCCTGAAGTGATCGTTTTCTTCAGGCGAGCCTGTGCTCCTCGTCCTTCTGGCTTCTGGGGGCCACTGACGTTCTCTGGCTTCTGGTTGCTTCACTCGGTGTCCACCCCTATGATCGCTTCGCCTTTGTTCCGCCCATTGTGGCTTTTGTTCCCAGTACCAGTTGATTAAAAATACTCTGATTTCTGTGTTCTGCACTTAATATTTATTCATTGTCAGGGCGTCATTACACTTTCTCCTCTGTGGAACCAGTTTGCCTTAATATGAGACCTGACCAGGTCTGAGACCGTCGTCAAGGCTCCGTCGTCTTGTAGAACCGGACCTTGACGCGGGAATTCGGAATTCTGTCTGTCAGGGTCGGTTCTTTCAACTTTCTGGCGATCTGTCCCAACAACACCTTGTTTTGTCTTGCTTTACTTTTCCCTGGATGTTTTGTTTGTCGGAGTAGATCTGAATGGGAGGTATCCTCCCCACCTTTTCCCTGGAAGCTGGAGACAGAATTGCCCATCGCCTGCGTGATTTTAAATGTTACGCCCAGGGAGGCGTCAGCCGCACAGAATTGCCTGCGTCTGTTTCCCATTCCTCGAGCCTTGAGCGTCTTAGGACTTTTGTAAAGGGCTGCTGGTATTTTATTACATCGCATGTCTTATATTTATGAGAAACTCAAAGGGCTTTGAGGATTTTCTTTTTTCGTATCTAATCTTCTAACCGCTCTCTGAGGTAGGCAGCGTGAAGTGTTATCTCCATTTTGCAGATGTTACAACAGAGGTATAGGACAGCTTGATGTAGGCCCCACAGCAAATCAAGGGCCAAGTGCAAAACAGCTCCCGACTTTTAACCTCCATTTCTCTCATCTGGATGCCAGACGACTTAATTCTAATTTTTACCACCAATGCCCACTCGGGTTTGGCTCAAAATGTAGGCAGCCCTCCTCGAGTAGCTAGAGGTCCAATTTTAGTGTGAATTTTTCCAGCTTTTGTGTCCCTTCTCATTTGTTACGCACGTACACACTGACACTCGTGTGCGTGCGTGCGTCAACAAAAAGTTACATACTTTCTTTCAAAAGAACGTACGTACAGAGTTGGGTTCAGCGAAGGGGTTGCGTGGTCTGGGAGCGAACAAATGCTTTGTGGTCTGTCTGATAACTTCTTTTTTTTTAAAGATTTTATTTATTTATTTGACAGACAGAGATCACAAGTAGATGGAGAGGCAGGCAGAGAGAGAGAGAGAGAGAGAGGGAAGCAGGCTCCCCTGCTGAGCAGAGAGCCCGATGTGGGACTCGATCCCAGGACCCTGAGATCATGACCTGAGCGGTTAAGCTCAGCAGTGGCTTAACCCATTGAGCCACCCAGGTGCCCTGTCTGATAACTTCTTGATTGTCTTTCTTGTCCATTGAATATGACTCATTGGCATCAGCTACAGACCCGAAAACATTTCAAAACACAACTCGTGACAATAGAAAACGTGAGAACGTAACAGTAGGTCCTAACAGCCACGAATGTTTCCTATTTAGATAATTCTTCATGCAAATGACAAGATCCCCAAAGTGGATTCAAACTATAACGTTCATATACATTTCCTCAAATGTTAAGCCTTTCTTTTTTTCACTTAAATACATTTTTTTTTTTTTTTGACTTGAAAATGCTACTACAAATGGAAGTTCTCTGTGGGATTTGCCTGAGTCTTTAAAGGGATTGTCTTGAGGGGCTCTGTGTGTGCCTTGGAGGGTGTGTGGCAAGGCTCCTTTCTTCTGTGGGACTGAATTTGGAATAGCTCCCATCTTTCACCAAGTGGCATTAATTATACCATTGCTCCTAGAGCACTAAGAATTGCCAGGCGGGGAAATATCCCCACAGTTTCTGGAATCTCCAAGGCACAGTGTCAGTTTCTGGCTGTGGACTGGTGGTGAGGCCAGCTGCCACCAGCGGCCTTAGGGATCAGCCTTGAGACCCCGGATTTTCCTGAAGCCCCAAGAGGGGACTGGAGCCCCTGGTGGTGGTGGTGGGGGGCAGCTCTCTACCCCCCCCCCCCCCCCCCCCCCGCCTCTCCTCCCCGCACCGCATTTCTGAGCACCACCCAGCTGCAGCGTTTCTGCCTTGGAAGCATTTGGAGCGGCTGGGATGGAGGCCACCCAGGGCTTCTGTGAGCAGCCGTGGCGGCAGGTCTCCTATTGGCCAGAGCAAAGAAGGTTCTCACTTATCGGGGCTGAGCATGGGTGGCCGAGATCCCTTAGGATAACGCAATTTCTCACTGTCTGGGGGTGGGAGCTCATTGTCTGCCTTTCCAGCTTTGTTGTTTGAAGCTGGTTTGTGAGGCTTCCGGCTTTCGCTGACTCACAGACGCACACAGAAGAGGTTGGTCCCTCCCACCCTCTCTCATCCCCCAGTTAATGGCTTTTTACAATGACTCAGAAGATAACAAATCTCCCAGCGAGGGGGTAACCGGCTGCAGTCAGGAGGAGGAGGAATTGTTCACACAGGTCCTCGGAGTCTGAAAATCCTCGTCTTCCTCTGGAGCTGCTAACGACTTCCTATTCTGTTCCTGTCTCCCCTCTTGTAAATGCTCCGGCCTGAGCCCTGGAGCCTGCATGTGGCTGGCCTCTGATTCCAGGGGCCCTAACTCCCATCGGGGGTACTTTGCAGATGAACAAGTTCGAGGACGGCATTCCTGTTTGCCCGACAGAAAACTGCCCTTCCTGTCGAGCATTTTGTGAAGACGCCTCCTCGGCCTCCCTCTCTCCCTTGAGCTGAACTGTAATGAACAGGAATGAAGAGCGTGATTCCTGGTGGGTGCACCTGGGCGCTTTGTGGAGTCTCTCTTAGCAACCCGCCGTGGAGAGCGGCCCGGCAGTTGCTAGATTTCTAAAGCAGAAGATCAAGCCTTTTCACAATAGAAGCTTATAGTTTTAGAAACCGCATGGATAGGAGTGCTGTAATTTTGCAAGATTTGGCAGGCATCCTTGAACTCAGTAGCCGCAGTGACTGAGGCTGAAAAACGTAGAAAGTCAGCTTTCCTTCTTAATTACTTTTAAACCGTGTTCGCACATTCTCAGGGTCAGTTTCAAGATTTCATTGCCGTGATTTTTTTTTTTCCCCTGGGCAGTGAAGTCATGGTCTTAGGCTGTTTTCCTGCATTAAAGAAGACTTTTCATTAATTGAGAAAGAAGTGGGAGGGGTAGAGAGAGCCCGGCTAACTTGGGAGCATGTGAAAACTTCTTGTAATTATCACCGTGTACCGGTTGTGCACATAGAAAGTTCTAATCGTATTAGAGCCCCTGTTTTGTGTGGGCTCTTGCCCGAGTTGATAAGTCCCTGAGCTGGTAACATGGGCACCTTTCTCAATGATTATTCGGAGGAATAACAACATACAAAAATAGTCTCTTTCCTCTATTTTATTATCATCAGTTCATGAAAATACCGCCAAAGGGCTGGAAAACAAAATTTTCTCATGCTTTACAACCCAGATCTCCAGGGACCCTGGGCCTCATTTGTCCCGAGTAATTTTCAAAAGGGACTCTGTCCTTTAGCTCCCTATGTCTCCAGGCTCTCTCAAAGCACGTTGCAGCCTGATACAGACACTCTGCCAGTTTCCAGGGAATGGAAGGTTCTGGAATGGGGATCATTGTCTCCCTCTGGTAGATACGATGTACGTTTTAGGTGGTGGTGGTGGTGGTGTGTGTTGTGTGTGTGTGTCTGGTGTGTCTGTGTTTGACATACACATGGAGAGGTCGTAGTACAAAATTCGTAAGCCTTTCGGTTTCCCTAAGGCTTGTCTCCAGGGCTTGTGCCTTGAATGCAGATTGTAATAAATAGAGGCAGGCTCTGTCTGGAAATGCTGGACATCTCTGCCCGAGTTACAGCTCTTGTTCCAGGCCTCGGGGGATAAAGACAGAGGGTTGCTCTCTAGCTTGCCCTGGAGTCCCGGAGCCTTTGCTGATGGACATAGCTGCTTTTCTCTGTGTGCAGAATCTTGCCGCCAGCCTCCCATGGTGTGGGGAGAGGGTAGAGAGGAGTGGGAGGAGGGAGGGCTATCAGTCGGCTTCTACTAAATGCCAGGGCCGGGCGCTCTGCCGGGTGCTCTGTGTGCATTTCATGGATTCTACACCCCAGCTTTGAAAAGTAAGTGTTCTGTACGTGAGGGAGTGTCGAGCTTTAGAGCTCAGCCTTTAGCTCCATCCCACCAGGATTTAATTATAAATTTGCCGCTCTTAGAGGATGTGACTTCTCCATGCCTCAGTTTCCCCATTGTAAAGTGAGTATAATACAGTGCCTGCCTCAATTGCTGGTTGTTGAGATTAAATACGGTAATGTAAAGTGCTTTGAAGAATTCCTCCCGTGGAGCCGTGCGTGAATGTTTCATAAGTAAAGGGGATAGGAATAGAGATTAATGTGCCCAGTTTTTAGTAGGAAGTAGCCGGGTTAGGGTCAGAAGTTGGGGTCTGTTGGCTTGAAAGAAGTGATCTTTCCACCTCACCGCTTACCGTAGTTCCTTTTTCTTCGTCCTAGTTCCGTTCGAGTTGGTATCCTAACTCCATTCTCTTCATTCCTCCTCACCGCGCCGGGTCAAGGATGGGTGTGTCCCCTGTATCATTCTGGTTTTCCCGTGTGTTTGGCCTTGGAGAGACATCCTGGGGCACATGGCCCGAACTTTGAAGGTGCTTCCTGGACGCAGCTGTCAATGACTCTTTTCTCCAACAGACGTCGGGGTGGAACTGGCGATTTTAGTTGCCTGGGCAAGCTGTTGGGGTGGATTCAACAATCTGGTGTTGTCTTCTGTGTTGGTTCTTTCCCTCCCTCCACCATGGAACCATCCCATGAAGAGATTCTGTGTCATAGACGTCCCATGGTACTCAGTCCAAGCATCTGACTTACTGCTGAGCACACACACAGCCGCTCAGGGATAGGTGAATTAAGGAAATTCCATGGGACAGCATTTTTCCTTTTCATGGCGACAGGTTCAAGAGTTTATCGTCCAGATTTTGGGATCTTTGACGTGTCCTTTGCTTCCACTGGCAAGTCCTCCTGCAGTTTCCACTGGAAGCTCGTACCCCTTTCTCGCAGGTCTGCAAATACTGTGGAGTTGGCTCGAACCTGTGTATCTCCTGCCAGGTCTCCTTCTTTTACACTCTCTTAAGAAATGCTGCTAAAGATGTAGAACATATTTACAAAGTCCTTAGGTGTGGCGAGGAGGAACATAACATTTGGTCTCCAGAAATGAAAATATAGAAGGGATTTTGATTACTTTTGCCTCAGTCCCACCTAACGTACCTACCCGTGTACCCGTGTTCAGTTTACTTTGGACAGGAGTTTTCAATAATGTTAACCTTTATGTAAACTGCAGTGGGATTTTTTTTTTTTTTTTTTTTTTTTTGACTGAGGATACAGGGTCTTTAAGGCAAGACAACACTATTAATAGCATGTGGATGTGTGTGGTTTATTTTTGTTTTCAAAATGGAAATGTTTCTTTGGGGTTTTGGCATGCTCTTTGATATGTTGAAAGATGAGAAAGCATCATTTGGGAAACTCAGTACTCATACCATATTAGGAAATTTACAGTGCCTCGGATTTCACATTTAATGTTTTAATTGCCTGGTTTGGTAATAGAAACATTTCAAACTTCTCTCTTTCATTTAAAGTTACCACCACTTTCCCCCCTCTCTCCAGCGGTGGGCTGATGCCAGCCTCTGCTTCCTGCCACCGGCCCCGACGTGGGCCGAAGAGTTGCCCTGAGAAAGTGGTTCAACACATGTCATCTGGAATGACTGTGCTGACTTCGGACACAGCAGTTGTTTCCTGGGGTGCTTGTAAATATGCTAAAGGTACAACAGAACATGAGTTGTATTTATGAAACTCAGAGGTTCTGTTTGAATGGAGGGTGCTAGTCTGAACGTCATAGAAAGTACATAAGAAATCAAAGAGAATGCCGCCATCTTGGTCTGGGGCAATATTTAAGACGTCCACCTGTGCGTGGTAGGAGACAGAGTTGGAGGTGGCATGGCAGAGGGGGAAAGAGCAGACGTTGAGGAGTTCATGGAGTTCAGGCCTTCTGGAAAAATCAAGACCCGAAATAAAGTTGACATTTACTCTTCTTATAAATACCTTCTTATGGAAGAAATGGTGGTGAAGGGATTCTAGAAGTCATTTCTTGTGGACAATAAAATGTGGACGGAACAAGCCTATATCTTCAGTGTCACACGTAGTCACAAGGTTGCGAAGGGAAATGTGCTCTTCTCTGGGGGAACTGGAGCTCCATTACTAGGCAGCTGAGAGTGGGGATTATGTTCACTTTCCATGGACCACTCTCTAAATAGAATTCTAATTAAAATGTCTATTTTGTGTTTCAATATCCAAATATAATTTTTAATTACAGAGTAATCCATGCTTAGTGTAGAAAATTTGGAAAATACAGGAAGACCTCCAGAAGAAAATAAAAATACCCTATAATTATATAAACCAGAGAGAATTTGGATTTTTTTTTAAGTATTTATTTCTATGTGCTTATGTCTGTATGCATTTTTATGTAAGTCGGATCTCACTGTATATGCATTTTGAATTCTAATTTTTTTCTATAATAATAAATATGGTATTTAATGGTCCTGTTGTAATTCTTGATAAGTTCATCCCAGAATTTCCCCATGGCTTTTCCACTGGGCTAATTGTGGTCGTGGTGGTTTATTATGTCAGGTTAAGTAATACCAGGAAGATCACGGGGAACTGAATGCTCAGCAAAATGTTGTCGATTGATCTCACTGGTGGTAATTTGTCTGTTTTGTCTCTATTTCCTTTTACTTTTCCATTTTCTCTCTTGTTGTTCGTTTTCTTATTCAGAATTGAAGATCACTTGGTATTCTCATTGTGGAACCCAATTTCCCTGCTTGCCGCCCTCTCTCTCAAGCATGACCCCATGCCCTCCTCACATCGTATCCTGTTCCGCTACCACAGAATTTCAAAGTCTTCAGAAACGAATCAGCTAGCAGATATTTTCCCGTCATTTCTCATGGGAAGTTTTGTTCTCTTGATAGCCTAACTAGTGCTGTTTTCTAATTCTCAATATGCTGCTTGCGTCTTTCCTTCTTTGCCACATCTCCACGTTTTATAACCCAGACTTGGCTCTCCTCTTTGTGGGAGGTCCTCCCCACCTTTTAGAAAGGGGAACTGGCCTGTATATGTGAAGATTTTAGAGGTCGAGCACTGAACAGTGGACTGTGGGTCCTTTTTTTTAAAGATTTTTTATTTATTTGACAGAGAGAGATCACAAGTAGGCAGAGAGGCAGGCAGAGAGAGGGGAAGGAAGCAGGCTCCCTGCTGAGCAGAGAGCCCGATGAGGGGCTGGATCCCAGGACCCTGAGATCATGACCTGAGCCGAAGGCAGCGGCTTAACCACTGAGCCACCCAGGCGCCCCTGGACTGTGGGTTCTTGATGCACTAGGAGATCAGGACGGGAGAGATGGATGTGAGCTAGTTCACTCAAAAAAGGCTTCGCAGAGGGGGCACCTGGCTGGCTCAGTCGGTAGAGCAGGTGACTCTTGATCTCGGGGTCCTGAGTTCGAGCCTCATGTTGGGCGTCCATCTTACTTAAACAAAAGGCAGCTCCATTGCTGTGGATGACAATTAGCGTAGACATGAAGGATGACAGGATATACGTGTAGCACAGGGAAAGAGAGGGTATTTAATGATTGGAAAGGCAATAAACAAAGACCTACAAACTATTAGTGGTAGTGTTTGGTAGAAATGAACATGGTATATAAGTGCAAACTCGAGGGTAATAAGGATGTCTGCATACAGTGGGTGAAAGGGGAATGTAATGATCTCTCCGAATCCAGCACGTGCTGTCTGAGGAAGCCCACCATGAATTTCTGTAGCCCCTCGCTAGACCTACGGCATGGATCCCTTCAGATTCCTGACTCCCGCTCTCCTTGCTCTCCTTTCTCTTGTCCTCATCTCCTCCTGGAAATGCTGTTGTCCCCAGGTAACACTTTCACAATGAATTTCCCAAACGCTCTCTCATTTGATGCTTAAAATCGTCTTGGACAGGCATGGCCACACCGACATCAATGCGTGTGTCTGAGGTTCGCTGAAGTTAAGAAACTCTTCTGAGAACTCATGGACTAACAGCAGAAGTGGCCCCTGAGGCTGGGGCCCAGATGTGGTCCCTGTTCCTTGTGATCAGTCCTGCCACGCCTGCCATTTAGGCCCCTCTGTTGGCTCACGTGCTTGTTCACTGGTTCACTCAGTTTTGGCAGATCTCGGCTGACGCCCTCCTATGGGTGTGCTGGGCCCCATGTTGAGACAAAGGTGAGCAAAGCTCACTTCCTGCTCCCCCTTCCAGTCAGATAGCATTCTAGATGCAAAGCCGGCTATATGATCTCCTTACGGATAGACCTCGAAGGACTTTAAGGCTGAAATTCTGGCATGGATATAACTTCCTGGAGGGGAAGGATGTCTTAGCTGAGATACTGGGGAGAGGGTGCAGTGCTCTTTGCAGGAATCTGTGACCTAACAGGCCAAAGGTGAGAGAAGCCAGTGGTATATATGGGATCTCAGCAATTGTTGAATTTGCCTGGAAACTAGTGAGCCAGTTAGGAAATGGCAGAAGATGAACGTCAGGAAGAAGGCAGATCACCCGTGGTGTTGGAATCCACGGTTAGAGATTCGAGCTTCTGAGAGCACCAGGAAGGACCCCTGGAAGGGCACAGAGCCTGAGGGACAGGCCCAGGTTGGCCACATGAGAAGGTTCCTCTGAAGCGATGGAAGGATGGTCTGCCAAAGAAGAGCCATCAGCAGGGGTAACAGGTGACCTTTTCTTCCGTCTCTGGAGTAGTGTTTTGACGGAATCAGAAGCCGCCTTCTAGAGCAAAGCTACATCTTCTAGAGCAAAGCTACACGTCACGGAGCGCGGAGCAGGGTAGTTTGCGTCTTACACGATTCTGAGCCAAATGCTCACACCTTGCTCTGGTTCCTTGTAACATCTGTTAGTCCACTGTTAGGAAAGTGTCTTCCAAAGCCATACTGTCCATGCACATCTGGCCTGTGGGCTACGTGGGCTACCTTTCTCCAGATGGATAACCAAGGCCAACTGTGATTTCTTTAAAATTGCATACTTTTGGGGCACCTGAGTGGCTCAGTGGGTTAAAGCCTCTGCCTTCAGCTCAGGTCATGATCCCGGAGTCCTGGGATCGAGCCCCACATCGGGCTCCCTGCTCAGAAGCGAGCCTGCTTCCCTTCCTCTCTCTCTGCCTGCCTCTCTGCCTACTTGTGATCTCTATCTGTCAAATAAATAATAAATAAAATCTTTAAAAAATAATAAAAAAATAAAATTGCATACTTTTTCCTTTGTCTTCAAGCCGTGGGTCTCAAAAAAGCAAGCTTTTTTTTTTTTTTAAAATATTTTCCTTAAAGTTTAGAATCCTGGTAAAATATCAGCATATAGCTAACGTTAATAAAAACGGTATAAAACGAAATGTAGCCCAGGAGCTTTTCATTATAGATGGGATTCACCAGTAAGAGCACGCTGCAAGGTCAAGCTTCAAGGTCAAGCCAAGCAGCCTGGTGAAGACGTACGTCTCTCTCCGACAGACAGTGAAGTCAGGCTGGCCAGGGCAGCTGAACTTTTGTCTATGAGAGCTGCTTTTCTTCTGTGTAAGGAAAACTCTTGCCTCTTGTAGTCCTTTCTACATTTTTCTCACAAGGAGCTCCCTTTAGAGAATAATTCTTCATTTGTCCTTCCCTATCTTTCCATAAAAGCGATGATAGATTGTCCCAAAGGGCTGGTGGGAAGGAACCGAGATTGGAATGTGGAGGAATGAGCTCCACCTATAATGGGACTATAAGGACCCTAGTGTATAGGTCCTTTTAAGGGCCTTCCATAGGACCCCTGTAAGCTAGAGTCCTTACAGTCCCAGGAGAGCTCTGAACTTGCCTGCTCCCCCTCCGCATCCCTCAGGTAGCCTCATTGCTTCTCTTACCTGGGTAGAAAGAGTATGTGACTCTCTAGCCTGCCTTGCAGTCTCGTTGCCATGGAAACTTCCATTCCATACACCTGATTCACACATCACGCTTGGCTAAGTCCAGACAGAGGTCACAGACTGGCATGTGCCCTTTGTTTCCCCTTGTGTTTTCTGGGCGCTTAAAAATGGATACAGAGAGATGAGAGGGTGTGAGGGGGGTGTCATGTGTGAGAAAGCGCTGTGGGCAGGGGTAGAAATTGGGGAGTTTCCGAAGTAATAACCTTTAAAGGAAGGAGCAGAGGAAATGGAGAAGTCTGTGTAGCTTGAAGCTTCTCGTGCAAGGAAAGGCTTTGATTCAAGGATATGTCCGAAGGTAATTTTCTGGATTTTTAGGTCAGATAGGGAATGAAGAGAACAGATTTGGGAGGCCGTTGCTCCTTAGTGGGTTTTCTGTCCCATTTTCAGTAAGTTACCCAATACTCTGTGGTCCATGGGATACAAGTTAAGATTGGACGCGGCCATCAGTTACAGCTCTTTGTTAACAATCCCGTCCTCTGGTGACGATATGCCTGTACCATGGCTTGACTTTTATATAATGTACAGTATTTTAGAAAGCACCAATATTTTTGTGGAAAGTATCATTATGGATGATACACATGCTGGAATAGGTTTCTGTTTCCCCTCTCATTTCTTCCCTCCTCTTACAGAACTCCTTTAATACATAACCTGGGGGAAAGGACCTTGCAGGAGAGATTAACCTTCCTTCCCAGCCTGAATTTCTCAGCCGTAGATTGAGTTTTCTTTTGCTTCCTGTTTATGAGGCCACGTTTTCGAAATTAAAAAGGAAAAAGACGTTCACCTTGACCTGGTGCTCAGTCTTCCTAAGATGCGAGGTTTGAAACCTGCATGTGGCAGGTTCAGGGTCACCCATGTGATGGTAATGGACGTGGCTAGTCAGCGGCCGCTCAGCCTTACCCCTGCTAGCTCTTCTGTTTGCTTCAAATTTGCTAATTTTCCTCCTATGTAGGTGGCCTCAGTTTACAAAGTGTGCCCTCACAGCAGTCAAGAGACCTAGTTTGGAATCCACCAGACCCAAGTGAAAAACCTCCTTTCCCTTGTATTCCTGGATGTTTAAAGTTTTTAAAGTTTTTATTTAAGTTCCAGGTTTTTTTTTTAATTTTTATTTTTAAAGTTTTTATATAAGTTCCAGTTCATGACACTGTCATATTAGTTTCGGGTATAATTTAGTGATTCATCACTTCCGTATGTCATCTGGTCATCGTCTGGAGAAGTGCCCTCCTGCATCCCACCACCTGTTTCAGCCATCCCTCTACCCCTCCCCTCTGGGGACCATCCGTGTGTTCTCTAGAGCAGAGTCTGTTTCTTGGTTTGCCTCTCTCTCTTCCTTCCGCCCTTTGTTTTGTTTCTTAAATGCCACAAATGAGTGAAATCGTATGGTATTTGTCTGTCTCTGACTTATTTCATTTAACATTATACTCTCTAGCTCTATTCATGTCATTGAGAATGCATTGGTTTTCATTTTTTTTAATGGCCTAGTAACTTTCCGTTGTGTATATGTAGGTATATACACACATGACTTCTTTATCCATTTATCGGTCGATGGTCAGTTGGGCTGTTTCTGTAAGTTGGCTGTTTTTGATAATGCTGCTATAAACATGGGGGTGCACATATCCCCTTGAGTCGGTATATTTGTATTCTTTGAGTAAATACTTAGTGGTGCCATTTTCCTAGGAGGGCAATTGCTGGGGTGGTAGGGAAGCTCTATTTGTAACTTCTCGAGAAACCTCCGTACTATTTTCCAGAGTGGCTGCACCAGTCTCACTCCCACCAATGGTGCAAGAGAGTTCACCTTTCTCTTGGACGTATTTTATCAAACTCGGTTTCCTCATCTGGGAAATGGTGTTAATCGTATTAAGTTGCTGTTAAAAATACTGTAATTTAAAAAGTGTGTTGCCCCTTGACTGCTGCGTAATGTCTTTTCTCGCCTTGCTAGATAATTTTTAGAAATAACATTATAGCATCTGAAAGCATCTTCTTTGCCATCAGTACTACTGAATTTGTTGTTGCTGACTTAGGCTTGGCCAAGGATAGATGCTGGCTAAGAATATGAATGTTGGATTAGAAGAGATAGATAATTCTTTCCAAAAACAGAGTGCGTGCACACACTGTCCCTCATTCTCCTTCGTGTGTGTGCCCTCAGTCTGGTTTTGGAATTTCGCTGCGGGTTTGAGCAACAAAATGAAAAGGGTGTACACTCAACAGAAGACAAAAGGCTGACATAGAGACCATCTTGTTTAGAGAGGGGTGATGATCCGTCGACATTTCCGGGCAGCCATGGGGGGGTCGTGCGGGTGTGGAAGAATTTCCTTTTCCAGGATCCAAGAACCATTCTAATCTTCCTGCCTGCCTCTGGAATCTCACCTCCTTTATTTGCCCTTCTTCTCTTGTCAGATTGCCTTTTTATTATTGTGGTACAATAGACACAACATCAAATGCATCATTGTAACCTCTCGTAAGTGCTTTCACAGTGTGGGCGACCATCAGCGCCGTCCATCTCCAGAATATTTGTCTTCTTTCTGAACTGAAACTTCCACCTCTTTTGTTTTTTTCTTTGAGGATTTTATTTATTTATTTGACAGAGCAGGAGCGCACAAGCAGGGAGAGTAGCAGAGGGAGAGGAAGAAGCAGGCTTCTCGCCGAGCAGAAAGCCTAATGGGGAGCTCGATCCTGGGACCCTGAGATCACCACCTGAGCTGAAGGCAGACAGACACTTAACTGACTGAGCCACCAGGCACCCCTGAAACTTCTAAACTTCTACCTTTTAAACAAGAACTTCCTGTTCTCCCCCCACCGCCATAAGCCATGGACAGCATCCCCCGTTTTATTTTCTGTCTCTGTGAATTCCAGATGGATAATCTGCAGTCGTGGGGTCATGCAGTCATTGACCTGTTGTGCCTGGCTTATTTCACTCAGTAGTGTCTTCAAGGTCGATCCACCATGGAGCAGGTGCTCGCATTTCATCCTTTTTAAGGCTGAGTAACATTCCATTGTGTGTGGGTACCGCATTGCTTACCTGTTCATGTGTGGGCGGGCGTTGGCTTGTTTCCACTGTTCGGCTGTGGAGCGTATGGCTGCTGTTGGTGCGCAATGATTTCAGCACATTTTCTCCTTTTATTTTGGTCAGACACGGTGAGGTGTTCTGTTGCTGCAGGATCCCTCTTGTGGATTCTTTGGTAGCCGTAGAATTGATCATGCTATCCATTGTCTTCTGGGCTTACTGTAGTAAAAACACACCATAAAATTGGTCATTTTGATCCTTTTTAAGTGTACAGTTTAGCAATGTGAAGTATTATTGATACTGTTGTGCAACAGATTTTCAACGTTTGCATTTTGTAAGACTGAAACTCTGTGCCCATTGAACAACGACTTCCTTCCCTCCTCCCCTGAGCTTGGCCATTGCCGTTCTACTTTCTGTTTTTATGGGTTTGACTACTTTGGAGACCTCGTACGCATGGAATCATACAGTCTTTGTTCTTTTGAGATTGTCTTATGTCATGGCCATAATGTCCTCCAGCTCTACTTTCCTTCTTTAAGGCTGAGTAATTTTCCACTGTGTGTATCTACCCATTTTGTTTATCCATTCATCCATGGATGGACCTTTGGGCTGTAATGAACACGAACAAGGGTGTGCGTATATAACTTAGAGATCCTGTTTTCGGTCCCCCCTCCCCGCTTTGGAGGTATATTGAGAAGTGGGATGGCTGGATAGTATGGTCATTCTATTTTTAACTTTTAGGGAACTTGCATTCTGTTTTCCATACCGGTTGTAGCATTTCACATTCCCAACAACCATGCCCAAGAGGGTTCCAGTTCGAGCGCATCCTCAATAACCACTGTTTAATTTCTTAGAGGGGTCGTCCTGGTATGTGTGAGGTGATGCTGTGGTTTTGATTTGGTGAATCTTCTTAAAAAGTCTTAAAGAACGTAGTCAAAGCCCACAGTTGGACTGAGAGAATAGGGAGATTGGCACAAGGAGCAGCCCCCCCGATGAGCTCCTTAATCTCCCCGGGACAGCTCCTCACAGGGTGTCTGCCTGGTCGCCTGCACGGCTCCGTCTCGCCCGAAGGATTGGAGGTTGAGCTGGGTCTCCGTGGTGTGGCCTGGCCGACAGACAGTCTGTCGCCCGCTCATCCTTTCTGAGTCCTGGGTGATTAGTAAGCATTTTCTCAGCAGCAAATGACTCAGAATGAAATGTAGCTCCAGATAGAAGCTATTTCAGAAACCAACGATGCCTCACTGCCTTTTAACCGTTCCTACTGACTATTTCTCTGTGGGTTTTAAAATATTACTGCTGGGTGTGCCTGGCTGGCTTGGTTGGTGGAACATGCTACTCTTGATCTTGGGGTCATGAGTTTGAGCCCCACATTGGGTGGAGAGATTACTTAAAAGTGAAAATCTTTAATAGAAATAGAAAAAAAAAATCACTGCTAATCTTGTCAATATCCATTCACTCAATCATTCATTCGACAGTATTAATGGAATATAAAGAACCATTTCTGTTCATACAGAATAGAAACATAATGCAAGCCATATGGGTGATTTTAAGATTTCTAGTAGCCATGTGAAAGAAATGAAGCAAAACAGGGAAAATTAATTTAACTGTATATATCATTCAAGATGATAGGTCCAGAATGTTATTTCCATATATAATGGATATAAAAACGTACGCGACCGTTGACTTTTTCATCCTGCCTTTTGTAATGTGCTGTGCATTTCAAACTACAGCACTTCTCAGTTTGGTTTGGCCTCATGTCAGGTACTCAAGAGCCCCACACCTCTAAGAGTCACCTTACTAAGTGGTGGACCCATCCTCTTAGAAGGTCGTCCAGACTCGGTCAAAGACATGAAGTCCCACAGAGGTCAGCCCTGAGCTCTGCCTAGTGGGCAAGAGGCCTCCCTATAGAAGAAACACGGGTTTTGTGCGCTCAGGGAGGGCGACGTGCCTGGAGGGTCCCGCGAGCCCAGAGGAGGGGCGCCCGGCAGCAGGTGTGATGGTTCTGTCACC
The DNA here is from genome assembly GCF_922984935.1 of Meles meles. NCBI lineage: Eukaryota > Metazoa > Chordata > Mammalia > Carnivora > Mustelidae > Meles > Meles meles. Next base: position 147,598,053 of record NC_060070.1, read on the forward strand.
GCTAGACCTTGTCACTTTGAGCTCGTCCCCTGGGATTGGGCACTGAGGTTTGCATACATCCCGGTCCACCAGACATTCACTTTTTGCCTCCTGTGCTGAGAGCTGCTGGCAAGTTTATGTTTAATTACAGGCTCTGCTCTCACCCCTGGCCTGGGAGCTGCGATTTCTGCTCCCGGCTCAGTGCTCCCTGCCTGCCTTTGGCTCTCACGGGCAGAATCACTCACGGAGCCTCTGGGGGACTGCCCGTCCGCCAGGTGCACCTCCTCACTCCTCGGGCGGCAGCACCTGGGCAAGGTGAAGGGCACGGTGTGGAGAGAAGGAAGGGAAGGGACAGGTTGTGATTTTTTTCTGTGTCCATACACCCCTGCTTGCCCTGCCTCCCTGGGAAGGGACACCAGGAGGCCCGAATGTTCATGGAAAGGTCTCTGTTGCCTGATGGGCTCCGTGTGGATCCATTCTGGGCTCCCTCCATGCCACGCGTCTCGTCTCAAGCAGTGACCCAGCCATGTCACGTGGGGGGAGGGGCAGGGCTCCTGTGGGTGGGCAAGCCTGTGCGCCCCCTGCGCCCCGCCCCCGTGTGGGGAAGGCGGTGGAGATGTGTTCTCAGATATCAGGAAGCACAGGGAAGGGGAGACGAGCTGCCCCCACCATCCCTCCCACCTGCTTTTGGCTTTCCCTTCTGGCATTGCCCGAGGGCAAACAAGGGACGGAATTTGGCCAAGCAAAAGTAGCCTGGTATTTGCCTACCCCTCCAGCTCTAACCCACCCCCCTCCCCCCCCAGGAAGCCAGGCTGGACTTTTCTACCCAAGTCCCTTAACAGTCTAGGACTTGCCATTCCTTTCCCCCACTGGATGTGGAAGAGGCTTGGAAACCATGTTTCTTTCCAGGAGAGGAGTGATACGGTGCAAAGAGAGAGGGTGAGATGAGGCCAAGGACCTGGACCCGGAGTCTTGCCAGACTGTCATGTCAGCCCTGGGACTGCCAGGCAGGCTGTGCCAATGCCCGAGGGTAGTCTTCGGGTCCCCCGGCTGTTGAATCCTCCCGGGGCAGGCGGAGTCTGAGTGGGACTTTGGGGGAGACGAGGCTGAGCCTGGCCCTTCACAGGGTTGAGGACTGCCCACCCAGGAGAAAGCTGTGCTTTTAATCCCAATTCCAGCTTTATTAAGGCAGATTTCTCCAGGAGTTCTGTGTGCTTCCTACCCCTCGGAATCAGGTCTGTAGTCTACAGATGGCAAGAACCTAAAGAATTACCTAAAGTAAAGGAGAAGCCGAACTAAAGTTATTTCCTCTCCTGGGACAATGGAAGGGATGAACATGGAAAAACTGTTCTTGCCACTGGTTAACAATCACAGACTCCTTAAATTCAACATGGGCTTCATCATGGGCCTTCGCAGATAGTGTTTTTGTTGACAGGAAGTGCTAAGTAGGGAGTTGACACTTCGAAACGAAGACCGACGAAGAAAGGGGAAAAGGCCACACTATTTGAATGTCACGCGTGCAGACATACGTTGTCCTGGGGTACGGGTGAGCCCCCCCACCCACAGTTTGCTTTCTGTGGTTTGTTACCTGGGTCAGCTGTTGTCTGGGAGCAGGATCCTCCTGGCGTGTTGTGAGAAGGTGAGGGGCCATCTCAGGCTGCCTCCGGACGCTTGTGTCCTTCACCTGCCTACCTCGTATCCCGTAGGCGAGCTCTCCTCTCCCATCATCACAAGAAGAGTGAGAGAGAGAGACCACGTCCACGTACCTTCTATTATTGTATATTTTGGGGAGTGTCCTTTAAAAAAAAAATATATATATATATATACACACACACATATATGTGTATGTATATATATTTGAGAGAGACAGAGACAGCGAGAGAGAGCACAAGCAAGAAGAAGGGGGAGAACCAGACTCCCCGTTGAGTAGGGAGCCTGATGCAGGACTCGATCCCAGGACACAGGGATCATGACCTGAGCTGGCGGCAGACACTTAACCCACTGAGCCACCCAGGCGCCCCTGTTGAAAGTGTTCTATTTTATTATTCATTATTGTTGTTGATCTCATACTGGCCCCATTCTATAAATTGAACTTTATGGTAGGTGTCTACGTGTAGGCAAAAACAGTTCTATATCGGGTTTGGTACGGTCTATGGTTTCTGGCACCAGGGTCTTGGAATGTATCCATGTGGATAAGGGGGGCAGTGCAATGAAGGAGGATTGTTGTTACTGCTGTGGCTTAGGACCATATGCATGTTGCTAGCAATAACAGTTTGCATTTTTCTTAGTTTTCCAGGATAGATTGAGGGCTATGTTCGAGTCCCTTGGACTGGTCAGTAGACCAAACCAGAAGCTCGCTGTTGTTCTTCCATGGGACATAGTCAGGCGCTGTGAGCTATAAGCAGCCTGTGGGCTCTTGGATTGGATCCTGGGTCTACAACCAATGAGCCCTGTGTGTGTTACTCACCCTTTCTTACCCTGATCTAATTTCCATAAAGTCAGAATTACAGATTTATGTTTGTGGAGCTTATCTATGCAAATATGATCTGTGTAGAGTAGCCCGTAGTGCCTGACAAATACAAAATGATGGGGAAATATTAATTGCTATTAATTCTTCTGAAAATGCTGAGTTTAACTGACAATATACAATTGCCCTTGTTTGTTTTTGCCGGTAACTAAGCAATACATTGTTTGGATAACAGTTGTTCAGCCTCTTTAAAAAATTCTTTAATTATGTATACTTTTTCTTCACAGCATTTCAGGTGTGTGCATGCATGTATGTGTGTGTGTATGCATGCGTGTGTGTGTGTGTGTGTGTGTGTGTGTGTTTGTTTGGAAGGTCAGTAATTACCTCTTGCAGATGGAGTTGCCCAATACAATTTTTCCCATAGCAACTGAAAAAATGAAAAATAAAAGCAAAAAAACCACTGGGGTTACATAATTGCTGTCCCTGGCCTAGGAGAGTAGAGATCATGAAGTTTTTTGTGGCTTCTGGCTTTCTTCTGGCTGAAGGTGTTGGGTGAATATACAGAGGTCCTACTGACTAACTGAACAGGATTCTGTCGCTTGCTTTGAAGTGAATAAATTGGTCAGAAGTGCAAGTGGGAGGGGAAGTTGAGGTTTAATGAAGGGTCATTATTAATGTTTCCATGGTTTTAGCAGTTTAAAAGCTGGGACTCGAGGTGAAGTTATTGGTTGTGGGGTAAACAGCCCACAGACATTCAGACGTATTTGAAGTTCAGTCTCTTGGTCTTCATTATAACCTGAAAACTGGAATCCAGGTCTCCTGAATAACACGGCCAGGGGTCACTTAATAACTTTAACAGTGAGTGCTAATTATCCCATCTTCACAGTGGTGCAGGATGTAAAAAGGTACAACATTCTTTCCAAACCCCAATTATCTGAAGAAAGTTTTACTTCGGAGGTGAAAAGAACATTATTTTGGATTACTAACCCTTCTTTCAAAAAAGATAGATGTTAATTTCCTGTGGCCTAGGTAGAAGGAAAAACACGAACTTTGACCAAGTGTTGTCTTTTCCCAGCATCTATAAATTTATCTTTGTATTTTGTATCCCTTTCATAAAGATTGACGTACGAGAGTTCATTTATTTGACTGGAACACAGGATTGACTTTTCCACTGGAGATTTGGCTCTCTGGGTCCTGCAACAAAAACAGATAAAACTATTAGCTTCCATTCCCAACCCCCAAATGTTAAGCTCGTATCTTGTTTTATTTCTAAAAGTTATTTTTACTTCCAAAGTCCCATGAGGTCATGTATAGGCCCAACTCTGTATTACCAATAATAATTTGGGGGTAGAAAGTTCATGGAGAATTGAAATCTTTAAATTCTCCTAAAACCAGCTTTCAAAAATTTCTTGTGCTTAGCTCTTTAAATGTAAGCGTAAGGCACAAGAGCGAGAGAGGAGATATAGGACTCTTGATGTCTGGAGCTCTGCCTTAGAAACCAGCTTCTTCCAATTACCTACTCAGCACTGGGCAATATGTATAATTTCTTGGTATTCTCCTTTCCCCATTTGTGAAATGGAGATATTTACAGTATTCGGTGGTTTTTGTTTTTGTGTTTTGGTGGTGGTTCTATTAGACGTGATATATATGTGAGTTTGTAATCTGTTGGGCATTCTCTGGACCTGTCTTACCTGATGGAGGAAGAGGAGGCACACACAACCAGTAGCCTGAGTAAATATTTCATATCTTTCATGCTAAATTATCAAGAGTACACTGTGAACTAACAATCTCCATTGTCTGACCACCATCAGTTGTAACTGACCCAGTCCTGAGAGCTACCGTTGTTAAGACGAAAATGCAAGGCGCAAGATCCATATCTTTTTTCTTCTTGCTTACCCTTCCCCATCCATCCATCCATCCATCCTTCCATTCCCTTCTTCCATCCATCCATCCATCCATCCATCCTTTCATCCATCCATCCATCCCTTCTTCCATCCATCCATCCATCCATCCACCCATCCATGATATCCATCCATCCAAGACATCCATGAGGCCATTTACCCAGGTCTGGCTTAATGACTTTTTCCTTTATCCTTTATCCTGTACTCCTGTATCACCAGTTTCAATGTTCTAGGCTGTGGGAGCTGGGAAATTCTTTCCAGTATTAGCCCCCTTTTTGATGATAGTCTAGGTAACAAAATTCAGAAGTCTGGAATAGTGGTGATTTGCTTTAGCCTGAATGCTCAGAGCTTTTGCGATATCTCTGCTCCAACTTTGTCTTCTATCTTAGTTCTCCCTGGAACTTAGGTAAAGAAAATATACCTGTACCATTTATAATCCTTGCCCCGTTCTAATCTAGCAGGAAAGACTCTTTTCAGATAATGTTCCTTAAAATTCTCCCCGCTTGCCTTCTCCTCATTGAAGATGGGGATGGACAATTTGATGCTCTCTCAACTGATTTTGGTTGAAACCAGTATAGGAGTGCTGCCTCTTTGGTGTGGTGCTGGTGGCGTGTGCGTAGCATCGCCCGTAGGCTCCACACTCCCCTCAGCATTCCTAGGCCTTGTGCTTGGTCTACTCCCAGCTCATATTCTGTGATCCCATGACCCTTGGTGAATTCTGAGCACAAGTTGGGAGAAAGGAGTGAATTGGTGGTCTGATTAAATATATTAGACACGGTATAAAAACTCATTCCAGTTATAAGAAATGGTCAGGAGTCAAGAGTGGAGGTGTAGTGTTGGTTTTGCCACTAACTAGAATTGTAAAGGTGGTAGAATAACTTGATTTTTAGGAACCTCATATCCAAATATGAGATTATGTCATGTTTTAACTTATGAGCTAAGATTTTAGAGTGAATCACTGTTAACACTTCACTCAGCATTATAGTTCTGTTTTTAAGTCCAGTACTTTTGGTTGTTGTTTTGTTGTTTTATTAAAGATTACAATGCTTACATTTTGTATTACCTAAAGAATATGACGGTATTCAAGATTGGTCATGTCCATTTGTGTGCTTAACGCCAAAAGCACACTGGAAGTAGGTTTCTACGACTCTGACTAGTCTGCCTCACTCAGCGGAGGAGACTTTTCTCATAAAACCAAGCCAAGAAACTTACAGAAAAATGACCCAGTGTCATACGTTTTAGTGGGTCATTGGAGAGGAGTCTGATATAAAGTAAAAAAACAGACAAAAAACCTGAGTTCAAGTGTAGAGATTACTTTTAGAATCCCTCCTTTTGGAAAGTTTAAAAATGGAATGAGCACATTAGTTTATTCAGGTATTCTCTGAAGACCAGAGAATTTTAATTGGCCTTCTAAAGACTGAGTTTCAACCTTAGCCAGTGTTCAGATGCTTCTCTTTAACATAATCCTCTGTTGACAGTTTATGGATTATTTTCAGAGGAAATGCAGAAAAAATACACCTAGGTGTGTATGAAAGCCAACAAAACTGTAGTTGGAAGGTAGTGCTCATTCAGAAAGCTTTATATGAAAGATTTTTCCTCAGAATGATGTACGAACCACGAGCCAGCCTCTCCCTTCTTGTTTCAAAATCAGTGTATTTGTGAACTTCGACTTGGCACCTATGAACCATTCATGGAGCCATTTAAGGTATGAGCTTTGCATTGGTGTTGAGTCAAGTGAATAAAAGTTGTTTATAACTTTGTACTCCTTGCCAACATAGACACTATCTCTTAAGTAAATCATTTTTATATTAGTCTATATATAACATCATGTGGGAGCTTTTCCTCTTTGCTTTTTGTGTGATCTGGATTGCTAATGTAGACATTCATATCTCCTGACAGTGGTTTTCTAGGTTCTCTTTACATTCTAAATTGGCATGAGTCAAAGTTATTTATTTTACACTTGTCAAGGGATAGCACTTTTTGTTCTATGATAACCAGGGCTCACGGTAAATTCTAAAGCTGTTACAATTTTCTATCTATGTGTACAAGTATACTCTTTAAATAGATCCTATATTGATGAATTAAGAAGTGGTTTGTTTTTTTTACTTACTTATGTATTACCCAAACTCTCCACCTGAGAGTTTGCTTCTGTGGAGGATCTCATGGAGCTTGGCTGTCCTTGAACACGTTTTGTGTTAACTAAATCTAAGAGGATGAGGAATGCCCTACATTTTTTCCTAGAAGATTAAAATTATAAATATCAGCATGACTATATTTTATTCTTCTTTGGTCCTCTTTCTCTCTTTCAAAATCAACTTTACTTTCTAGGGCAGCTTTAGGTTCAAATAGAGAGTTACAGAGATTTCTGATATACTCTGTGCACCCCACATGTATTGCCTCCCCCATTACTAACATCCCCCCCACCGAGGGGTACCTTTGTTACAGTTGATGAACCTACAGTGATGCATTGTTATCACCCAAAGTCCATAGTTCTTTTCAGCGTTCATTACTGGTGTTGTACATTTTATGGATTTAGACAAATGTGTGATCCTATGCATGCATCATTTAATGTCATGCGGAATATTTTTGCTGCCTTGGAAATTCCGTTTTCCACCTGCTCATCGCTCCTCACCCACCCCAACACAGGCAGCCATTAGCCTTTTAAATGTCTCCATCATTTTGCCTTTTCCAGAATGCCGTAAAGTTGGAATCATACGGTATTTAGCCTTTCACTTAGTAATGAATTTCTGTTTCTTCCATGTCTTTTTGTGGTTTCTTAGCTCATTTCTGTTTAGCACTGAATAATAGTCCCTTGTTTGGATGTACCACAGTTTCTTTATCTATTCATCTACTGAGGATATCTTCCAGGTTTTGACAATTGTGAATGGAGCTGCTTTAAACATCTGTGGTTAGACTTTTTTGTGCACATATTTTTCAACCCCGTTGGGTATAAATACCAAGGAACATGATTGCTGTGTGGTAGGAGAATGTATAGTTTTATAAGAAACTTCCAACTCTTTTCCAATTTTTTACACCATTTTGCATCTATGTGAACACTTGGTTTTGTCAGTGTTCCAGATTTGGGCCCTTCTAATAGGTATGCAGTGAGATCTCATTTTAACTTGCATTTCCCTGATGACATATGATGAATATCCTTTTGCATGCCTTTTTACTGTTTGTATATTGTATTTTCTTATTTATTTATTTATTTATTTTTATTTGACAGAGACAAATCACGACCAGGCAGAGAGGCAGGCAGAGAGAGAGAGAGAGGAGGAAGCAGGCTCCCTGCGGAGCAAAGAGCCCGATGCGGGGCTTGATCCCAGGACCCTGGGGTCATGACCTGAGCTGAAGGCAGAGGCTTTAACCCACTGAGCCACCCAGGCGTCCCTGTATATTATATTTTCTTGATGAGCCTTCTGTTAAGGTCTTTGGCTCATTTGTTGTTTGGGTTATTTATTTCCTTACTGAATTTTAAAAGGCTCTTTATATATTCTAGATTCCTCCCATGTTATTTTCTCGGAGTTGTATAAATATGTGTTTTACATTTAGTTCTGAGATCCATTTTGAGATCATTTTTATGAAGGGTAGGTTCACTTTCTTGCATGCGGATGTTCAGTTGTTGAGCACACTTTGTTGAAAAGCGTGTCCTTGCTCCATTGTATTATCTTTCCTCTTTGTCCGAGATTAGTTGACTGTATTTATATGGGTCTATTTCTGGGCTCTCTGTTCTCTTCTTTTGATCTGGTTTTCTGTTCTTTCATTAGTGCCACACTGTCTTGATTTCTGTAGCTTTATAGTCGTCTTGAAGTTGGGTAGTTTAGTCCTCCAACTCTGGTGCTCTCTTTCAGTGTGGTTGGTATTCTGAGTTCTTTTTTTTTTTTTTTTTTTTTTAAGATTTTATTTATTTATTTACAGACAGAGATCACAAGTAGGCAGAGAGGCAGGCAGAGACACGGGGGGGGGGGGGAAGCAGGCTCCCTGCCAAGCAGAGAGCTGATGCGGGGCTCGATCCCAGGACCCTGGGATCATGACCTGAGCTGAAGGCAGAGGCTTTAGCCCACTGAGCCACCCAGGCGCCCCTGAGTTATTTCTTTTTATGCTTTTAGTGGAGTTCATAAAAGTGGACCTTGGATTTTCACAATATAGTAACTTTTTTTTTTTTTTAATGGAGTGTCTGGATATAGGGGTTAATCATGATAAATACAGTGTATTCTAGAGTTTTGGAATGTTGAAAAGAGTGACTTGTTGACCATCCTTTCACGAAACAGTGAATCCACAACTGTTAAAGACATCGGCATCTGACCAGAAAGCACTGTTACAGGAAGAAAGGTTTCAGTTCTTAAATTTCATCTATCTGTGAAAGATACTATTTCCCTTCCTCTTCAGCCTGTTATTTTCCTAACTGAGTTTCAGTGGCTCCTTATACATTGATGGTAAAGCAGACACTTAATGACCACTGCCAGTTGGATCCAGTTTGGCTTTCACTAGTGGAACTCTGCTTTGTGAATGTGTAGGCACAGAGGAGGCATAGTTTGGGGAGGGGGGGGGTGGTTCTGGATTTAGATCATGCAGCTCAAATCCCCATGCTGCATTCATTAGCTATATGTCCTTTGTCAAATAACGTCACTCCTCTGAATCTTAGTCTGCTGAAGGCTAAAAGTGTGTGTCTTGGGTGTGTGTGTGTGTGTGTATCTGTTTTCATCTGTGATACCATGTAAGTGCGTGCCATGCAGGATCAGAAATTTAGTTATTCCCTTCAGCTCCTTATTGTGGCTAATTTGACTTTGTACCATGGGGAATCCAGAATTTAAGAAATACTTCCTCTCCTTGTTACCTGTTTAGGTAGTGAATTATTCTTTTCCTGTCATTTAAGATCGGAATATTTAAGTCACAAACCAGCAGTAATTTAATGGTAGATTTCGGGCACAAACAAGCTGTTTAAAAATTAATCAATAAAAAGGACCGTCCTCGTATCGATTTGAAGTTTACATCTGATCTTTAATTCCTTGTGTTACTCAGTTACGAAGAGGAGAGAGAACATGAAATCTGATTATTTTCATGACTAGAAATATGCAGGAGGATATACAGTTCCGTATTCTCAGATACTGCTCACCATCTGTTTGCAAAGTGAAAAGTGAGCATCACGTGATACTTTTATTATCCTCCACTCTTCCACACTTAGGGGAAAGAGGTCGCTATCACATAACACTGCATATTCCATAACCTACTTTCTTGGTCGAGGTTTCTGGTAACCATTCACCCTTTCTTGGCCCCCTCATGTACTTATTACAACAGATATTCTTGGCTCAAGGAAATAGGGAACTCATTCATTAGGAATGTTTGGGTTTTTCAGAAACAAAAAGTAGTTTTGATTGCCTTAGTGTTTTTTTTTTTTTTTTTTTTTTTATTCCTTCAGACATGATCTTGTGTGGAAGGGAGGGAAAGTAATAAGAGAATTTTGGAAAATGGTGTGAATCACAGCAAGTCACAGATTTAGATACAAATTGGGAGCAGTAAAGCTATAAAGATTGTGTGGGTCATCTATAATTAGATACTTTCACGTATATATGTGACGTTTTCTCAGAAGCATTAGCTCTGGTAACACATGACGGATCTCATTGGACAGAAAAGGAAACATGCTTGGGAAGGCAAGTAACCTGGTCCAAAACATTGTTAGTAAGCATCAAAAAATTAAAAAAAAAATTTTTTCTCCAGTCTATTGTATGTGGCTCAAAATGATGTCTTTTGTGCAATCATATGGGCTGGCATAAAATCAATACTACAATTATGTTTCCTTTCAAAACCTTCCTTGATGTCATGCCCTGTAGGAACGTGTTTCAGGATCAGGTTTTCATGCTGCTATCAATGCCACACGCTCGAAATGGCGGTGGCTTTGCCACAGAGACCTGCTCAGAAGGAGCATGTTCTCCTCTTCTCGAATGTTCTACCAGAGATGAGAACATTCCATGATGGGCATATAGCCGTGACTATTACTAAATGTTTAATGTGCACCCCCTTTGTCTCTTTTGTTTATTCGTGTTGATATTTTTGCTCTGCACAGTGCTCCGGGGATAGGTACCATTATTTTTTCATTTGCGTGTGAAGTCGCTGAGGTACAACATGATTCATAACTGGCCGAGGGCTCAAAGCTAGTGTGGGCTTCAACACGAGTCCACGGGCTCCATGGCCGCTCTACATGGCCTCTTCTTCTGAGGAGGGAGCAACGGTGGCTCCATGAGGACCTCGACTTGGCCTCGGTTGACTGAGGAAATAGTTTTTTGTGTGTCTCACCAAGCCATCGTAGTTTCTCATTAATTATAAGTGGTTGCAAAATGTAGCTCAAGGCATAGTTAGAGGGTGGGAGAGGATTAAGTCACTTGGATGGTTAGCAAAGCTCTCTGGGCACACTTCCTGGAAATCAAAGTTTTAGCTGCACATGGGGACCCCGGATGTTTGGAGACGGGGGAGAGTTTGTGTCTTTGCACATAGGTGTCCCCACATCCCTTTGGTCCACAGCCTAAACCACTCTGGGATGGAAAAACAAATCTCAGGAAAGATCAAAGAGTAGAACTAAAGGAAATACCACATAGGTTTCAAAGGACTAGAGTTTCATAGCCATAATTTATAATGTCCTCTGCCCTTGTGATAATTTACATGGGATTGTTTATCGTTTTGTGTTTGAGAATATATTTTTCTTTTATATTTAAAAATACCCTGTCTTTAGAATCCTTTCAAGTGTAGTGTTAGGAGGCTGGAGGTCCTTTTCATTCTACCTTTCTTCCTTTTAGTCTTTTGTGTAATTTAAACGCTCCTTTGTTCACTGGCTCACTTACTGAACAGATGTTTATTGAACACCTACTATAGGACAGACCTTCTGTTGGACTCTGGAGATGAACTCTAGGGGAGATGCTGAATCCGTCTCCAGGGAGTTTGGTAGGAGAAACAGTTGTGGACTCAGCTAATCACAGGGCAGTTCAAGAAATGCTCTGCTAGCAGGAGGCAAAGTTCTGTAAGGGCACAAAGGAGGGAGGAAGTAATTCCGCCCATGTTTATCAGCAGACATTTGAGCTGTCTGTGAATAGCAGGGTTGGGAAGGAAAACTGGGGTTCTGTGTGTAGGAGACAGGACTGCTCAAAAGCCCAGAGCACCGAAAGGACAGGAATAACGATCATCACCTCACAGCCACCAACCTGAGTCCTGTGACCAGCCCAGTGTACCTGGGACGGAAACGCCACCAACACCCGGGCGCAAGGATCTCCCTGGCCAGTCTTCACTTCTTCGTGTATTCGTGGGTAAAACTGGGCTGCTGCTGCTTCTCTCTCTCTCTCTCTCTCTTTTTTTTTTTTCACTTTTTTCTGGTTGGTTTGATAGATATGAAGTAGGTGTTGGTGTTATCCACATCGGACTTTAATTATACCCAGGGAGTCCAGAAGAAACCAAGCCACGTGCTGTGACACAAGGCAATAGAACGTTTTTGGTGCCTTGTTTCTGTGTCCTTGTCCTATTTGTTTTCCTCGGGAAATTGTATTTTTTGTGATGCTGTTAGAATAGGTCTATTTGAGGACAACCTACGTGTCCCTCCACTGCCTCCTTTGGCCTTTTGTGATCCATCCTGGAGAAGTGTGGCGTGCGAATGGGGAGACTCCCTCTGTTGAGTTCCTTAAATTTGCTAATTTGGACTTTTATATCGGGACAGCAAAATGTTCTTGTTTAAATAGCATACGACTCCTGGAGAGCTCATAAAACTGACCAACGTGATGTCAAATAGTTTGTGTCTGTAAGAAGCTTTGCAGATGGCTAAGATAAGTATGAGGGGGTGTTTTTTATTTGCTGTCTCTTTAATTACCTCATATAAAATGGGGACTTCTCCTTGATCATCAGGGAAGTGGATGACTTTCCTGTTGTAAATCCCAAGTACCATAAACTCCAGGTTTTATGATTGACAGGTCTCCACTGAGAGTTTATGTACATTCTCCAAGAAGACTCCCCAAAATACCATGTCATTGTAGTTGTTCAGAAAAATCTATACCTCAATAAAATTTTCCCGACCCCAGTTGGCGTTGTTAAGCAACTCAAATCCGATAGCTTCATTTGCTTGGGAAACCAACCCGTGTCCCAAACAGGATTGTGTAAGCTAAAAGAGCACTGTGCCAAAACTTTGTAAGAACACGATATCAAAAATAAATATATGCGTACACACACACAGGTACAATTGAGTATACTGTTCCCCATGTTTTCATCCAGGGAAACTAGAAGATGAGTGGGAGGCATTCTGATCAACTCGGTATTTGTTCCAGAGAAAGTCAGTGGAGGAGAAAACACATTCTTGGCATCACATTCTGTAATACAATTCATTTTGTGATTTAAATTTTTATAATTCAATATATGTAATAAACAAGGTAGTGTTGGATGGTGATTTGAATGTTGTGAAGTTAGAAAACGTGTGTGAGCCATCTTCCTTTCTACAAAGCAAAGTGCGGAATTGAGGCTATAGATGGGGTTTTCGTGAGCCTCTGTTCCCTTTCTTCCTGTTCATTGTTGCGCCCTGTCCGTATATCCCCTTTCCCCTTGGCCTAACCTCCTTTGATCAAAGGAGGAAAAAAATATCTTCAGGAGTTCTAAGGTAATTACATTTAGGACGAGAGTTCTGTTCAATGTAACATCATTGGCGGATTTAGTCATTTCTAGCTTTCTGCCCAGACTTGAAAATAGTTTCAATGCCCATTGCTGAATACTGCCGTTCTCTGCATGTTTTCCTTCTGGGATTGAACTGGACAGGATTCTGGTGTTTTAATACATTCCAGTGGGTATAAGAATATTGGCTACTCCAGGTTTCCTTAACTGACCTGGTTATGGTAGAAACGATCCCGTCCCCTGGATCCTAGATTTTTCTCCTTTGCAACACCAGAGATTAACAAGTTGGCCGTTATCTCCATTACAGTGGGTTACAGAAGCAACTTTGGGGTGAGACCTGGGGCGTGGCCAGGATGGTAACAGAACCAGGTCCATGGGTGGTGGTGGGGTTGTTTTAATACCTGGACAATTTCATAAACTGTCAATTTCATGTGGCACTCCCTGCCCCAAATTGTCCAAATAAAATATCCTTTGCAATATTTTCTCCACTCGGAGGACATGTGCCTTCCCCCCACCACCCTGTCCGTCTCCCTGCCCCCAGCACCGTGGGTACAGTCAGACTGGATGTCTTTGTCACTGTCCGGTGGATGTCTTCCTTGGAACAATAGCTGGTGGCCGGTCTGCGTTGGGGGGGCCTGGGCTCGACTTCAAAAGCAATTTCCCCATCCTGACAGGGCAGGGCATGTTCTCTTGGGGCTGGGAAGTCACAGCTCCAGCCTGGTTGAAGACCGCACCTCCCCGGTGCTTTTTCCTTCCCAGGAGCTGCGGAGTCCAAGTGTGACTGCCAAGACGCATCCAGAAACGCCAAAGAGCCCGGGCATGTCAGACCCTCCAGCAGCCTGCCACACACACACCTACAGTAACCCGGGGAGATGAGTGAGGATCGGGAGGGAAGGAGAGCGCCAACCAGGTGAGCAACCACACCGGTCTGCGGGCTCAAGCAACAGGAAGGGATCCTTGGCAGTTCTGTTTATTTGGCAAGATTGTTGTATGACCTGAGCTTACACTAAGTTACCTCACAGCAAATAACTTCTCACCAGGCACTATAAAGGGGAGGATGACTCCTGGGCTGAGGACAGATGAGTACATCAAAGACGACTAATTAGTTTCCAGGTGTGGTTGGGGAGGGTTCTCTCTGCTTTCAGGAAGGGGTTAAAGCCTAACTTTTGTCAGCCCTTAGGTGAGGTTCTTTTGTTCAAAGCCAATGTAAAAGCTTTAATACAGAGTCTCTGGGCTTTGGTCCTTATGGAGAGGTGGAGAGAGAGAGAGAGAGAGAGAGAGTGTGTGTGTGTGTGTGTGTGTGTGGTTTGTATCCACGAGAGGTGGCCAAGGTTGTGTTTCCTCTATTAATCTCATTTTTTTTCTTTTTTTTTGTTTTCTCTTTCTTTCCTTCTTTTCTTTCTTCCCTCCCTCCTTTTGTTCTTTCTCTCTTTCTCTCCTCCTCTCCCTCCCTCTTTCTTTCTTCTTTCTTTCTCTCTTTCTCTCTTTCTTTCTTTCATCTTTGGGACATATATTTTGACGCTACCTTCCAGGTGAATTGAATTAGATTACACCTTAAAAAGAAACGTTCTAGTAATGAATTCACTGGTTGGCATCTTTTGCAACGTTTGGTGCTACAGTAGGATTTGCCAGGGTTCCATTGTGCCTCTAAATTAGTTTTCAGTTTCTGCACCCTGCTTTCCTTTTCATTTATGTTCATGTTACTGTGATGCGACGAGGTCTTTTTCTTGATAGCAAGATATCATTTAGAAACTCCTTCTGAATGGCTACTCCTAAAATCCAAATGGAATATGAACCCAGGAGGGAGTTTAATCCCTGAAACAATTCTCAGGCAGGGTTCCTTGACCTCTACGCTCTTGACATTTTGAGCTGGATAATTCCATATTGTTTGGGGCTTTCTAGTATATTATAGTATTTATTAGGGCTCCTGGCTTCTACCCACTAATTGCCAGTAGCAACCCCTGCCCCCAGCAGGTAACCATAAATGTCCCATGGACAAAATTGGCCCCAGTTGGGAACTGCTGCCCTAGACCTAAAGGTAACTAAGGAAAAACAAGGTAAAGAAAACAGTGAAGATGGAGAATATGGAGTTATTGTTTTTGCTTCTTAAACGTATTACCTATGTGGTTCTAAAGAATGCACATTCTTGGAGGGTAAGGTCCACCAGTGGAATTCTCACTTACCCCCAGTGGTCTCTCCTTTATTGACTAGAAAGTGGTTTAGATTCATATATTGCAATTCTGTTGGAAGTATTGATTTTGATGCTTCTACTATCAACCGAAGGATTCTCGGGGGGTGTGTGTGTGTGTGTGTGTGTGTATTGTATATAAGTGATATATATTATGTATAATAATAATATAAATATATTATACAGGTATTTTATATATATTTGAAATGTGCAGCGCTTTCTATGAATGCCCCCGATCTCTTAGTTGATTGGGTGTGTAGACGGAGCGGTAGGAGGGCAAGATTCCAACGAGGCTCCTGTAAGAGTTTATTAATAACTGAATGCATGAGTGGAATGAAGGAACACATTCAGTCTACGCTGTAATTGAGCAGTTTTATGGATGGGAGGCCAGCAGGTGGTCTGAGGACTGGTTTCACCACATTCGCCATCTTTCACAGTGCTAAAAATCGTCTAGAATACCGCGTTTCTCCTGTACGTGGGGCTGTAATTCGTTCTCCCCGCTCTCCCTCCCTCCGTGTTTACTCTGACCTCTGTAGTAGACTGTCGCGGTTGTCAGACAAGTAGAATCCTGTCTTCACTATGATTGCAACGCGAAGGGTGCTGTTGTCTTTTTTTTCGCATTTTCTTCTATTCTCTCTTCTCTCGTCCCACGAGCACCCGCGTGTGCCAGGCACGTTCTTGCTTTCCCCCTTTCTGTTTCTGATTGTCCGTCCCTCCCGTCCTTGTTTTCTTCCCTTTTCTCTGACCACAGGAACCGTCGGGTGGCCTTGCTGGCATCATCTTACCTTGTCTGAACCCTGTTGCCCGGAGACTGCCATGAGCTATACCACGGGCGCTCTGTTTCTTTACCGCTGGGTCTCTCGGAGGGGTAGTTAATGATCTTTGCAGCAAATGAAGGTGAACTGTTTGTTGCACATTATTGTTATAATACAGCCAACTGTATGGGACAGATTGGGCTGAGCTCGGAACAGCTGGGGCTGGCAGAGGGAGTCTCGACGCCTCTCGGAAGAGTTCCAGAGCTGCCGGATCATCACACTTGAAGGGGAAAGCGGGACAAGGAAGGTTACGGGCATAGTCTTCCAGCGGGTGCCTTTTGCCCTTGTGATCTACTTTGTTGCGATTCTCGCCGGCTCGTGGGCCTGGCAAGGCGTGGGCTGCCGGAACCCAGGGGCTGCCGTCACTGCTGGCGGACTGGCCTGCTTCTAGTGGCCCTGAGGGTATTCTGTTGCTCGTTTTCAGGTACTGAATACGTGATAAAACAGATGCTCCTGCTGCTAAAACTGTGCCTCCTTTCCGTCCACGGAAACTGTTTGCAGTGTTAAGGAGAATTTGGATGTGCAAAATGGACGGAGCCCTAAAATACATGAATAAAGGCTCTATTGGAACTTCTGGACTCGGGCTGTAGCGTGTGGCCTCCCGGTGGATGTAATAAATGGGAATCACTGTGGGGAGGGACAGGCTTCAGGAACGGGTGGCCTGTGGAACCCCATCCAGCCTTGGATAGTTGTGTTTGCCCATACAAGGAAGTGTGTGTGTGTGTGTTTAAAGAACTAGCTGCTAACATTAAAAAAGTTTATATATAATATATATATAAATTTGGGGACTTTTCCCAAAAAAGCTGGAAAGTCAGGTTTCCTTGGAGCTGTAGTCTCCCCTGGTGACTGCCAGCTGAGGCTAAGTAACCGGCTACCTGATACCCATCCTGAGCGGGCAAGGAGCAAAGTGTGCAGATCCCTGGAGTCCTCCCCCCATCCCCACTCCGTGGCTTCCTGCCTGGCCCCTGCCGGCGAAGCGTGCGACCGAGAGCTGACGGAGGCTCTGGGATGGGGAGGAATTGGGTCGGACTCTCAGCTTCACCACCAGCTTGAACCTGGGCACGTTACTTACCTTTCTGACTCTCAGTTTCCTGGTGTATCGGCTGGGAATATGGTTGTTCCCCTCACCCAGGTGCTGGGAAGGGGATTAAGGGCACGAAGGAAGGTGCTCTGCCTTACACCCCCAAAACAAGCGGGGTCCTTCTCTGCTATGACTGCTCCACATAGGAGCTGTCACTGTCCTTTTCAGGTGCAGGTGTCACAAATGACACATCTTTGGAGTCCTGTCGACCGTGTGACAAAACTGGATTCCCTTCTCTGCTACTCAGGACGGTAGGGGACTTGAGTCTGGGCCTCCCGTGTTCTGTTTCTGTCTGGCAATATAAAAGTGACCGTGTCTCGAAGGGAATAATACAAGAGACGCTGCTCCTCAACGTGGCATTGTCTGAAAAAGGGTTTATGATTTAGTTCATGTTAGGTGGACACTTGGTTGAGGGTCTTTTTGTTTGTTTGTCTTTTGCTTTTTGGCCTGGGTCACGACTTTGTCATTTTGGATCTAAACTGGAGTTTCTGTCTCCTCATCGCGACCCCATCGGTATCCCAGTCACATTCCCACTCAGGTTGACGACAGCCCGGGGGACTGAAGATGGCTTGGAATTGTCGTGGAGGGAGAGGTACAGAAATGAGACCACTGCATCAATTATTATGTTTTCTTAAAAGTGGTGGTTAAATTTAGGTTTGAGTTGGCGTGAGGTGTATTGAAAGCAGCCTTTCATCAGCATCCTGGACTCCGATTCTTTAAGATTCCGAGTGATTTCCCCCACGATGTTACTATATTCCGTTGGTATCTTTTCCAACACCTGACCTTTGACATCTGTCGAGGGTTCCAGCATACGTTCTGCTGCCATACCAGATGGGGGAGGGGCTCGTTATTAGATGTGTGGTGAAGACGTACAGGGTTTTCCGCTGATTTTTCTTCTTCCTGAAATGTTGGTTTCCTTTAGAGGTGGATATTTCCCTTCAGTGCCTACGCTTGTCTCAAAAGGATAACAACAGCACAGGGATTTCTTCTTGTGCCTCGTGAGGGTCTCTGGCAAACTCTCATGTGCTCCGGTGAAAAGCTTCTTAGAAAGAAGGCAGGGTGGTCGCAATGTTGAGGCAGTTCTAGGACCAGTAGGAGAGAAGAGATACAGGAGGTGATAAATGATTTGTGATCAGCTCAGTTTCTAGAGGCCCGAAATCAAACCACACACCGTGTGTTGTCTTAAACCCTCCTAGGGTGAGTGAATGTCGTTATTGGGATGGAAGCTCCCTGAACAGAAGAAGTGAGAGGACAAAACATTATTTTTTAGATCTTTGCTTTAAAAAAAGAAATTCATGAGTAGAAGTATAAGTCTACCTCAGGTCCTTGAACGTGGGCCCGGACACAGGGTTGGTTCTAGGCTGACTACTGAGCCTTCGTTCCAGTTCCCACCTCCACCTGATGGTGTTGAGGAGGTGAAGAGGGGAAGAACATGGCTGAAGGTGGGAGGATGAAGAAAATGGTTTTTCTGCCCTTTGTAGACTTTGTCTTCAAGTCTCCACAAGGATAGTGGCATGTTGAAAACTGAAGGAAATAGTCAGGCTGATTCTTATGAACTTGTCTGGATTGTAGTTGTACAAAAATGGCAATTTTACATAGCTCAACCAAATAAAATTATTATGTGTTTGCTAGTATTCCTCTAGGTCCTCTGGCTGGGAGTATGGATGGTTTAAAAAGCCAGAAATGTTTTGTCGTCCAACTGGTGATTTTTTTATTATTATCATTATTATTATTATTATTTTTTTTTTTTTGGCATATACTTGTGTAGAATATAGAAGTATTTTCTGCTTGGATTTTCCCTGTTACCATTTCCCCGCCTAAAATGACAGTTACTGCCTTAAATCTCATAGCAAGAAAGTCTGAAAGGAGGACACAGCATGGGGGGTTGGTGGAATGTTGTCCGATCAGCCATCCGTGGACGTGCATGGTGGACAGTTTTCCTGGGGTTGGGGATACCCAGATCCAAAATTGGATTTTCACCTTAGCAGACTTTTATTTGGAAACAGACATGGACATGAGAAGACAGAAAGCTACCTTCATGGTTATGACCTATCACAATGTGTTCCTAGGGGTAGAGCCTTCTGCAGAGTTTAGACATTGGCTTTGCTGGGTGTTTCCTGCCCAACTCACTCCCTGGTTTTGTGGGTCAGAACGACTCAGGGAACACTCTTAAGAGTCTGGGCAACAAACCAATTCACTCAGTGAAGAAAAATGGGGAAAGTCTCTAAGCCGTCCTGGGTGTAGTGGCGTCAGTGGTCTCCTGACCGTGGTGGTGCGTGTGTGGGTGTGATTCATGGTGGGAGTTTTGTGCAGAGGGTGACAGATGCTTCCTCTGCTTGCTTGTTTCCTGGTTTTCAAAGCTGCCTTTTTTGTAGTTTTATTTTAAGGTTGGGTGCCTTCTTGGTCTGTCGGCGAGGGCATAGAGAGCCTCCGGGCACAAGGTCCCGCCTCTGTAACTTGCTATTCCTTGTGTAATATCAAGTGGAAGTGCGGGCACCACAGACTGCTTTGAGCAGAGCCCACTTCCCTTCACCCGCAGAGAACATGAAGCAGTTACACCAACATCAATCAAGGAGAAGCCACAGGCTGAACTCACACCGTTGAAGCAGGTGTGTGAGTGAGCCTTCTCCAACAGGCGCGTGTGACTGAGGTGGACCTCGGTGTCCTGCCCGCAGATGGCAGTTACGATGACTGTGTGGGGCTCTGCTCGCTCAGCACAGAGCCAGGACAGGCCTGTCATCTTGGTGGAACAGAACATGTAGAGCTCATAGCATCTCGGGGGCTGACGGAGTGAGAGGAAGGGGGGGAAATGCAAGGTCTGGTGTGTGTGTGTGTATTCATATGCATCGGTATATATCAAATGTATGTTGATGTCTGTGTATGTATGGATGTGTGTCCATATACACAGGTGTGTGTACACCTGCATAGTTGCAAACCAGTTTATTCTTAAAAAATTTTTTAAAGATTTTATTTATTTGACAGAGAGAGCACACGCAGGGGAGCTGGAATGGGAGAGGGAGAAGCGGGCTTATCGGGGACTCGATCCCAGGACCCCGGGATCATGACTTGAGCCAAAGGCAGGTGCTTAACCGGCTTAGCCACCCAGGCACCCATACACACTGGTTTAAAGCAGAACTCAAGTGGGCCAGGAACTAAAGAGAATACGATATTTTTAAGTATCTGATAAGGTGATTGTACTATTTAAAAATAAACAAAAATCACGTGTCTCATTCCAGCCGAATCACTCTGATATGTATTGAGTTGTAGGAAATTTCTACAAAAGTTTTGAATGATCCCCAAACCCCGCCCCCCCAAAAACATTTCCCAATGGGACTTCAATATTTATTGTCCCTCTTCAACAGTGACTGCCAAGGCCACTGTGTAAGTTATTGGTTATCAGTATCCATGTTGAGCTGCTGTTTCAAAATATTATGCATGTTACTTACATTTAAATATGAGAACAATCACCCTTTAAGCAATGTAAGGTAAAATCAGACTCATTCTTTAACTATCAAAACTGGCTAAGTTTGGGAATAAGTAGAAATCCAATGTCACTATAGGCACGGGGAGAAAAGATTCTACAGAGGGGAGTTTTATACACGACTTAGAGGCTGTTGAGTAATATATAAAATCAAAAGCCACAAAGTGTTCTTGTTGGTAGCTCTGACAGTCCAGCTCCGAGGCAGATTTATCCGAAGACTGTTATCAAACGTATGTGAAAGGGTTTACTACAAGATTTCTTTATCCCAATCTTGTTTTTGATGTGAATTTCCTAATTGTCTAACTAGTATTAGGGTGGTCGTATAGATTATAGTAGAAATGCATAATGAAATGTGAAATGAAGTATTCAAATAATGGTGTAGCTTTTTCTGGGTTCCTACTAAAAAATACTGAGTTGCATGCTTACATGCATGTCTGGGCCTTAGAAATAGTTTGGGAGAGATTTATGTATAAACCTTAAAGTTATTCTCTCTAGGTGCCTTGAAGGTAGTAGAACATATGTGCGTCATACATATATATATATGTATACATATATTTTTTTTACATATCCATTCTTAATAATAATCTAATATTTGTATGTGTTACCTACATATTAAAAACAGCAAAAGGGAGTCACAGAAATATAATTTTAAGGAAAAGTTATCCAGAAATACTTTTGAAGATCAGGAAGAAAAAGAGCTTTTCTTCCCACGCCCCCCCCCCATAACTGTTTAGCAGAAGATGTCAAAACCTGTTGGTTGATTTAGTCAGCAATATATGTGTTCCAGGCATTGTACAAGGCTCTGTCATGATGTTACTTGCTTTCCACATGGCAAATGGCTGAATCAGGTCTGCTTTGACATACTCGTAAATGTGGCTCTATCAACAGAGTTAATAATGGTAATCTGAACATTCTACAATGGACATGCAAACACAAAGATTAAACAATGACCCTTTGCTTCATGTCCTCACGTATGTGTTTTATCTGCTCTAGACTATCTCACACAGTTCAACTTTTCCTACCACGTGGATAATTGGGGACTTCAGGTCAAGCGAGCGAGGAAATCACTGGGCAAACCCGACACCATGCACGTAGACTTTAAAGGACTCGCAAAAGCCAGTGCTTTGAAAAATCTGACCTCTACTTATTTGTAGGGTTTTGGCTTTGAAATTCAATCTCAGTTTAATGTTGAGCAGGTGTCCATGGGGTGGCAGGGCAGGATTCAAAGGGGGAGAGATTAGTGTGGTGAATGTGGTGTCTGTCCTTCTGGAATGTTCAGACTGTGGAGGATGTGAATGTCTGAGAGAGGATGAGGGACTCATTTAGAGGCTTAAAATGCTTCTGAGTCCCCAAGAATCTACCCAAAGGGCAGTCTTCTGAGGCTGCTCCTGGAAGTGTCACCTTCACTGTGACCTCTCAACACGTTGGCCTCTTCTACTGGTATGAGATTGGAAGTCTTAAAATTCCAGCCAGAACCACCCAAGGATCCCAAATGAGAAGATTTTTCATGAGTTCAGCTCTAAAAATAGCAAAGATTCTTGAGAAGGAGGATTTGTTTTGGATGAGTACCAATTTGCCAAGTCGTTGTGTGTGCATGTCTAGGGGAATGATTCTGGCTTCTTGAGTTTTGTGCATTTCTTTTTCCCATTGGTGTAGGGAGCAAGTCAAATTGGGGTCTGGGTCTCTTCCCATTGTCGGATGAATCAGGAGAGTTCAAGCTCCGTCTGTCACCCCCTGCTGGTCTTCTGTGATATTGTGGGAAGACTGGTCATTTTCACATCCTCTTTTTCTCTGTATCCACCCCCGACCCTGTTAAAACAGATTTGCTGCCATTAACTGATTGCCTCGGGATACCTTAAAGCATAAAGAAGGGTCTGCGTTGGGGGAGAGAGTTTTTAGCTATTCCTGAAACTCAGAGTGGTAAAATCAACAATTTGAGGAATTACTTGCCTTAAAAAAAAAACAAACCCAAAAACAACAACCAAAAAACCCTTGTAAATAGAACAAGATTGAGAAAAACATGTCTTTAGACAGCCTAATCTAATCACGCACAGAAGGCAGCCTGTTTTCTTACTTGTTGGATAACTTCTACTTTATAGTCTCACAGGGAACAATATATTAAGTACAGTATTTAGAAATATTTGTTGAATCCTACTGTCTGATTTTGGCAAACCCCAAGGAAAAAAAAAAAAAAAGAATATGTCTTGGACTGCATGAGCTTTCCTGGGAAGATATTGGAGTTTTCCCAGAGAGGCTGGCTTCACATTGTGGGAAACATTGGTTTAATAGATAACACTGTTAGCATTTGTATTTGCGAGGGTGTTCCGATTTCTTTAGGTTTTTGGAGCAGCTGCGGCTGATCTTCTATCTCTCAGGATCTGATGAAACCCGAAGTATATGTTGGTCTTTCCTTCTGCTGACCCCCTCATCTCCTCCAGAAGGGTACCCCGGCCTGTCATCCCCTCACCCTGTTATGGCAAAACGCCGAGCTCACTAGCACTGAAATAGCCAGGATCTAGAGGACAAGATGTGGGTGTTAACAAGTGAGAGTAGGAGATGGGGCTCCAGGGGTAAAGTGTCCATTGGCTAATGCTTTTTTTTTTCCCCTCTTATGGAATGTTGAAGCATCAACTTTTGGCAAAGCCTTAAGCTAGTTCTGTTGAAATGTGATCATCCCATGACATTGACTGAGTAACTGAAATCTGTGATGAATGTCAGGATGAGAAACTGAGAATGTAATGTTGTGGCCTCTTTATTTAAAAGTGTGTGCTAAGATTCAAGTTCATTTTGTAAGTGAAGCAGGGATGTAAGTGAAATAAATTCCTTTAGTGTAAGATTCTTAGCATGTGTCCGGCATAAAATCGTTTTAATAGATCTTAGGCAAGGGCGTGTCTTGCAGACCTGTTCCACGGCTTGCTTCAGTGTGGAGTAGACGTAGCTGATGGGATTTTTTTGCTCATTAGCTTGTAGCTTTGGGAGGCTATCTACCCTGTTCTCATCTCCAGAAGGGAGAGAAAGAACATTAATCTCATAGTTTTTTCTTTTCTTTTCTCTTCTTTTTTAAAGATTTTATTTATTTATTGGACAGAGAGACCGAGCACAAGCAGGGGGAGCAACAGGCAGAGGCAGAGGAGGAAGAAAGCTCCCCGCTGAGCAGGGAGCCCGATGCAGGACTCAATCCCAAGACTCTGGGATCAGGACCTGAACTGAAGACAGACGCTTAACCGACTGAGCCTTCCAGTGCCCCAACCTTATAGATATACTAAAAGAGAACTTCTTTTGGATTTTTAAATTTATTATATTTATGTTATTTACATTTACAGAGAAGTTGCAAAGATAGCGAGAATGCATTCCCATACCCTTCCTCTGGTTTGCGTCGTCGTTATTGTGTTGTGAATTTTTTTTTAAAGGATGTATTTATTTTTTTTTTTTTTTTTTTTTTAAAGATTTTATTTATTTATTTGACAGAGAGAGATCACAAGGAGGCAGAGAGGCAGGCAGAGAGAGAATGAGAGGGAAGCAGGCTCCTCGTGGAGCAGAGAGCCCGATGCGGGACTCGATCCCAGGACCCTGAGATCATGACCTGAGCCGAAGGCAGCGGCCCAAACCACTGAGCCACCCAGGCGCCCTAAAGGATGTATTTATTTATCTGAGAGAGAGAGTGCTCGAGAGCGAGCACGAGTGGGAGGGGCAGAGGGAGAGAGGGAGGGAGTCTGAGTGGACTCTGAGTTGAGCACCGAGCCCAATGTGGGGCTCGATCCCATGTCCCTGAGGTCACCACCGGAGCCCAAGCCGAGGGTCGGTTGCTCAACCGACTGAGCCACCCGGGCGCAGCGGTGTGTTACTTTCTTAAGGTGTGTTTGTCAAAACTAAGGGACGAGCATTGGCACTTTATAATTAACTAAACTGTAGAGTTTATTTGAATTTCATTAATCTCTCCCAGGGCCCTTTCTGGGTCCAGGGATCTCCTCCCGGATGGATACGTGACATTTAGTCATGTCTCCTTAGACGCCCCTGACCTGGGCCAGTTTCTCAGCCTTGTTTTTGATGGTTTTGAGCGCACTAGTTAGCACTTTGTAGACGGTCCCTGCTTTGTGCTTCCCTCTGATGTTTTTCTCCAGAGGAGACCGGGATGTAGGTTTTGAGAGGAAGCCTGCAGAGGCGGTCCCCGTTCTCCCCACTTCCGGTCAAGGATGGACCCATGCACCGGGGCTCTTCACTCTCAGGCTGGAGCTGGGTCATGTGGATGGGTCCCGTGGTGCCGGGGTTCTCCAGGGCAACATGACTGTCCTTTCCCCTCTTTCCAAACTGTGTGTTTGGAAGGCGGTCACTACAGCTCATTGGGTTGTTTTGGGGTTTAAATGAGATGATAAAGCCTTTAGGGCAGCACAGGGTGGTTTGAAAACACTCTGGAAAGTCCGTTGTTACTGTAGGGGCTGCTCTTGCCCTTGTCCCCTTCAATACTTGAAAGCCAGTCGTCGCTCGGGCTTCTTCCGTGCAGGTCCACGGTCCACAGCCACTTACTGATGTGGTCCAAAATACAAAATAAGAGAGAAGAGCACTCACAAACCTCTCCAGCGAGAGGACCGTATTCGAAGGCCCTCCAGGATGGAGGTCCGTGCCTTCCCTCCAGATTTACCCCGGAAAGACTGTATCTGGGTCCATTATATCAGGAGAAAAAACATGAGGGATGGAATAGAAAATAAATACAAATATAAACTGTTTTGCTAATTGTTTTATAACCACAACAAATTTGTACAGAGAATACCCTGTAAGTGATGGCGTCAGGCATCGACGAGGGGCATGAAGGGGGGTGCGGGCTAGTCTTGGGCATGAGGGGGAGAAAGAGAGTAATTTAGGAGCTGGGTCTACATTACAGTGAGGTGTTTTTTGGTTTCGTTGTTTTTTGTTTGTTTGTTTTTGTTTTTGTTTTTTTGCTATGTTTGATAGTTTTCAGGTAGAATTGAGAGTTCTTAGAAGAAACTGTCCTCAGCATTTCTCTGTAAAATGAAGGCCTTGTTCTGCAACCCGAAATGCTTCAAAGCCTGTGTGGTTATTGCTGGAGTAGTTTGCTGAGCCTGGATAATAGAGTTCGGAGTCCTGTAACCACGTCTGTTGGAATAAATGAGAACAGCTGGTCTCTTGTACAGATACTGTTTGGCATGAATTTTTTATTTAAGTCTCTCCCTGTAGCTAGTAAACAGTAAGCAGTATTCCAACATGACTAAAAGCCTCCTTCCAATAAACTGCCTTCACTCCTCCCCATTTAAAAGTTCAGGGTGTAGGGCAGGGTTCATGTACCAGAGGAGGAATGCTAGGAAAGTATTTGAGAGCTAGAGAAAATAAGGTTCCTTTTCTATGTATTCTTTCCCATTTGACCTTCAGCTTCTCTCTTAGATAACATAGTTTTTGGACTCTTTCTTGGGAAAGCAAGATTCATGCCGACATTCTTTTGCCATTCTGTATGTACTAAGTGGAGAGAGACTTGCCCACATTGAAATGGAATGCTCTGTCCCTGAGTGCTTAATGGGGGGAGGATTTGCATGTGCATTAAGGCTAGGTGAGTGATGGAATATTCTCTTGGTCCTCTTTAAATGACTAGCAAGGAAATTCTTTCCATATATCTTTGTGAATTTGTCTTAACAAGCTTACTGGAAGCTGAGCAACCCTTTCCTGCCTCCTACGGAACCTAGGATGTGCTTGAGGAAAACGGATGACGTTATCCATTCATTTCCTGTTATCTTTCTTACCAACAGTGAGAAAGACTTTTTTTTTTTTTTGTTTTGTTTTTTTCCTTTTTTGCTTAACCTGATATATTAACCCAGAGGTTCAGTGGAGTCAGAATTGGCGTAACACAGTGTCCGGTCTTATTCTTTTGTCAAACAGCCATTGCGTTCCCTGTCCTAGGGGCTGGGAATCATTATGAGGAGATCTATATGTATCTCAAGAATCACAAATGATCACCTTTATGGGCCCTAAGCAGTGTTTTCTTCTTTTAAGCCTTTGTGAGACTCTCGTGGTCATCGAGGATGCTCAGAAATGTATCAGTTGCCCTCCTTAGGGACAGTATAGATGTGCTTTCTTGCCTTCTTTCGGGTTAGGCATGACCTTCTGACTGGCTTTGGCCCACAAAAGGTGGACAAGGTCGCATATGTTACTTCCCAGATGAAGCTGTAAGAGTCACTGTGGGATTTATTTCATGCCCTTCCACTTCCACGTTCATGCCTTTCCACTTGGTGGAAAGACACTGACGTGGCGCCTGCCGTCTGGTCTCTGAGGGGTCCTCATGGAACGATACCCTGACCGAGGCTGGGCACGTAGTATGAGCAAGAAGTGAGCTTTGATTATTACAAGTTAGAAGGATTTGGAAAGAGTGTCTTGCTGCAACGTTATCGTCTTATCCTGACTCATGCCCTTTGCAGGCTTATCTCTTCAGAGGTAAGACATGGGGGCTAGACCGGGGAGGAGATCGCCACACTTGCCCGCGGTAGGAAATCTGTATTCATGGCGGTCACTGCCTCAGAAATATTTTGCCATTTCTTCACTGTGTGACTTTCATTTCAGTATAGTTGTTACATTTCATCAGGAAGATTCTATCCCTTCTGACATGGGTATGTCTACTTTCAACCAGCATCTTTACATAATGGAGAGTAATTCTCAAGAAGGAGCAAAAAAATCTGTATGCGCGCGCACACACACACACACACACACACACACACACACACACACACACACTCTCTCTCTCTCTCTAACTTAATCTCCCCACAGTCACATGAAAGATTTTAATGCCAAACTACTGGTTGAATGCCAGGAAGAATTTCTTGGGTGGACATAATGCTTAATTTATATTTAGGGAATTTCCACTGTTAAATCACAGAGCTTATAAAATCTGAAAAGAGGAGGAGAGAATGGGGGGGGGGACTGGCCCCATGGATGTAGTTGACAATATTCCCTTTAATTTAAAGCCACCTGAAGGCTTCCTTGGAATAATAAAGTCATTCCCACATGGTTTCCGCTCTTTCAATGTTGGGACCTCAGAAACGCAATCTACTCTGGGCTTCTGCTTGTCTCTTTGTCGGGCTGAGCATGCTTCCTGTCTGCTAGCTGGTCAGAAATGTAAGCAAAGCCCCCTTCTGCTTGCTGGTGGGGGGATCGTTCCCAGGTTGCACTTTGTGCTGGGGCTGGCCTGCTCCTCAGGCAGGGAGGAGCCCCTAGACGAGGCATATTGGACCCTTGGAAAGATGGGGACAGCCCCCGGGGCCCCTCTGAAGGTGACTTCATGCTTCCTTCAGGAGAGCCTCTCGCAGGCACTTGCCTCAACTTTCTTTGTTCTTCCCTCCCTTACAATTCTGTTTGCCGTAAACTCCCCCTCACCCTCCAAGGAAAACCCCATCATTCCATTTGGGTTTTGTTGTTTGCCCTTAAAGGTTTTGTAGCCCTTGGAACTGTGAGAAGGACAAATATTCAGGGAATCCAGAATGACTTTCAGTGACTTGTACTTTCATCACTGAAAGGTTCCTTGTTTCCTTATCGCCTGCGAATTTACTCCACCCCCCACCCCCGCCCACCCGTGTGAAGATGAGTTCATGATCTCCTTGAGTTATTCTTGGAAAAGCCTTTTGAGGAAGTTTTACAGTATGCTGCTTACCATAATCCTGTGGAAATATGTGAGGGGCTTCCCCTTCCCACCCCTCTTCTCTCTTAATGGTTTTTCAGGATCTGTGCAAAAACGGCTTCACTTTAAATGCTACTGAGAGAAAAATAGTGATCAGCCTTCCGGGTGAATTAAGGTCCGACGTGAGAATTCACGGGGAGAAAACCAAAGTATTTACAGCCCCAAAACTACTATTGATAGACAGTTTAATAGAACACCCTCTGAAAATATAAAGAACCAATTAGTGTATTTGTAATAAAAAATAGGTACAAAGAAGGGGCCTTACTCTGGCTGTTGTAAAGTTGGCCCCACCTTGCTTACAGTCTCTTAGCAAAATAATTACAGTTTGCACAGCCATTTTCCCCCTGAAAACTGTTACACCCTTTATTTTGTCTTTGAGGAAATCCCTGTCTTTCCTTTTTCTTTTTCATGTAAATTTTGCATCCTTACTTGTTCATATGTAAATACTTTACTTTTGAAAATGAAGTTTTGAATTGCTATTATTTAATGTAAGGAATGGAAAGAAAAATTAACTCCTTTATTAAAAACAAATTTGCCTGTAAATAAAAAACTGAGAAAAACAACAAAAACAACACAATATTACTGAAAAGCAATGTTCTCTTTTGAGAGCAACTTAGAGGAAGGCATATTTAAATTTGGAAGTTGTTCATTTATTTCTCAAACTGGTGGAATTAGACTAGCTAAGCACTGGACATCCATCATGACCGTTGACTCTGGGTCCCGTATAACTCTTGGGATCTGAATTTGTGAATTCAAATTCACAAATTCACAAATTTCATTGAATGCCATGTCATTGAAATGCCATGAGATAATTTTGTTGTGGTTGCAGAAGAAGCTGTGTAGGAAACCAAACACCAGGAATGCAGATACTCCGTCCTTGTGATAATGTCACTATTTAATTTCCGTACCTGTTTGTCTAATTAAAAAAGAAATGAGACTTATGGGGCTCACCTTTTCCCTCTTCGTGGAGTTGCAAAATGATTTCTTCTCATAAGGACAAAGTGAGGTGTGTAAAGTGGTCTGAATCTTTTCGAAGGAAAAGGAGACGGAAGTAAGAGAGTCTGAAAGGAAATGGGGTTATCAACTCCTTCAATTGCCGAGACAGTATGAAGTACTGAGAATCAGTCCCGTTCCAGCAAGCCAGCATTTTGAGGCGTACCCTTGGGCATAGCCCTCGCATCAGTTATTCCACCTAATTTGAAATAAGAAAGTACATGTTGAGTCCAGAGGCACACTTAAGATGACCTCATGCCCAAAGTGGCCTCCATGCTGTTCGGAGATCACTCGTGGGATATATTTTTGTCCTGGAAATGATCTTGTCTGGCCTGTAAATTGAACGGCACGGTTTGTCTCCTGTACAATGTGTCCCCAAGTGGTAGTTGATCTGTTTCTAAGAAGTGCCTCTTGTAAACTAGACTCACATAGAACATGTGAGCTTTTTCTTTTTGCTTAATTCTTAATTGTTAATTACCAGCATAGGGACTTGGAATCAAATGGAAAAGGAAGAAAATCAAACGCCACCCCAACACCAATCCCGATGGATGCCAATGTCTCCGTGTCCTAACAATGTCCTCAATATGAATTTTTTAATGTATCACTTAAAAAAAAAAAAAAAACCAAACTGCTTCTGGTTTCCTTAGATAACTTTATAATAGTGTATTTAATGATGTACTTAATGAGATAGAGATACGGGCACTTCATCATTTTCTCCACTTCTCTGTACCCCTTCTGGTTTCCATCACGTTCAAAGTGTCCATTTATTTTCACGTTGCTTAAAGTTGCTAACAGTTTTGTTCTATAACTTATTATGGAGTCTCCCTTGTCACATGTTCAGGCTGATACTAAAAATTGAAAACTAGTAACTTGTGTCTATGCTAGATTTATGCCATGTTCACTACAGGGCCAATTAAGATGCTCTGCTCACATTCTTTTCCAGTTTCATGACTTCAGTGAAAGGGGTCAAATGCAGAGGGTCAAAGGAAGACCCCTTACTTAATTTTGTCAATGTATTGAAACCATATAATGTTGCATTTGCCTCAAACTTGGCCTGTAACCTTCTTATACAATTTATTAACCCTGAATTGTTGGATCTTTGTTTTTTTCTTGCTGGGGGAAGACATACAAGCCTTCAAGGAAAAGTTGCATTTTTTGGGGGGGGGTTCAGTGTTTTTTTTTTCTCGTTAAGCTTTTGGGATCTATTTTAATCTTGGTATTCTCAAATATCCTAATGATGTTTGGGTCTTATTAATTTCCGAGTGGCACTTGCTGTAATCCGGAAATGACATCCCCTGTTGGGCCCGAGGCATTTCTTTTATTATTTCGGTATGTTTTTCTTTGGTTTTCTGTGTTCTTTCTTGTGGAGCTCCTGGCAGGTAGAAGTTGGGTCCTCAGGCTTGAACTTCCGCACGTCTTACCCTTACTTCACGTTTTTCTTCGATCTCTGTTCCTAGCTTGTGGGACATTGACTGTTTTCCAGCCTTTCCTTTAGTGTTTTGTTTTTTTTTTTTAGCAGTCAAATTTTTAATTTCCAGGAGTTCATTCTCTTATTTCGGGGGACCGTATTTCAAAATACACAAAACAATAGTATAAAGCGCTAGTATTCTGCCAGGAATTCGTCTGTTATAAAGATCTGCATTTTGAAGTAAAAATTCCCTGTGGGTATTTAAAGAGACAGCTAGAATTACCCTCCGGTTTCATCATCTGACTGCTTAGGAAAAGAATTCCGGTCGCCCGCTGGCCATCTGATTTGACGTTTACCTTATTAATAATGCGTACTGGCCAGCAGCAGTAGACACAGTAAGTGAAAAACACACAGTTGCCATTCCCAGGGAGTTGATGGTCCCATAGAAAGAAAAGACAAAAGCAGAAACATCTTACGAATAAAAATTCCCCATGATTGGGGGGATTTAAGCCAGAGGAGTTGTTTTGTTTTTTTGTTTTGGTGTGTTGTGGGTTTTTTTTTTTTCCATTATTAGAGGATCCCTTTTGTACACATAGCTTTTTTCTGTGTTTTGAAATTTTTTTATTTATTGAGAGATGTGGAAAGGTAAGCTGTTAGATGAAGAATATTGCTTTTGATAGATATTTGCATATATCTTTGATAAGGCTACCCATTATGTGTTACAAGATGAAATATACCAAAATCTAGCTAGCAATGGATGTTGTAATTTTTAAAGCATTGATTATGTGTGAAAAGTGCCATTTTATTTTAGCTTGAATGATTTACTGTTCTACCTTTTATTATGCATTGACATTTATGTATAAGTTGTAGTGTTTGTAGTGTACCCAAATGCGAAAGATACTTTATTTTCCTGTTTCTCCTTCTTTTCTTCCTCCTCCTCTTCTCCCTCATCTTCTCTCTTTCCCAGTTTGACTTCTTTGATCTTACTCTCCTCTAGTACTGATACAAGCATGTACCCAATCCAGTGATCCCATGAGGCCATGGGATGATTTCCTGAAGAAAGGGGTGCATGTGTATTGCATTTACTTTCAGAGACAGGGTAGTGTTGGTTCTATTAATAATGTGAAGGCTGCCTCTTCTTGGACGGTAGGAAATGGAAGTGTGGCTTTTGTTGAGTTAGAACTTGAATTGGAGAGGAGGGGGCATTTCTTTGTTGTCTTGAACTTTTCCCTGAACACTATTTCCATCACTTCTTTAAAGGCTATCTTGATGTGGGGTACCCGGGTGGCTCAGTTGGTTGGGTATCTTCCTCTTAGTCTTTGGCTCAGGTCGTGATCTTGAGGTCTTGGAATTGGGGCCATATTGGGCTCTGTGCACAATGGGGAGTCTGTTTGTCCCTCTCCCTTTGGTCCTCTCCTCACTTGCTCACGTACCTTTTCTCTCATAAATGAATAAGTAAATAAATAAAATCTCTAAAAAAAACACAAGAAGAAAAGGACGAAAAGGACTATCTTGATGTGAAATGGGCGAACCCTGTACCGTATGAGGTTTTTACGTTTTGAAATTGACTGTCAGTGTATTTTGGCTCAAGAAAGTTCAAGATCTCTTGTGCCAGTTAGAATTCCGCATAATGTTTGTCTGCTTCCCATCCAGGAAACACTTCATTTCTTTGGTGAATTAATTCTGAAAATATAAATGCATTTTACCTGATTCTCAGAGTAAAGCTATTTGAGTGCCATTTTTAGGGTGGGAAAGCAGGCTGCAGCTCGAGTGTCCGGCTAACTATTCTGTTGTTGAGTCTTAGTAGCTGTGTATTATGTTATGATACTTTATTATACCTGAGCTTCACATTTAAGAGAGAAAAACAGGTTTCTGTATTTAACCCAGTGGAATTACCTGAAGCTTTGTAGGTAAATAACATTTAAACACTTTGCTGCTGGGCACAGGCCATCCAGGTATAGTCTTAGATATAATGCTGTTGGTTCCTAAAACACCATCTGGCAGAAGGTATGGGGTATGAACAGGAAGAATCACGGAGAGAGACTGAATTCAGTTAGTCTTTTAAAATAAAAAAAAATAGAATTATTTAGGCCTTATATAAAACCCCATGTATCTTTGGATTTCTTGGATTAAAGCAGTCAATAAACTATGGGGACCCCAAAACGTTGTGTAAACATGTTCGTATACTTCATGTCACCTTGGGTCACAGCATTTGTGGGATTGTGTTGATAAATTGCTTGATTGCTTTTTTCCTGTTTGATAAATGACTGATGTATCCCTGTGCTTATTACACGGGCTCAGATGATAAGCAACTCAATTGTTCAACAGAAAAGTAGACCCCCCTCTTCTCCCAGAAGCCTATGTCTAAATCTTAGCAGTGGGGCGTGAAGACGGGGGAGGAAAATTGTGTAAAGATTGTTCAAGAAGCATTCCTGTGGTCAGAACTGAGTGAAGAGCTCGTTTGCATGTCTGCCTCTCTCTCTGTTCTGCCCACAGCACTAGTATCTTGATCCTTATCAGGTTATTGCTTCTGATGGCTACATTTTCATTTACCTTGGCTGCCATTTAATTAGGAAAAGGAAAAAAAGACAAATGACCAGGAGTGCAGTTGAGAATGGGTATCTCTTTATTAGTCTACGAATCCATCTCACCCACCACACATCCGTCTGTGATGGGCCAGAATGCTTTATTTTCTCAAGACAGATTCCCAATTCTTGCTTTCCTAACTTGTTCTAACTTCTTACATACATATTTTTTTAAATCATGAAACTGATGAAAACTCTTGAGTTTGCATTTCTAGATGGTGTTCACTTTTCAAATTGCCTTCTAAATTGTCTTGAGTATCAAGATGTCTCCAATGCCGTAGAAGATAGAGAGAGATGAGGGAAGGCACAGGTAACAACTCCCTGGGCTTTTCAGAAAGAAAAGACTTCAGCCAGATTTTTCAAATTATATAATAACAGTTCTGTAAAATTTCTGTTAGATATCTGCTGTGCCAATTTTGAGAACCATTGGTGCAGGGCATCCTAAATCCTAAAACACCTTCCGTCTTCCAGTCTCCCAGCAAGGGCAGCTGATAAAAAACCTGATAAGATCAAGATGCTAGTGCTGTCTTGTACAACACTTTCCCAAAAAGCATTTTGACACTAACTGTGGCCAGGGCTGACTCTGTTCTTCAGACCATCATGCTTCCCCTGGTATTATAAATGTTTCTGCTGCTGGTCGATGGATGGCTAGGTTGACGGATGAATACGTAAGCATCAATGGGAAGACAGGAAGGAAGGCATACAGTGATTTCCATTTGTCTAATTCCTTTATGCCCATGTGTATATTTATAAGCTATTTGATTATATTTCTTACCACGTAGGGCAGGAGTCCCATCTTGCCCATGCTTCACTGTCTTATATGAAATTAGAATAACAATGAACTCCCTAGTCACTCTTTGATATTTGTATGGGCCAGGCACTGTTCTAGGTACTAAGGTTACAGCAGCAAAAATGTACAAGAATGGGGCGCCTGGGTGTTTCAGTGGGTTAAAGCCTCTGCCTTCGGCTCAGGTCATGATCCCAGGGCCCTGGGATCGAGCCCCTCATTGGGCTCTCTGCTCAGCGGGGAGCCTGCTCCCCCCCACCCTCCGCCTGCCTCTCAGCCTCCTTGTGATCTCTGTCTGTCAAATAAATAAATAAAATCTTTAAAAAAAATGTACAAGAATAAGTGATCTCATGGAGCTTCTTTCTACTTGGAGAAAACTCAGCAAACATGCAGGGGAAATATATAGTGCATCAGTTAATGATAAGGGCTCTGTAGATATAGAAAGAAGAAAAGGGAAGGAGGGAATTAATTTATGTCCAGTGGTTACTGACTTATGCCCAAGACTTGAAGGCGAGGGAGGGTTCTTGGTAGATCTGTAGAGTAAGAGCCTTTAGGTAGGGTAAACAATAAAGACAGAGGTTTGATGCAAGAGTTTGTTTGGTTTAACAGCAAGAAGAGCAAGGAGCTGATTGCTATGGGGACCCTGGCTTTTGCTCTAAGAAGGATGGAGAATTTTTAAGTAGAGGAAGAGAACCGATTTAAGAGTGTTGACCATGGACTTTCTTTTTTCTTTTCTTCTTCTTCTTTTTTTTTTTTTCCGTGCAAAAGCAGCCATGGACAATATGTACACAAAGGACTTTATTTCATAGAACTTCAGTTAATAAAACCGGTGGCTTACCTGCCATAGTCAGTCCGTCATTGAGACAGACCATTTGCCACGTGGTTTTGCCTTGAGGCTGTGAGAGGGTGTGGATTATGTCTGTATCACTTATCGCCTGTACCACACCCACTACAGACTCGGGTCAGTTGATAACTCTCGGAGCATATCCCTCAGCTGTACAATTCATTTCCTATCACCTCGAAGCCATAGATATAATTTAATAAATGTTTATTGAGGATTTAGAAAGACTTTTCTTCTAAAAGTAAAGGTAGCAGTAGATAAGTTCTCTGCTTGAAGGTTGCAATATCACATTGAGGAATGGGCTATCTGGGACGAACACTAATTCCTTTTGGTAGTTGTTCTGAGCCTGCTTGCTCAGAACTACCCCCACGCCTACTCTTTTCTGATTGGGTCAGCCCAGTGCTGTCCGAATGGAACGTGGACCTCAAATGCAAGCCGCATCAAGAAGTTTAAAATTTATAGTAGCCACATAAAAAACGTGAAGAGAAGCAAGTGAAATTAATATTAAAGTTGTATTTAATGTGGTATATCCAAAGTAGTATCCTTTTAATGTGTAATCACTGTAAAAGTCACTGAGATATTTTTCATCCTTTGTTTCCATGAAGTCTTCCAGTTCTGGTGTGTATTTCACAATGTGGACCACCAACTTGCCTGCCAAACGCCATAGCCCCATATGGTTAATGGCTGCCATATTGGACAGGGTAGGTCTGTAGCTACTGGACAAGGGTCAGGACTCAGCCTTCCCATCTGACAAACGACCTTTTATGAAAGCACTAACAACACTGATAACCTAGTAATGTTAAAGCTACTTTGTGAAATGACTTTTTTCTTGAGGGAGTATATAGGACCACTTCAGGAATGCTGATTCAAGTCCCCTGAGGTTAATCTGCAATGGTTAATAGCAAAGTAGGACCTAGCAGGATGTGGAATTTGCAGGGTACTTCTCTTATGCCAAATTTGTTTTCTCCATGTAAATTTCTTCTGTGCACTCAGTTAACTGGTTATAAATAGAAAAAGAGCAAAAGACTACTTTCTTGGCCACTTCCCATTCCCAAGCGCCAGATCAACAACTGAGTCCAGGGTCTTTTGTTAAAACTTTAGAACTCCACGACTGCACCTTCTCCCTCCCTGAGGGGAATCTTCCCTGTGCTCTCTCATTTATTTCAGCGTGAGACAGATTTCTGAGGTGGAGGCTGGTCAAGGCCCGATGTGCGGGCACAGCTCAGTTCTGCACATTTTAGATATGTGCACATTCACTCACCTGTAACTGATCCTGCCCATGACAGAGTTCTCCAGAATTTGCTTGAGTAAAAAGAGTCTTATATAAAGTGCAGAAATACCTAAATTTCACAATTCTTTTTAATGGACCTGTAAGAACGTAGAATTTGGAGGGCGCCTGGGTGGCTCAATCGGTTAAGTGTCCTTCTTTAGTTTAGGTTGTGATCTCTGGGTCCTGGAATCGATCCCCGCATTAGGTTTTGCAGTCAGCTTCTTCCTCTCTGTCTCCCTTCCCACTGCTCAGGCTCTCGCTATCTCTCAAATAAATAAAATCTTAAAAAATTATATTTAGAACTTGGGAATTTGGGGAAACAGCAGAAAGACTATGAACAAAAACCTTCAGGGCAGATTGGCTGAACGTTCTGCCGTTGGCTCCTTCTGTGGCCTGTGACACCAGGGAAAGTGGCAGCCTTCCTCCCTGGGCCTGAGACCACTATCTTGGGTTTATCACCTTGTGGGATTCCAGGCCATGGTGGGAGTTCCAGCTGTGTGGACAGGGTCCTCAGGGAGAGAAAGAATTAGCTATAGAATCTGGCAAAGGAGGTAAAGACAGGAGCTGGGAAGATTTTGAGTCGTTAGTTTCTGTAACCACAGCTGATTTTATGAGGAGGGTATCTTTGAGGTATACATGTAAGTGCTTAGATCTTCCTTAGTTATTTTCAGGTACAACCAGGCAACTGAAATCATAAATGGGTTGTAAAGAAATCATTCCTTTTCCATGTCTTTGTGGATCTGTAGAAACAGTCTTACTCATTAAATTTGACCTTAAGCCAGGTGATTTCAGTTTCTTTAAGGAAGGAGTTGGGCAGATATTAAGATGGAGGAGTCCACCTGCCTTTTGGAATCTCTTGAGATAGAACGTTTTTGTGAACAGTTTAAAAAAAAACAAAAGTATTCTGATAGCATAACAGAAGCAATCACTGACTTCTAGATATCATTTACTCTGGCTAGGCATTATCTCGGAATTCTTTATGGATAGTTCATTCTTACAACAAGCATGTGAGGTAGGTGTCCCCCTTTCCCCCAGTGTATTAGCAAGGGAGAGCCGTTCCAAGAAAGTTTTGTAACTTGCGTAGCATCGCAGAGCCAGGGATTGGGGAAGCTGGAATTTGAATGCCTGCAGCCTGACTCCCTGGTGCTTGCTCTTATAATCATGCTAGGAAGTAAAGACTCATGGGCAGGATCACTGGGTACCTGATAAATATTATACAATCAACTTATTTCAAATGCTTTGGGGTTGAAATGTAATGCATTCCTCCAGGGAAGTGGAATGAAAATGACTCCCACTGGGGCCTTAGTTTAAATCTTAATAGTTTTTAAATCTAGTTTTTATAAAAAATATCAGGCTTACCTAAAATAGGAGTCCTCTGTAGAAAAGTATTTGAGTTTAAGAAGTAAGTACTAACTAAATTAATAAAGGATAGAATAGTCTATGGCAGGATAGTTGGTCTAATGTACAGTTCATAATTAAGGATTGAATCTTAACTGAAGTCTTGCTTTTAGCTTTTTAAGCCATTCTGACAATTCCCATAGACACACCCATCTGATCGATGAAAAATTCAGGTAGAAAAAGTCTCCTAGAAATGATCCAAGTAGCTCTTTCTTTGTTCCTGTACTCTCTGAAGCAGCTCCCAACTTACAGCCTTTAAATTCTGGTGTTGATCCTCCTTGACCCTCTGGGCACCTTTTTTTTTTTTTTCCTTTTTTCTTTTTCTTTTTGCCTTTTTGCTGTTAGTGTCTCTAGTGTTTGAAATGCAGTTTTCCCTAACTAACTTCTGTCTTTGGTCAGCCCTCAGACCCTCACACTCTCTTGCTGTCTGGGCAGGAAGCTTCACTGGAAGTCCTGCCCCTATAACACCCAACCCCCTTCTGCCTTCTTGGACTATTTCTACAACCAAATATGTTAGTATCATATCGTATTCAGAATTCTGTTTTCTTCGAGCTCTCTCTGGAGATTTATGTGGGCTAATCGCTCCCCACCCACTTGACATTTTGCCCATTACACATTATATGTTTCTTCCAAGGAACAAAAATATAACTCTCCTTTCCTGACAGCATGGGAGACCTTCTCTTGTTGGCGCTCTCCAGGAAAAATCTCATAATCTAACTAGACAAACCCTTGCTGAAAAAGTAGACCAAATGGCATTTGTAAACTCCAAGGAAAGCATTTTTCTTATGTGAAGTATTTCCTAGCTGGAAGTGTTAGAAACTTTACACGTACTGATACCGGTGAGGTTTATGGAAAAAATGAAAAGCTATGAACAGCTACATACACTGTCAAAACTGAGCCCTGTCAGCCTCATTATTTCCCTTCATTCCGTGTGCTGGGAAACTCGCAGCACTCTGAATCTGCATTTGTGATGTGGAGAAAAATGAATGCAATAAAGTGTGGCTGGTAATAGACTGGGTAGTTAGCTTGCTCCTTTTTGCTTCTTTAGTAATTTCAAGTGAAAGAAATGATATTAGAAATATTAGAAAGTGTATTGTGTGTCTGCATCTTCTTTCTAAAATTCTTTACACACATGAGAAAAATCAGTACACCAACTTACCAGTATGTCTGATACCACTGGTGTGTGTTGGGTTTGTTGTTGTTGTTGTTTTTCGTTTTTGACTCATGACCTAAACCCATTAGGCAATGAAGTATCTTGAGAAATAAATAGCATCTACCTCTTTTGGGTTACCAGGGAACCATAAAGAATCTAAAGGTCTGGGTGTTTCTTTTCAATGTCGGGTTTTTTATTTTTTATTTTTTATGTATTTATTTTTATAATTCGTGTTGCACAAATTTGATTTCTTTATAAGGTTCTTTTATTTCCTAATTAGCACTCCACTGTCTAATCCATTCTAGAAAGTCTTCTCAGGTCCTTTATAGGCTGTTGAGCTACCAGAGAGGGAGAAAGCATAGCCAGTGACTGACTGGGCCTTCTTGTAGGCTCAAGATAAGCACAATTACATCATCACCTATTTGAAACAAAAATGGGATGGAGTGAATGAATGTGTGTGTGAGTGTATTTGGAGTGAATGTGATCTGGGGTTAATATTAAATGTAACTATCTTCATTGTGTAATATACCTTTTTGAAGACTCCGATTAGTGGCATGTCTGAAATTGAACTTTGAATTTAATATAGTTTAGAGAAATAACTTTTTGTCTTGAAAAGGCACACATGACCAGTGGAGCCACTTGCTTCTTTAATGAATGCCATTTCTTAAGTGATAAGATTTCTTAAGTGGTACTTAACTGTGTAGCTTGCAGTCTATCATGATTTTTCGTGGTATAGGGAGAACTTTAGAACTAGCCATAGCTGTGTGTTTATATCTGACATCTTAGCAACATGCCCTTGGGTAAATTACTTAATCTTTGCCAGTCCTTAATTTTGACATGTGTAAAATAATGTATTATATCATTTGAAGAACTGTTACAGACCTAAGATAAAATGTCTTACATAGTGCCTGGGACACAGTGATTATTAAAAGGTAATCATGGCCCAGATGATTTCACTGGTGAATTCTATCAAACAATTAAGGAAGGAATAGTACCAATCTTCCTCAAAATCTCTCAGGAGATAGAGAAGGGCAAGAACACACTTTATGTAGCTGTTACAATCCTGATCTTAAACCAAAAAAAATTTTTTTTTCAAAAAGTAGAGACCTTAGCAAAATATTATTAAGTAGAATGCAGCAAGGCTAAGTATGATTATATCACAAACAAATCGAGTTTATTCCTTCAAATGCAAAGCTAGGTATTTGAAAATTAATCTATGCAGTTCATCCAAAGGTACAATATAGAGGAGGAAGCCTACACAATGATTTAAATAAAGGCAGAAAAATTTATGATGTGAACCATGCATTTATAACAAGTACTTCAAACAGTAGGAATGGTAGAGAACTTTGCCAGATTAAATGCATCTATGACACATATTCAACTAATATTTTACTTAATGGTGACATGCTGAATGTTTTCACCCGAAAACTGGCAAGGGTGTCCACTCTCCTCTTTTTCAGTTGTTTGTTTCAGACGTCCTAGACAATACAACAAGAGAAGAAAAGGAGATACAGATGGTAAAGGAGACGGTGAAACTATTTACAGATTACATAGTTGATTGTACCAAGTATCCTAAAGAATCTGCAACACAAGGATTAATGAACTTAGCAAGGTTGCAGGGTATGTTGTTGATAGACAAACTTAAAGGTATTTTTACGTGCAACACAAAGAATGGGAAAAATAATTTTTTAAAGGTTTTGTTATTAAGTAATTTTTATGCCCAGCATGGGGATTGAACCCACAACCCCAAGATCAGGAGTTGCCTGCTACACCAACGGAGTCAGCCAGGTGCCCTGGAAAAATAATTTTTTAAAATTCCACTTGATGTAGCACGTTGTGTTGAGATCTCTGTTTCAAGACTGATATCTTGATTTACTGTAATGCCAACCAACGTCTTATTCGGTTTTTGGATTTGCAGAAAGAGGTGATTCTAAAATATATATGAAAATGAAATGGACCTAGAATATCCAAAGAAATCTTGAAAAAGAACAAATTCTGACTTCATTACTCCCTATAAAACTATAGTAATCAAAACTTTGTGATTGCTTCATGAAGCAAACAAACAAAAAACAACAAATAGTCAAACAATAGAATTGAGCCCAGTAATAGACCCATACTTATATAGTTAACTGGTTACCAACACAGGTGCCAAAACATTCCAATGGAGAGAGGAAATTATTTTTTTAAAATGGTGCCGTGGGACATCTGGGTGGCTCAGTCGGTTCAGCATCTGCCTTTGGCTCAGGTCATGGTCCCAGGGGTCCTGAGATCGAGTCCTGCGTCGGGCTGCTTGCTCAGCGGGGAACTTGCTTCTCTCTCTGCCTTCCCCTCCCCCGTGCATGTGTGTGCTTGCTCTCTCTCTTTCTACCCCCTGCCACTCTCTGACAAATAAATAAAATCTTATACAAAAAAAAGGTACCGTGAAACATGGGAATATCAATGTCTACCTTACGCCACCCACAAAAATTAATTTGAAGTGGATTACAAACCTAGAATTAAAACTGACATAATGTTTTTAGGGGAAAATATCTTTGGGGGGCAAGCAAAGGTTTCTTAGGTTACAGAAAACACAGACCCTAAAAACCGATAAATTGGACTTAATCAAAATTGAAAATTCGAGCTAATGAGAAAACATTAAGAAATTGACAAAGTACGTATCATTGACAGAGCGTTGCTGCCCTCAGTTACATAATGCATTTCCACAACTCAGTGATAAAAAAGACAATTCAATAAAAACAGAGGCAAAAACTTGGTTGCATGGTTCACCAATGAAGATGTACAAATCGATAAGGAACACAAAATGCTAAGCATCATTAATCATCAGGGAAATGCAAATTTAACCGTATTTAGGGAATGGCTAAATTTACAAAGACTGACAACAAAGTTCAGTGAGCATATGAAACAACTTGAGCTTTGAAGTCTTTTGTGGACATGTACACTTGTGCAACCGCTTTGGACAAAAGTCTGGTAATTTCTTATAAAACTAAACACATATGTACCCTGGGACCTACAGTTTTACTTCTAGGTATTTTTCCAAGGTGAAATAAAAACACATGTCCATAAAAAGACTTGGAGAAGAATGTTCATAGCAGCTTTGTTTAGAATAGCCATTGGGGCAGCTGCGTGGCTCTGTCGGTTAAACGTCTGCTTTCAGCTAAGCTCATGATCCCAGGGTCCTGGGATCCAGCCAAGTGTTGGGCTCCATGCTCAGCAGGGAGTCTGCTTCTCCATCTCCCTCTGCTCCTCCTGCTTGTGCTTATACGCTCCCTCTCTTTCTCTCTCTGTCAAATAATAGAATAGAATAGCCATTAGTGGAAATAGCTATTCCATATCAAGACAGGAGTAGATCAGTGGTAAGATTCATAACTGGAACACTTTTCAGCCGTAAAAAAGAACTCCTGATTCCTGCAACAACATTGATAAATCCCCACGACCGTTATGCTGCATGAGAAACTTCCAGAAAAGAATACCTACTCTATGGATCCATTTATGTCAAGTCCTTGAACAAGCAAAATCAATGTGTAGTGAAAACATCCAAACAGGAGGGTTGAGGGCAGCGACTTGACTAGGAAGCTCATGAGGAAAATTTTGGGGGGGATGGTAATGTTCTTTATCTTGATAGAGATTTGTGTTAAATGGGTATATATGTTTGTCAAAATTAATTGAATGGAGCATTAACATTTATGTATTTCCCTGCATATGAATTTTGTTCATGAAGCCCTTGAGATATTTTGAAGTCTGTCCTGCATGCTGACGTTTTTATGGGTGACCTATATTGAGAATTTTTTTTTATAATTTTATTTATATATTTGACAGAGATCACAAGTAGGTAGGCGAGATCGGGTGTGGGGGGGGACCAGGCTCCCTGCTGAGCAGAGAGCCTGATGTGGGGCTCGATCCCCTGACCCTGAGATCATGACCTGAGCTGAAGGAAAAGGCTTAACCCACTGAGCCACCCTGGCGTCCCTGTATTGAGATTTGTAATAACCTTGGAATGGAACAGAAAATCGAGTGAAGGACTGAAGGATGGAAAGATGAATAGATATCAGATAAAGAGCAAATGTTACCAAATGTTAATTGTAGAATTGAGGTGGAGGGAAAATGGGTTTTCATTGTGCGCTTCTCTCCACTTTTCTGGATGTAAGAAAAATTTCATAATGAAATCATGAGGGAGAAGGCCATTTTTCTGTTAGACATGATCTTGATTTGCAGGGGAAGGTGTTGAAATCCAATCTCTCGAGATCCAAAGTT
Organism: Meles meles; assembly: GCF_922984935.1. Classification (NCBI taxonomy): domain Eukaryota; kingdom Metazoa; phylum Chordata; class Mammalia; order Carnivora; family Mustelidae; genus Meles; species Meles meles. The sequence goes on from NC_060070.1 coordinate 147,640,963, forward strand.
TTTAAACAGATACTAAAATTAATAAAATCAATACATTTATCAAGAAGAATAAATATAGAAACAACAGGTGCCTCTAATCCTAAATAATTTGGTGCCTCTAATTCTACAACCCATATTCTTCTTGTGTGATTGTGCTGCTCTCTAAATCTGGATACCCGGAGCCTGGGGATAAAAAAGGGAAGTGGGCAGGAAGCCTCAGTTTTGCTTTGAATGTCTGTGGTTACTCTCTAGTTTCTTAATAAAGTGTTTTTTTTTTTAATGTATTTTTTTAAATTATTTATTTATTTATTTGAGAGAGGATGAGCATAAGAGAGGGCAAGCAGGAGTGAGTGGGGAACAATAGTATGGAGAGGGAGAAGCAGGCTCCCCACAGAGCAGGGATTCCCAATGTGGAACTTGATCCCAGGACCCTCGGATCATGACCTGAGCTGAAGGCAGACGCTTAACTGACGGAGCCTTCCAGGAGCCCAGACTTTGTGTTTTTTCAACAAAAATTATTATATATATTTGTAAGATTTTATTTATTTATTTACAGACAGAGATTACAAGTAGGCAGAGAGGCAGGCAGAGAGAGAGGGGGAAGCAGGCTCCCCACTGAGCAGAGAGCCCCATATGGGGCTCAATCTCAGGACCCTGAGATCATGACCCGAGCCGAAGGCAGAGGCTTTAACCCACTGAGCCACCCAGGCGCCCCAACCAAAATTATTTTTGAGAGAAGAGATGCTGGTGGTTGGTTCATTGAGCCCACCTTTATTAAAGATCTACACAAGATAAATATTGAGATGAAATCAGTGATAAAATTTACTTTCTCACAAAATTATTTTTGGGGGCGCCTGGGTGGCTCAGTGGGTTGAGCCTCTGCCTTTAGCTCAAGTCGTGATCCCAGGATCCTGGGATCGAACCCCACATCGGGCTCTCTGCTCAGGGGGGAGCCTGCTTCCCCCCCAACCCCGACCGCCTGCCTCTCTGCCTACTTGTGATCTCTGTCAAATAAATAAATAAAAAATCTTTAAAAAAATTATTTTTCTTCCTCATCTCACGTACTAGGAATTTTAAGAACAAATAAAGGAACAAGTATCTTAGAATCATTATCACATGCTATACGTCTTTTCTTTCCTTGTTCAAAGAGAAATTCTGCAGTCTTGAAGATGACAAGCCCGTCTGTCATTCCTAAGACCCCCACAAGTGGGCTTACAGAGCAGTAGAAGGAACACGCTATTGGGGGTACAGGGCCTGGTGCTTCCATCGCAGGTCAGATGGCCCCTGCTTCTTTGTACAACCCCCTTAGCCAGCATTTGAGCCTGCTTTCCTTGCTAGTGTGGGGATAAGAATGAAACACATTTCAAAGCCAAAAGAAAATTTTAAAAGATCATCAAGTCCAACCTTCTTAACTTATTGCTCTGATATTTGAAGGTCCATGAGTTGTTAAGGTAGCGGAGCTAAAAGGAAGCAAAACCATGCTGTAACAGTTTTTTCCTGACTTAGGGTTTAGTGTAAAGGTTTCATCATCGTTCCCTCCATTCAGCAGTCATGAAAGCACGCCCCAGGTAAATGCACCATGGGAATGCAAAGCGTTATCAGTATTTCTCTTAAGAAACCTGTAAATATGGCATGCGTGTTTTTACTTAGAAAATAAGTGTTTTGGACTTTAATATGTATATTAAGATTTTATGTTAAATCTTTATATAACGATGCATTGATAATCTGACTGTAGGGAAGTAGTCTCTTTGGTCAAATAAATCCTTTTGTTCCTACTCTGATCACTAGTTTGGATCTTTTTATTGATTATTCTGAAGTGTAATAGTCAATATACATAATAAATCACGAGATTCAGTATTTGAATTGTAGATGTCCCACCGGGATCTGGAATCAAATTCTATAAAGCTACACTGTACAGTTTTGCATTTGAAATAATAGGACTTTGCAACAGTGTAACTAAATACAATAGCCTCTTTTCAAATATATTATTTGCTTTTTATTCTTAAAAAGCTAAAAACCATTCTGAGGTTAAAAAAAAAAAAAGGCTAAATGAAATTTCTTTAAACCAAATGCGTTTTGACAGCTTTTTAATATTGGTTGTGTTTGTGTTTTGTAGACTTTGTGTAAGACCATTACATACTTGTTTTACATCATTATGGAGGTATAAAATTGCATATATTTAAATACAATGTGATCCATTTTGACATGCTTATACACTAGTGAAAACATCTTCATAATCAAGATAAATAATAATTTCATCATTCCCTAGACTTTCCTTAGAGCTCCTTTGCAGTCCTTCCCTCCTTCCAAACCCATTTTTAGGCAACCATAGGCTTGCTTCTTTCTTTTCCCTGTAGTTTCCATCTTCTATAATTTTACATAAAGAGAATCGTAAATATACACTTTTTTCGGGCCAATCGTCTTCACTTAGCATGTTTTTAGTGTATTTTTGATAGTCTGTGCTATTGTGTGTATAAGAATTTCCTTTTTCCCTTTTTTATTAAGATTTTATTTATTTATTTGACAGAGATCACAAGTAGGCAGGGAGAGAGAGGAGGAAGCAGGCTCCTTGCCGAGCAGAGAGCCCGATGCGGGACTTGATCCCAGGACCCTGAGATCATGACCTGAGCTGAAGGCAGAGGCTTAACCCACTGAGCCACCTAGGCACCCTTCTTTTTCCTTTTTTTTCTTTGCCCTGTGCTATTCCATTATGTGGACAGATACGCCATAATTTTCTTTTCCATTCATCTGTTTCTGGGACATTAGGTTAATTTCCAGTTAATGGCAGTTGCAAACTAAGCTGCCAGATCTTCGTGTGGGCATATGTTTTCTTTTCTTATGGGTGAATACCTAGAAACTGAAATGACTGAGTTGTAGGATGGGGATTATGCTCAACATTTTGTGAAGTCACCAAATGGTTTCCCAAGTGGTTACCCCATTTTACATTTCTACCACAAGTATGTGGAGTTCTGTTTGCTCAAAATTCTTGTCAGTGCTGGTTATGGTCAGTCTTTTTCATTTTAGCCAATCGAAAAGATGTGTATTTAATTTGCTTTTCTCTGAAGAAAAGCGATGTTTGCATCATTTCATGTTGTTTTGGCATTTAGATATTTTCCTTTGTCAAGTTTCTAAATCTTTTACCTGTTTTCTTTCTTTCTTTTTTTTTTTTTAATGGGCTGTACATTATTGTAAATGTTCTTTTGACGAGTTTGAATACAAGAGCTTCATCTCACATGGTGCTGAGAAAATTTTCTTGCTGAACATGGCTTGGTTTTAAGTTCTGAAGAAGTGTGATTTATCCATTTTAGGTTCAGTTATTTGTATTTTCTGTGTGCCTACAGGTTCTTTCTGCTCAAACCACCCACCATGAGATTGCACGTATCTTCTCGTATGTTTTCCTTTAGAAGTATTACCATTCTAGGTTGTATGTTTGGGTCTAGATTCTTTTCTGAATCCATGTTTGTTGAATGTGTGGTAAGGATCATTGCACCTTTTCTTTCAATTTTGCTTTCCATTTGACCCAGCCTCACTTGTTGAGAACATCATTTCTTTCCCCATTGTACTGCCTTGACACAGTTGTCAAAATTTGACTATATTTTATATGTGGATTTATTTCTGGACACATTCTTTTTCTCACCGATGTGGATCTGCCTCTTTTTGCCAGTAACACGCATTTGGTTTTTTGTTTGTTTGTTTGTTTAAAGATTTTATTTATTTATTTGACAGACAGAGATCACAAGTAGAGGAGCAGGCAGCGAGAGAGGAGGAAGCAGGCCTCCCGCGGAGCAGAGAGCCAGATGCGGAACTCGATCCGATCCCAGGACCCTGAGATCATGACCTGAGCTGAAGGCAGCGGCTTAACCCACTGAGTCACCCAGGTGCTCCAGTAACACACATTCTTGAAGAGCTTTATAAATCTTGGAAGAAGGTAAGCCACATTCTCCAACTTTTAGCTATCTAGATTCTTTGAAATTTTAAATTTTAGGATCATGTGGTCAATTTCTACCACAAAACAAGCCTTGTTGATTTAGTTTGGAATTACATGGAGTCTAAAGATCAGTTTGGGATGGTTGTCGTCCATGGATATGGTACATCTTCCTCTTTATTTTTTCTTTAATCCAGTAATATTTTGTAGTTTTTAGTATAGTGATATTGGGTATCTTTTCTTGGATTCATTCCTAGGCTTTCGTTTTTTCCTCATAATATAAAAGGAATTACAAAAAAATTCATTTCAGTATTTGCTACTAATACATCATTATAGGATGACTTTTAAAAATATTAACGTTCATGTGCACAGTGCTAAATCTTTCATTAGGTTTGTGCCGACTTTTATGGGTTCCTTGGTATTTTCTAGGTAAGCAATCCTAGAAGCATGCAAATATTGACAGTTTTATTAATGCTTTTTTGACTGTTACTTATTTCTTTTCTTCTGTTAATGCAACGGGTAGATCTTGTAGTAAAATGGTGAGTGACAATATTGAAAGCAGATATTGTTGCCTTCTTACCTCGTGGGGAAAAAATTAGGTCTTTCACTCTTGAACGGCGATATTGTGTTGGTTTTTTCTAGATGTTCTTTATCAGTTTAAAGAAATTCTCTGCTATTCCTAATATGCTGAGACCGATCTATCTTTCTTTCTTTCTTTTTAATATCATGAAAGTTGTTGAAGTTTGTTAAATGCTTTTTGTTTTGCATTTTGTTGAAGTGTCGATATTTTTCTTCTTTATCCTATTCTGCAGGTTAAACCTGGCATTTTAAGAAAAATTTCATTGGTTATGCTCTCACTGTGTTTACAGATACACCCCCTCCCCACACACAGACACATTGTATTACACTTGATAACATTTTTGTTAGGGATATTTACATCTATTGCAGGGATATTGAAGTGTGACTTTATTTTTTATAGACTATCCTTTAGATTTTGGTATTAGCATTATGTTGGCCTAATAAAGTTGGGTAGTGACCCCAAATTTTTTATTTTCTGAAAATATTTACAAAAAATAAATGACTCGGGAGTTTGCCAGAATTCACTACTAAAAATATTTGGCCTGGAGTTTTCTTTACAGAAAGATATAATAATTTAATTTCATAATTATTCTTTTTGTTTTCATATGTCATCTTTGGTAAGTCACATTTTTCAAGAAATTTATCAGTTTTTTATAGTTGTCCCACATTTTACTGTTGTATTGCATTTTTTACCTTTTTAAAGCCTATTGGATCCATATGATGAAGTCTCATTCCTAGTATTGTCGATTTGTGTCCCCCTCTCATTTTCTTAAACATTCCACTTAAGGCTTTGTCAATTTTGTTGATTTTTTTTTTTCCTGAAATAACTATTAGATTTTGTCAGTTTTTTCCCTTCACTGATTTTTTTCTTTTTACTATTTTCTTCCATCTAGTCACTCCGGGGTTAAATTCATTTTTTGACAGCTTTTTATGATGGAAATCTGAACTCTTTTTCTTTCTTTTGTTTTTTCTAATATAAGCATTTACAGTCATGAGTTACCCTCCAAGTTCTTCTTCAGCTTCATGCCACAATTTTTTGTATATTCAAAATCATTTCCAGTTATCTTACGGATTTGTCTTTTATACATGTATTATTTTGAAGTGTAATTTACTGATATTTTGTGTTTTTCTCAGTGTTATTGTTTGCTACTTTAACTGTGTTGTGGTCAGAGAATATAATCAGTATGACTGATAATTTTTAATACTGACCTCGTTATGAACCAGAATATGATCTCTCTCGGTGAATGTACTATGCATATATGAAAGTAATGTGGATTCTGAACTCGGTAATTGAGGGTTCTTTAAGTGTTAACTAGTTTTTGAGAACTTCTTCATGTTGGTGATTTTGGTGAGGGGTAGAATCTAGTTTAAGAATGACTCAGAGGAGTATTAAAATCTCTTGCCCAGGGTGTAGAATTGTCTGTTTCTCCCCTCAGTGCTGTCAGTGTTGGTTTTATGTATTTTTAGGAGTAACACTGATAATTTGTCCCTCTTGTCATCCGAAATATTACTTTTATTCTCTGGAAATACTTTTTGTCTTGAAATTTGTGTTCTCTGATATTAAAGTTCCATTTTTTGTTTGCTAACTGCTTAGTAGCTATTTGTCTATTCATTACTGTAAATCTATTTTCTTTATGCTTAAAGTGTCTCTCTTACATTTAGTGTATAGTGGTTCGAGCTTCTATATTCCTTTTGCCAGTCAGTGCCATTTAATTAGTGTCTTCAGACACTGATTTACGCTCTTCATTATATATTTTCACTTCCTTCTTCCCTGTGATCTTTTATGTTATTTGAGTCTTTTTTCCTATTCCAGTTTAGTTTAATGTATGTGTTTTAGCAAAGTCTTTTTGTATTTTCTTTTATAAAAGTATTTTCTCTAGGAATCACATTTTGCATATGAAATATTTCAGTCTATTTTAATACTGTAAAATTTCACATGAATCGTAGAAAATTTACAATAATATAGTTTATCCCTCACTGACCATTATGTTCTAGCTTTCATATGTATCATATCAATATACACTGAAAATCCTACCCGCTAATAAAATAGTTTTTCTTTTAATTATATGTATTCTAAAGAACTTAAAAAAGAAAATTAATCTTTTACATTATCCAGGAATTTGTCATTTCTGTTACTCTTTCTTTGTTCCTTCTGGTATCGCTTCCGTTCATTGTGAAGAACTTGCATTAGCAAATATTGTATATCATATCACCTGGTGACTAATTATCTTATTTTTCCTTTATTTGAAAATGCATTGATTTCACTGTCATGTTTGTTCGATATTTACACTAGCTACAGAATTCAGGTTTGATGTTTTTATCCATTTATCCCATGAAGATGAATGTTCTGTCCTTAGGCTTGCAGTGTTTCTGATGAGAAATCTTCAGTATTTCAAACCATTCCCCTGTGTGCAATGGGCCCGATAGATACAGATTTTTTTTCAAAAATTTTTATATTTGTTTTTCACCATTTTAGCTACGATGTCTGGATGTGGTTTTCTTTGTGCTCAGATCTGTAAATTTATGTATGTGACTATATTTAGTAACTTAACGGCAGTTACATAAATTGTTTTCTCAAAAATGGCATGATGTGACATGTGGAATCTAAAACAGTTGAATACGTAGAAACAGAGATTAGAATATTGGTTATTAGAGGTATAGAGTTGGGGTAGTTGGGGAGATGTTGGTCAGTCGGTACAAAGTTGCAAGTGTAGAGTTCTAATGTATAGCATAATAATACAGGCAGTAATACTACATTGAATATTGCTGATTTGCCAGCAAGATATTGACTTTAGTCATCATTACATTACATGTATGTATATCAAATCATCATATTGCCCACCTTAAGTATATACAATTGTTATTTTAAAAAGTTCTTTTTAGTTTCTCTTTCCTCTACTTGTACTCCAGTTATGTATGTTACATATTTGGAAATGTCCCACAGGTCTCTGGGGATTTTCTTTTTTTGTTTCATTTTTTCCCCCACTATATTTTTAGATTTGGATTGTTTCAGTTGATCTATATTAAAGTTCCTAATTCTTCCTTGTATTATTTCCATACCACTATAGAATTCTCCCAGTGAGGTTTTCCTTTTAAGTATTTTTTGTTTCCAGGAATTTCATTTTTTTAATTATTTACTTTTCTCTGTCAACACGTATATTTTCATTTATTTCCACAGTGTTTTCTTAACTCATAGAACATAGTTATCCTAGCTGCTTACATGTCTTGGATAGCTTCAATACCTAGATCCTCTTTTTGTTGTTTTTTTGTTTTTTTGGTCTTTTCCTTTGGGAAATTACCATATTTTCTTGTTTTTGTTTGTTTGTTTGTTTTTTGGTGTGTTGAGTAGTTCTGGATTGTATTCTGGGTAGTCTGAAGATTGTGTTGTGCAGAGTCTATCATAATATTTCTATCATAACCATCTGGAGATGTTGATGTTTATTTTAGCGGCTATTAGGCCATTTAGCTTCGGGCTGTAAGTGGTGTCTCACCTTTGGGAGGTGATTCAGACCTCAGTTCGTCTTTCTCAGGCGTGGCTTTATTGGTTTGCTGTCTGTCTGGTGCATGGGGTCAGAAGTCTCAGATCTTCATTCAGCTCCCAGTGCCTTTGATACCTTCACTGGGACTGTCTTGTACGTGCTTAGCTCAGGAATTTAAGTGATACTTATTTACAGAATTAAGGGTCCCCTTTCTCTTACTCTTTCATCTGTGGGGTTCTTTCTAAACTCTCCGGCCTGCTGGAACCCTTCTGATTCTTTTTGCCAGAAAGAGTTTATCTGAGATTTTATCTACTTGTGCAGCCATCATTGCTAATACCTTTGCAACTGGGGTCATACTGCCCAAGAAAAATTGAAATGAGAAACTCATCACTGTACAAGTTACTTTCCAACGTTTTGATTCTCTTACCTCATCTGCCTGCTATGGAGAGTCTTCAGGTGGCTGAGATAGATACGTAAACGTATATGCGTTGCCTGCATATGGATGTCTGTATCTGTCTAACTATATATATATATATATATATTATAACGCAAACCCGTTGTGACAAAGTTCTCTTCCGGTGTGAGTTGTGCAGAAAAGAGCAGAAGTGATAGTCAAATTGTGCTTATAACAAACACACACAAACACAATTTAAGAAAACAGCTCCTGTGATACTTCACATTCTGCATTCCAACTAATCTTTGCATTTATCATTATTTAAAAGGCATGGAGCACAGTACTATGCTTTTTTCCCTCCACTGGATTGTTAAAGATAAAATAGATTATATGTGTTTGGAGACATCAGAATCAATCTACATATAACTCAATTGCACAACTAATCTTTAGGTATATTTTTCAGGCCCCTTAGGACTGATACTTGGTAGTGATTTAAATATGTTTCGTTAAGAATAAGGAGTTTAAGAATTAAAAACCGTTGACATTTCCTGTTGTGAAATGCATATAGTAGGTCAGTGCCAACTTCCTCACGAAAGTGAGTTTATGTAATGATAAAATAAAAAAAAATCAAAGGATAAATTATTATGTCTGAATGATGTATATTTTGGAAATAGTGCAATATTCTTTGTTTGTTTGTTTGTTTCTCAGAATAAACTGAGGCTAATCCAAGAAAAGGTTTGACTTCGATTTCACCTATTACTGTATTTTAAAAACTGTTGTTGAACCATTACAGTTTCAGGAGAAAACAAGTAATACCATCTCTGTAGAATCTATTTTTCTTCTCAGGGGACCTTTTTGAACTTTGCCAAACCCCTGTACCACAGGCCATTCCAAGATGTTGTAAGAGTCTTTTAGTGATTAAAATAGAATGCACTAAAAAAAAAAAAAAAAAATTGTGTATTGTGTATTAAATATTTCTGCTTGTTGGGTAGTGATTAAGTGAGACTTTTAAGCAAATGAAGAATGAGGGCAGCAAGGCCATTTTATGCAACAATGAAATGATATTGTTTTCTTAAAAATCCTATGCGACAAAACATAGGATTTTCCATATGCTTAAGATACCCTTTTGACCCTGCATTAGATCAGGTTATTTGAATAAGGCTCAGAGGAGAATCACATTGCATTTCAGGTGAAAGACTTTTGTAATATGCACTTCCCAAGCATTCCTTCTTCTTTGTTCCCTGAAATTGGTATAAAAATAGCAATTCTCTGCATTGACATCGTTATTTGTAAAATGATGGCAGCAGTTAGACATTTTGTTATATGGCAACATGAATGTAGAAACTACTCGTGTTTAGTCTCTATTTTATGGTGTCCAATTATCCCAGTGATTACATTTTCAAAATTGAGAGGTCATTTGCATTGGGTGCCATGCACAGATCTTCGTGGGAAGCACCAGATTGTCTTTTCACAAATACACGTTCTCCATGTGTAACCCCAGATCGAGATCTGGATCCTGTCTCTCAGCCCTGATCCCTGGAACTTTTTTCATTCCCCTTCCCTCTCAGGATCCTCCATCCCCAGCCAGAGCTAATCATTTTGACTTTTGTCTGCACATGTTTGTTGCCTGTTCTTAAACTATATGTTGATAGAATCGTGCAGGGTGTGCTCTTTCCCATAATGCTTTGAGATTCATGTGTTACACATATCTATAGTTCTTGCATTTCCACTGGCGAGGAGTATTTAATTTTGTCAATATGCCCCAGTTTGGTTATACATTTTTCTCTTGCTAGCTTTCTTCCATTTTGGGCTTTATGAATAAAAACACTTGGAATTTTCTTATACACATCTTTTTGTGGAGATAGCTCACATTTTTCATAGGATACAAGTTCATTATAAATTGTGTTTATTATAGCAATTTCTCTATCCCTTTTTCATGTCAACTTTTAGAAGATACTTGGCTATAAAAGGAAGAAAAATGGCCCCAGATGTACAAGTTATGCTAAAATATGTTCACATTTTTGAGAGATTAGTTGCCCTTTTTTTGAAACATGGGTTGTCCATATTTGATTCTCTTGTACCAACTGTAAAGAAAAATTAAGCATTGTATATCTATAAAAGGCATATGAAAATTAAAACATACCAGCTCTATGGGATTCTTTTTTTCTGAATAACTTATTTGATTATTTTCTCCCTCAAAGACCAACCACACGGTAGCATGCCTTCTCCCTGCTATGCTATTTGACTTTACCATATAATAAACAATTACATGTCCATCTCCTCATGAGACTACAGGCTCCTTGGAGACCAAAGCCATCTGTGTCTTACTCATCTGTCTATTCCTGGAATCTAGCACTTTGCCTGGCGCATGGTAGGTAGACTTTATGTCTTGTGTGAATTGAATAGCTACCTTTTGTCTAGGGGGTTTATTTGCCTTGCACAGGCTGTTTTTGCTATGGAAACATAACACACACTTAGCTTTAGCTCAGGCGTTTACTATTCCCTTTGTCTTTAGTCTTTTGTTTAAAACATGAGCTGACTTATCCCAGTTTCCTGTTTCTATAGAGTAGGCTTTTGATGGAAATGCACCCTACCAAAAACCTATGAAATGTTTGTTTTATTAGCCTAATTACATTATACTGAACTTCACTGATGTGTCATTGAGAAAAACAACTTCAGGTAAGAATTTATATATATGTGCCTATACAGAGATACAGAATAGATTAAGTTTTTTTTCCTAGGATATATAGTACTTGGTGCACTCTGTACTTAGTGGTAGAAGGCAAACCTCATTTTTCCTTTTTTATTGTTGGCCAAAGACACATTATCTGTCTAGCACAATTAAAAGACCTTGAAATTATGCATGATTTTCATTACTACTGGGATTTCTATGTCGAATCAAAGGTCATTATTCTAATCATCTCAGACCTCTCTTTTTCCCTAATAGATCTTTGCCATGCCCATCTGTCAGTGGTTCATGGTATAACCTTTTCTGATAGGGGCAGGGTGGCAGATGGACAGCAGATGGGAGTTTTGCCCTGCCTCTTGATTCAGCTCCCGGCCCGGGCAGAAACTGTCATCGACTGTCAGTTGGTCCTCACAGTTTGTGGGTTCCAGGACTGTATTTGGCATCACAGCCCCGGGTCTGAAAAGATGCAGAGCTGGATCAGCGTTATGGGTCATTGTGACTAGTTAATGGTTAATGACTAACAGGGTGGGGGACACCTGATGAGTCTATAAAAGCATTTTCTTTCTCTCTCACTGTGTGTTAGGTGTTCAGGACCCCCAGAGTCCATTCTCAAGATCAATGTGGCATTCTTAGGAAAATATTATTATAACACAGGACTTTTCGTATTTTTAAAATCTAACGCCATTTGCCCAAAGTCTTTGTTTCTGTGTAAAAGCATGTGAAGAAGCAAGTGTGAAGGAGAGATACATGGACAGACAGTGGCTTGAACTTTAAATGTTTTTGTCTAAATTGTTGGACGACTTGTCATCTTCCAGAATTCCTAAAGGTAATGGATGGTTAAAACTTGGTCTAATGATAACATTTCGAGTGCAGTGACTATAAATGCTTGTGCCCTAGCCTTCAAAGGGGCTTCAGGAGATTGCTGGCTTTTATAGGGCAGAGAAGAAAGTCTTTTTTATTCTTTTTCTTTTTATTCCAGACCGTTAAACACGCACTGTTTTTAATTTGTGCATGAATTTGTTGCTTTACAAGTGACTCTCTTCACTGTAGGTATAAACCAGATTCAAGTAAACAGGCAAGGCTGAGTAAATCCATTTTGGTGGTTAAGCCTTGACAGTGACCGTGAATAAAAGACCGTCATGAGTCGAATTGTGTGCTGAGCTAAGAGGGGTTTTTCCCCTTCGTTTCTTTGGACTTAGAGCTTCACAAAGATCATATTGTGCCCTTTCTTCAGCTGAACTGAATCTCCACTTTGATAAGAATAGAAGAGAGTTTAAGTAAAGAAAAGGTGTCTATTGATCTTTTGGTAATTATCTGTCCTGAGTATCGAACATTGTCCGTCTCTCAACCCAGACGGTATGAACTTAGTGCCCAGTGCTCAAGGAGACCCTCAGAATGCTCCAGTCCCTCCTTGTACTCTGGGCTAGATTGAAATACTGTGCCCATTTTTAGGAACTCTGTGCTGTGTCCTCGGGTGAGATTGTGTATGCATGTCTCTGTGTGTGTAATTATCCACCAGATTATATGTTTGATAGGTGACTGAGACCTTCTTTTTGGAACCATGGTACTCTGTCTGCGGCCTCCTTGAAACCAACCCATTGATTCTCTTAAAGGCATCTTGAAATTGGACAAGATCTTATCCCAGTACTGCCTGGGATGGCTTAAAGGACCGTGTTATACCCGGGCTAGCGATAAAGGTACCTTAACGTGGGTCTTGCTAACATGATTTCAGGGGAGGTGTGGACAGGCTCTAATTAGTTATGACTCTGTAAACGCTGGAAGAGAGGCTTAGGTCGAAAGTCTCCATCTGACTGATAGTGCTGTGACGCTCTAATCCCGAAAAGTGCCTTTGAGTCATGGCGTTCAGGCAAAGTCATGAACTTGAGGAAAGTGAGCAGTCCTTGTGTTTAGACAGTTAGCCGTCACGCCGCCTGATTCCCCAGGACTCGTTCTTGCTTTTGGAAGGCGACTCTCAGAGGAAAGGTTACAAGCATAACGGGCTGTTCTACAAAAAGTTTTAAGCCGTCTGACGTTCGATGTCTTTGATAAGCAGCTGAGGTCTCATGTTTATATCATCCCGTACGTTGTATAGTGCCTGATAGGTCTCAAAGTGCGTTTCCCACGCTTTAGCTCTTCTGATATCAAAAAATCCTTGCGGGCAAGCAGAGAAGAAATCTAAATAATTGAGGACAAAACGAAGTTCAGCTTCGGGTTAGGTCAGTTACTGCCTTTTCGCCCCCGCCGTCAACACGGGATCAATAATGGCAAACTTCCAGGAGGTTCTTACCTTCAAGAAGCTTCCATGGTCATAGGCAGTAGAGATGATGAATAGATTAGCATATGCTGAAATGCCACATCTGAATGAAAATGATCACAAATGCCAAAGCAGACCCCAGTTTTGGAGATGGAGAGGGGGGTGTGCTTCTTCATGGAGGGGCCAGAGAAAGCATGTGTGTGTGTGTGCGCACGCACGCGCACATTTTGTCACTGTTGGCTTGTTATTGAGATAGACTTCACCGATACACAGATTGAGAATTTCACATATTTTAAGCATGTAGCCAATGGGTTTTGATGAATATAATCTGTGCCTCTGTTAATATGTGGACCCTTTTTATCCCCATAAAGAACACCCCTGCCCTCTTAGAGTCAGACCTGTGGTCTCCACTCAAGAAGGCAAACACTCTTCTGACTATTTCATCATAGATCAGTTTTGCCAGTTCTGGAAGTGGAGTCAAGCACTATGTACTTTCTGTGGCTGGATCTTTCCTTCTCTTAAGATTGTTGATGTTTGGGGCATCTGGGTGGCTCAGTCATTAAGTGTCTGCCTTCAGTTCAGGTCATGATCCCAGGGTCCTGGGATTGAGTCCCTGTGATCAGGTCCTGGGACTGGGCTGTACGGTGGGAAGCCTGCTTCTCCCTCTCCCCCTCCCACTGCTTGTGTTTCCTCTCTTGCTGTGTCTCTCTCTGTCAAATGAATAAATATAATCTTTAAAGGAAAAGATTGTTGATGTTTATCCATGCTCTTGCTCTATTGTGATTCTCCCTTTTTATCGTGTTCCCTTCTTGGGGTGTATCACAAATTTCTTTTAATCCACTTTCCAACTTGGATTGTTTCCAGTGTGGGCATTACAAATTAAGTGGTTAGGAATACTTTTTATACCAGATTGTTATATGTATGTGTGTGTGTGTTTACATTTCTCTCTGGTAAATACCAAAGAGTAGGTGTTGAACTTTACAGACAACTTCCATACCCGTTTCCAAAGAGATTATACCATTTTCCCCTCCCAATAGCAATTTGTAAGAATTCAGTTTTTTGTTCTTTGCTTTTTTGCCCCCTTTCATGTCCTCATCGACATTTGGCGGTGTCAGTCTCTCAGATCTCAGCCATTTGAGTAGGTGTCTAATGGGGCCTCATGTGACTGATTTGCATTTCCAAAATGATTAATGTTGGTGAGCACTACTTCTTGAGCTTATTGGCTTTTCACGTATATCCCTTTGTGAAATGCCTATTCAAGTATTTTGCCCATATTTTAAATTGAGTTGTTGGTCTTTGTATTATTGAATTGTAGCAGTTAGAACTCCTTTGTCAGATCTGTGTGCTGTGAACATTTTCTCCCAGTCTGTAGCTTTATCTGCTTATTTTTCCCAATGACGTCTTCAGAGGACAAAGGTTTTCATTTTAATGAGGTTCACATTATTATTTTTTCCTTTAATTACCATGGTTGCATTTCTAGGAAATTTTTGCCTTCCCTAAGATCACAAAGATATTCTTTTATGTTTTCCTTTAAAAGTTTTATCATTTAATTTTGCTGTTTAGATCTGTGATAATCTAAGATACATTTTCATGTGTAATGTGAAGTGTGGGTAAAAGTTCACCTCCCCCCCCACCCCCCCATAAATAACCAATTGTTGTAGAATCGCTGGTTGTGGAGATCTCTCTTTACCCTTAGAAATGCTTTGGGATCTTGGTTGAAAAGTCACTACTTTTCTATTTGGAACGTAGAAATATGAAAAGAACAGTGTTCCCAGCCTTCCAACAACAACAAAATGGTAGAAAATTTGTAAATACATACCACTTCTTCAACCCATGAGAGGGCTGGGGTCCCAAGGCAGCCAAGTGACCTGAAAGCCAAGGATGAGTGCCTCCAAGGAGAGATGAGTGCAAGCCCTGGCTTACCAGAGGCCTATGTGTCCAGATGCCGACAGGAAGAATTCCACTAACATGGGTAACAAATTGTCTAAAGCCCCATGTCGGGTAGCAAGAGAAGAGAAAACTTCTGGGAGCTGTAGGCACCAATGGAATTTGTAGTCATTCCATAGTGATGCATAAACTATGCATAAGAGTGATAGGTCAAGAGTCCTCATGGTTCATTCTTAGCTGCACGTCATGATCTCAGGGTCATGAGATTGAGCCCGGTGTTGGACTCTGCACTTAGTGGGCCATCTGCTTGAGATTCTCTCTCCCTCTGCCCCCCCCCCCCATCAAAATCTTGAAAAAGAAAGAATGGGTACAGTCAACGAGAGCAAATTTAACAAAGCTGCTGGCCCAGGTGAGGGATGGAAAATGTCCATTGTACTTAGCAATTTGGAAAATTACCTGCAACATTAGCAGGAGAGGGTTCCGTTGGACTAGCAAAGATCGGAACTAGAAACCACTGGATTCGGAAATGAATGTGATATGAAGAAGATGGGCCAGTAAAAATACTTCAGTTCCCCCAGATGTTTGGATAGAAGAGAAGGATCGGTGCATAGAGTGACATGGAAATAGGAGTGGTTTTTAAGGGTGAAAGTGACTGGAGCTTGCTTATAAGACCAGTGGAAGACGTCAGTAGGATGGGAAAATGTGTCATTCGAAGAGAGGAAAGGGCCAGTGGAGTGTTGTAAGCTTAGTGGGTGGGACTGGGATGTGTATGGAGGGGTTCCTGGTGTAGTACACATACCCTTACGTGCAACAGTAAAAGAGAGATAATTTGTAGAGTTTCAATATTTTCCTATGTCAGATAGTAACTTTTCTATGCTTAGAGACCTATATATTAATGTCACCTATATCTTCCTGGTAATTTTTTTTTTTTTTAATGGGGTAGTAGGGAACTGTTTCCTCTTTACTGAGTTGTTGTGTGCTGATAGGCACTTTGTCAGAATACAGCTTTTTGGGGCGCCTGGGTGGCTCAGTGAGTTAAGCTTCTGCCTTCGGCTCAGGTCATGATCCCAGGGTCTTGGGGTTGAGCCCCACATCAGGCTCTCTGCTCAGCAGGGAGCCTGCTTCTCCCCCTCTCTCTGCCTGCCTCTCTGCCTTCTTCTGCCTGCTTGTGATTTCTCTCTCTGTCAAGTAAATAAATAAAAAAATCTTTAAAAAAAAAGAATACAGCTTTTTGGTAATGGTGCAATAAACCACTGTTGCTCTGATGCAGTAAAATGTAATAGACACAGTAACTCAAATCATTCCATCTTGCTTGACATAATGCAAAATGGTTTGAAAAACGAGATCCCAAAGAAGCAGCTTGAAACTCCCAAGTTGCATGAGTTTCGGGCCAGTAGTGTCTTGGAGGCAGGGGCTGTGCAAACATTCATGTCCTCATCATTGTTCCTACGATGGTCAGACGCCTCCAAGATGCCAAGTGTGTTGAAAGAGAGTAACATTGATGGAAGTCCTATTATCAACATTTGTTTTGTTTTTTATTTTTTAAACGATTTATTTATGTATGAGTGAGGGAAGGGCCACAGGAAGGAGGAGAGAGAAAGAATCCTTGAACAGACTCCCCACTGAGTGGGGAGCCCAACTAGGGGTTCCGTCTCAGGACCCTGAGGTCATGACCTGAGCCAAAATCAAGAGTCAGATGCTCAACTGACCGAACCACCCAGGCGCCCCTGTGGTCAACATTTTAAAGCATATGACTATTGGAGCATATTTAATTCTGTTGTTTGATGACTAGTAGAAGCTCTAGAAATCCTGGGCTTTCAACAGTGGTTGAAGTCATGAAGTTTCAGCTGGCATTAGACTTTAGTCATGGCAGCCAATTCCTCTGGTCAACGTCGAAGGCATTGCACCTGGCAGAAACACTGGCCAGCATTCCTCTCCTGTGCTTCTCAGTCCTGGACTGTGGGGCTGAGACTGTTTGGCCAGACTCGTTTCCATTATATGCATCTTATTCTAAATATTCACCCCTTCCAATAATACAAATACAGTACATTTGTTATTTTAAAAACTGCTTTACTTTTTAACGCCAAACATGTGAGACAGGTTTATTTATATCCATATCTTAAATATTGACACATATGGATAAGAAAATGACATTTTCCTTTGGAAATTGAATCGACAATGGGAACTTTAGGTTCGCTGTCACAGTGGGTCACATGCAAGAACTTGGCCAAGTTTATCAACCATATTTGGCCTAGTTTTCTGCATATGTTTGCCAGATGCAAAAGCCAGCTTGTTGCTCGAGGGCACAGAAACCTGGAGGAACTTTTGCTTGGAACTTGTGCCATTTAATCCACTGGGTGTCTTTCTTTTTGCTGAGAGTTTACATAGAGAGGTCAGGTTGTCCCAGTGGAACATAAATAGAAAGAGGCTTCTCTTTGTCTTTCACGAGCTACAGAGGTTTTTTATAGAATGCTCTTGTCAAGTATTTTTGGTAACACAACTGCAAAAAAGAAAAAAAAAACCCTACAAATATGAGCTTTATGGTGAAAAAATAGAGTTCTAGGTACAAATTACAAATGTTTGAACAACTGAGTTGAGTAAATACATTCTTTTGTTGAGGGGTCTCAATGCCTTGTAGAAGTTGTCACTTAGGATACAGAAATATTTGTATTCATATGAAATTCGCTCCCTATGTAACATATTTCAGAAATTTTAACAAATCAATCACACAATCAAAGGTCATATGTTTGTAGCTGATTCAGACCTGGAAATGAATACAGATGTCAAAGCACTGAGCATATTGGATGTTTACACATGAATAAGCAAGATGGCAGAAATTGTTTTCCAGATTTTTTTTTTTTTTTTTGCCTTTGCATGTTTTTGGTAATTCTTCAAGTTGCAATTTTCATAGAATATGTTGTCATATTTTTGTTAGCTTGTGGTGAGCATGTATGTAATTCCATAGTTCTATCATTACGTCGTAGTATATAATTACATGGGGATATGTAAATGCTCCCCCTGCACAAAAGAGGAAAAATGGGCCTGGGTTTTAATTTCCCTTACTGACACAACTCACTACTATTTGGTATTGGGGGATAACTGTACTTTTTAAAATTAAAACGAACAGTTATAATTACATTGTAAGCAAGGACCCTAGTATTTTAGGGCACCTATTTGGATTTCAGAATTTGGAAGAAATGGAATTCCGACACATTTATGGTACTTTTCCCCTTCACCCCATTTTACATGTGAATGCTCTAATCACTCTTTAGCTAACAAAGGAAACCTTGGATTGTTCTCATAAAATGTTCACGTGACAGGACACCTACACTCCAACTGGAAAAATCGTGACCTACCTCTGGAGGGAGGCTCCCTGTAATTCTTCCAAGATTATCGGAAAATGTCACATATATGGAGGATGTTTAAATGAAGTTTAACACATTTTATTTTTAAATGCTGTGTACGTGTGTGTGTGCGTGCGCGTGCATGTGTATGTGTGTGTTTGGACAGCTGCTGTTCCTCCAGAGAGGAAGCGTTCATAGTCTCCTGAGACTGTTGAGATACGACGTCACCAGGGATAAGTGGACAAAAAGTGAACATGGATGGCTCCCATGACTTCCATATTGATACATACGCTACATTTTGGTCTTTCCTTTTGTGATGAAGATTTGTTGAGACAGGGGATGGCTGGGTGGCTCAGGTGGTTAAGTGTCTGCCTTCGGCTTGGGTTGTGGCCCTGGAGTCCTGGGATCGAGTCCTACTTTGGGTTCTTTGCTCAGTGGGGAGCCTGCTTCTCCCTCTTCCTGTTCTACCTGCACTTCTCATGGTTCTACTTTCTGTCTCTGACAAATAAATGAAATAAAATATAAAATTAAAATCTTTAAAAGATAATTGAGACAGGATTGGGGCACCTGGGTGGCTCAGGTCATGATCTCAGGGTCATGAGATGGAGCCCTGCATCAGGCTCTGCGTGAGGCATGGAACCTGCTTAGGATTCTCTCTCTCCCTCTGCATCCCCACTGGGGCTCTCTCACTCTCTAAAATTTAAAAAAAAGGAAAAAAAGGAAAAAAAAGGTTTATTGACAGGTATTTTGTACTAAGTAATTTCTCACATCCCAATGTATAATGAAACTTCTACCTGTAAAATTATTGTAAAATTCCAGCGACCATTTGAGGTATGAAAAAAATTGGTTTAGAAAACATAAGAGCACCAGGATACTTAAAATCCTATATTGCTAAATTTGTTCAGTTGTATTATAATTACATTTATCTGTCTCGACTGCTGTGTTCTGGTTTAAGAGCAGGGACAGTTTTTATTTTTATTTTTATTTAAAAAAAATTTTTTTTGGTTGTAATACTAATCATAAATACTAAATTTATGTAATACTAAAAAAGACTTGTAAAGTCTTTTTTAAAAATTTGTGTGTAATTGACAAACATTACATTAGCTTCAGGTGTACAGCATTGTGATTTCACAACTCTATGCAGATGCTGTGTTCACCAGAAGAGTTCACTTCCATCTGTCACCATACAACACTACTATGATACATTGCCTGTATTCCCTGTGCTGTAACTTTTATCCCAGTGGCTTATTCATTTTATAACTGGCAGCCTATATCTGCCACTCCTTTTCACCCCTTTTGCCCATACTTTGACTCCCACCTCTTCCTCCCCTCTAGCAACCGTTAGTTCTCTATAGGTCTTTTTCTTCTTTTTGTTGATTCAATTTTTAGATTCCAAACACAAGCGAAGTCATATGGTGTTTGTCTTTCTCCTCCTTGGTCACTAAACGTAATACTATGTAGCTCCACCCATGTTGTTGCAAATGGCAGGGTCTCATTCTTTTTTTATGGCTGTGTAATATCCCATTGTGTGTATATGTGTGTGCGTGTACACGTGTGCACGTGTATATATACATATATATCACAACTTTCTTATCCTTGCATCTATTTTTTAAAAGATTTATTTATTTATGATAGAAGGAGAGAGAGCACAAGCAGAGGGAGCTGGCGAGGGAGAAGCAGACTCCCCACTGAGCAGGAAGCCTGATGTAGGGCTTGATCCCGGGACCCTGAGATCATGACCTGGGCCGAAGGCAGGGGCTTAACCCTCTGAGCCACCCATATGCCCCTCTCCTTTCATCTAATGATGGATGCCTACTTTGTTTCCGTATCTTGGCTATTGTAAATAATGCTGCGATGAATGTAGGAATGCACATATCTTTTTTAATTAGAGTTTTTGTTTGTTTGTTTGGGTCAGTACCAAGTAGCGTAATCACTGAATCATATGGCATTTCTATTAATATTTTATGTAAGCTCTATACTGTTTTCCACAGTGGCTGCACTAATTTACATTCTCAAATGGGTTCTTTTTTTTCCACATTCTCACCAGCACTTGTTATTTCTTGTCATTTTGATTTTAACCATTCTGGCAGGTGTGAGGCAGTATCTCTCTGTCGTTTGATTTGTATTTCTGTGATGATGAGGGATGTGGAGCATCTTTTCATGTGTTTATTGGCCATCTGCAAATCATCTTTGGAAAAATTTTCTCTGTCCAGTTTTTAATTAGATTGCTTGTTTTTTTGTTTCTTTTTCTTCGTTTTGGTTACGTAAGTTCTTTATTACAATCATATTTTTAGATTTCCAATCCCTAGTGTAGTGTTTGTTATATCTGGAAGTATTCAACCAATGCTAGCTGAACAAGTAAGTTAATAACTTAGTCGTATTTCTCTCTTTTGCAATCTTCAAGGTCATGTGTTTTGTTTTTTTTTTTCTTTTCATAGGTAAGTAGCAAGAATTCACGTTCATGTTTTCCCTCCTGGAGTTGACTGCTGTTATCAAGGAACTTCTGTATCAGTAGTAAAAAGAACACTAGAGTTATAGTAATTTTGGCATCACTGCTTACATGCTGCATCTCACTGGGAAAATTATCTTCCCCAAGCTTCCACGTCTTCATCTGTGAAATGGGTTAATTACAGCTATTCTTTATGGTTGTTACTTCAGTTGCCTTTATTCAAGAAACCCTTGAAATCTCTCATATTCTTAAATGGCTTACTTATTTAATAAGGATAAATTTTTGAAATATTTAATGATACTTTTAAGAGGTTCCCTATAAATCTTGTCGCCTTACAGCTGCTGCAGTCATGGAATCAATGGCCTTTCTTGCTTTAGGAGTAGAGCAGATACAGCCTAGACGGTGGAACAGTTGTGTCATTGTGCTCTTGTCGGAGGAGTTCTTACATAAGCCAGGGTTTGCTGGAAATGGTAAAGCTTCCATTAACACATTGAGGGGAAAGTCTGAAGGCCTGAGACGAAAGCTTATAAAAGTGAGACCCAACCACACAGGAAGGGGAGGCCCCCTACAGTGGTGCAACTTGATGCTTGGTGAGATTTGGGGGGATGGGAGCCTGGGCAAGAGGACTTAAAAAGAAGACAGGGATGTTGAGGAAGGAAATGAGAACAAAGGAAACTGTCTCCCTTCCCCTCTGGAACCCTGGGAAAGTCCTCCTGGGGATTTCTAACCCCTGCCTCTGCCACCAGCATGGGCCGTACAGTAGAAAAGTGCCCTATTGGAAAGATGACACTCTATTCCCCTCTTATCTGGGTGACTCATATCTGGGGCAGAGATGGAGACCTGAGCTTATAAGTCAGTATGAGCTCAATTGAGAGGTGTCCCAGAGCAAGGGGGTTCTGTGGCAGATAGTGCAATGTGCCCCCTCCACCCAGGGTCCCCACAGTGGACACAGCCAGATCGAGAGAAGCATCCCAGAGGCTTCAGAAACAGACATACCGATGGGAGAGACCCAAACCCAAAGACCAGGCCAAGTAGCTCCGCCCTCCTCAGGACTGGGCAGCCCGCCCAGGAAGGGCAGTGATCACAGTTGACACTCCACTCTGCCACCACAGTCTTACTTAAAATTCTTCTTAAGGAGATGCCAATAATTCAGGAGAGGGGGCAAGAGAGAAAAAAGAGAAAAAAAAAAAAAAGAAAGACTAAAAACATACTCCACAATGACTATTTTCTGAGGATCCCGAGTTATACCAAATGAATCAGTTTGAAGTTTTTGTTTCATTCTCCTGGTTTGGCCACTAAGTGGGAATGGAGACTTCTGGGCAAGATGAGGTCAGTTCTGTGATGGGAAAACATTTGATTTGCAAAATTGGGTTTTGTACCTCTGGGTCATAATGAGTAAATTTCAAATCAACCCCATTAGTCTGCCTTCCTCTTTGTTTATAACATATGTATGTATCATGGTCTCATTTATAATTTATGTCTTTGTAACCTTCGGTGATGTAGGGAATGTTTTCCCATACACCTTCTCATCTGTTTCTCACCATAACATGGTGAGGTAATGTCAGTATTACTCTGCTTCAGCTCATGTGAAGAAATGGAGCATTTGTCTTGGAGTTGAGAGCTGATGAGAGAGAAAAGAACCAAAACAGGTGACCATTCAGGGCTGCTTTCTGTGCTGAAGAATCCCTACAAATGCTGTTCCTCTGGGTCACATTTCGTTTCTAGAACCCTAGTCTCTGCAATGGTATGGTTATTGTTAGGATCTCTTACGCACCTTTATTATTTTTTTTTTTTATTTAAAGAAATATTGCTGCAAAGCTTTATCAGGAAGTATTTGAAATGAAAATACTCACTTGTTACTTGCATGCAACTCAGTCTTTTGATTTGGTGGTGGTCAAAATTTTGCTAGAATAGTCTGTGTGATAGTTTATGAGTACATCTAGGCAAAACAAAACACAGGCTATGGAAAACTCATTCTGATCATTTCTTATCCCGGGAGAAAAGCAGGGAACAATGAAAGTGAGTCAATATTTTATAAATTCAAGGTCAAAATTCTATGTCAATGTCAATAGTGTATGAGCTCCAAAGGATTTGTGTCACTATTAAATTAGAAATGATCCACTCTTATTTGATGTATAGTAGATTTAGCCATATAATGGACAGAAACAAACAATACAAAGGATAGAGAGCAAACTTATTTTGTAAGATAATTGGAAATCTCTTATGAGCTTCAATACAAAGTAATAGAGACTACCGTTTCTTTGACTATTCATTCATCTTTAGTATCAGTGAATTCAGGGCTTATATTCTTGGCCTTGACCTAGAACCCTGAAGCACAACATGCCTTTGCCCTGATTCACAGGACCACTTCAGGAATTCAAGTCTGTTTTACATATCTATAACCCAGGTCTTAGGCAGTTGGATGCTATTAAAATTGGGAGGGAGACTGTAGTTTGATGTTCCAGGATTTCTTGCTTTTATATACGTTCGCATCTTGTACGTCAACCTTTCACTGTAAACTTTTTATTCTCAACATTCAGTCCATTTGGGTTTGTTGAGCTGTCGTTCATGATTGTAGAAAGAGATCTGTTGGGTTTTCTTCAAGGATATTGGTCATTGCGGATATATTTTTACCTCGTCAGGTTTATGGAAATCCCAGTTTGTGTGTTTCTCTGAGAGAGATACACCAGTGAATGTTTTTCTCCTCATTCAGGAGTTTTTATTTTCCATCAGAGTTGAGTGGGCCTTGCAGAACCTTCTCCAATCACACAACTTACCCTTTAAGCAGTTTCTTTTAGGGTGTTAAGAGAGAGTGTTGGTCCTTTTTGTATAATTTTTGTTTTGTCAGATCAGATTTGCCATTAGAGTAGTTGTAAATTCACATCTTAAATTCCTTGGGAATTCTTTTTGTATTCATATTGTAGAATCTTCACACTAAGCAGAATTTTCCAGTCCATGTCTCCTGATTACCACTGACACACAACCTGAGATGAGCAAACCCATGTTTTTGTGCCCACAGTGGTGAGCCTCTTTGTCACTCACTGTATCTCCATCATTATCTGACATAGTGGACAACATATTACAAAATGCTCAAGTTAAATAAGTCTCCTTTTCCATCCCTTTACGAAAATGACAATACAACACATATGTAATTTAAAATGACTTTCTTGGAGGGGGGCGCCTGGGGGGCTCAAGTAGGTTGTGCCTCTGACTTTTGATTTCTTTTTTCTTTTTTTTTTTTTTTTTAAAGATTTTATTTATTTATTTGACAGAGAGAGAGATCACAGGTAGGCAGAGAGGCAGGCAGAGAGAGAGGAGGAAGCAGGCTCCCTGCGGAGCAGAGAGCCCGATGCGGGGCTCGATCCCAGGACTCTGAGATCATGACCTGAGCCGAAGGCAGCGGCTTAATCCACTGAGCCACCCAGGCGCCCCTGACTTTTGATTTCTGCTCAGTGCACGACCTCAGGGTCCTGGGGTTGAGTCCAGTATTGGGCTCTGGGCTTAACTGGGAGTCAGCTAGAGATTCTTTTCTTCCTCTCCCTCTGGCCCTCCCCTGCCCGCTTACTCTCTCAAATAAATAAATCTTTTTAAAAAAATGACTTGTTAGGATATTTTTGGCTAGATTGCGAGGACATTTCTGATAATAAGCCCATTTAATTGTCAAAGTTTTCCATACTATTAACTCAGTGTCCTTAATATCCACGGTGCCTTGTTTCTACTTATCATGGTTTCATTGTGTAACATGTAAATGAACAATATTCCTATCTGTTTTTTAAAAAATTGAAAAAAAAATCCCTCCATTTGATTTATATAGATTTATGGTGTTGTCAGTCCAGGAGTGTAATTCTAGGACTTGGGTGGGAGCTGGGGCAACACCGTGTGAGTGTCCTTAAAGCATCGTGAAAGACAACGCAACGGGACACGTGGTGATGCTGTGTTTACGAGGAACTATTCTTGCCTTTATTGTTCGATGAGCATTTCTTTTTCTTTTTTTTATCTGTTATGTAGTTTACTTGCCATTATTTTCTGCTTGGTTCTTCCATTTCTACTTAGCCCTTCCAGTGTTATCTTTTCTGTCCTCTTCCCTTTTTTGATAAAAATCGTATTAACTGGAACGTATATAAATAGCTCTGAGCTATTCAAGTAGGGTAGGACAGAGAATTTGCCAGACCTCAGATATTTCCACATCTGGATCTAGAACATAGCACTCATTGATAGGAGTTCTCTCACTCATGTCTATTTGCAAGTGCTGTGTACACATTTCAGCACATTTTGGCAAAAGCTGTGTCCTCTGATGAGGAAGTGACTGTCCTTTTCTTGTGTCATTTCCCAGCCCTGAAGTCTTGTTTATACCAAGCTTCTTTGTTAAGGATTCGACATAAAGGTCTTTGATACTCTGGAGCCCATCCCTGACTCATTATTAGCCGACATTTTTTGTCTGGCTGGCAATGTTTCCAGAGTGGTAAGGTCAGCCTCATACAATATTACACAACCTTCCCCATTCCTTGTGCGTCAGTGAGAATCAAATGACTCTTACCAGTGAAAAACAAAATCTTGCAGTAGGGTAGAAAGATGACTGATCTGTGAACAAAGCAAACCAATGTTCAGAATTGGAGGATTCTTTCTTGTTTATTGTGCATCTAACTGGTTTTCTGTTAAACCGCTTTCTCTTGCTAAAGTACCCTTTAAAATTTGTCTTCCCTGTAGGTAATCAGTATCTGTAATTTGTGATTTTTCTCCTTAATGAGGTTTTGGAACATTTGATAGTAACTCGGGTCAACAGAGTAAAGTGAGGAGGGCCCTGAGTCAGCAGACCTTCCCTCTAGGTGCCCATTAAAAGGTTCCTTAACTTCTCCTAGTCTCTGACCTCATCTGTACAATGGAAAAGAATCATATCTACCTCACAGTTCTTGCATAATTTAATGTGTATAAAATAACTTTGTCAACTGCAAAAACCTATTCATATGAAACAGGCCACTATGCTTTTAAGAGCTGGAAGGGTTTGCTATTATCATTTGAGAGGAGGTCAGCGTCTTGGAACCTTCTAGAAATTGTAGCATAATGTTGTTGAAGGGGCGATTTGATAACTATTGGCTTAAACTAGTGGGATTCTCAGTAGCTCAGTTGCTGCGTTTTTCTTATTACCTTGCTTCTGTGAGGCTATCATGCTGTATTGGAAAACATTCTTCTCTTAACCATGAAATTAAAAATGGAAGTGGGCTTGAGTTCTCTGATAGTCCTTCAGTGACTTGTGAGCAATGTAGTTTGAGTAATGTGCTCCTTCCAACTGTTTTAGCTCTGTCCCAGTCCCCTTTCCTCAGTTCTTTCTTCATTGCTTGGAAAGAAACAATGGGGAGTTTCCTTCGACTTTTCCTGCCTGGTGTTTGATGGACACACACAATTTTTTTTTTTTTTTTTTTTTTTTTTAAGGAGCCTGTTTTTAATTCAGAGAGAAAATGTAATCTGTATTTTAAACCTCGCAGTGGATACACCAATTAAGGAACCTACAAGTAAAGTTGAACTTTGGAGCCGCAGCGATTGTTGGGCACCAGAGTCTGTCTCCTGAAAGTTTTCCATTATAATCTCCTTTGGCAAAGCTGAAATTGTCCCCTTGGGATAACTTGCCTTGCCAAATCTTCATCCCTAATTCTGAACTGATTCCAAGCCAGACTCTTACCTGAAAAGCGTGTCACGTTGTTTCTTATCTAATCCCTTCACCTCCAGGATTCAGCCTGTGAGCATTGCAAGAGCCAGAAACTGTTTGGAGAAGAGCACCTTTTTCGAAATTACAGTCATTAAGGAATAATGCCATATGGGCTCAAGAGGTGGGAAAGATGTTGCATGGCTTCTTGCTCATTAAGATCGAAATATTTATATGAGCAGCAATAATAACAGTATATTTTAGAGTCTGCGTGGTATGAAATCGAGCCCTGATGCAATTAGATAATATTGACAGCCCTGTTGTAATTATGTAAATGGCACTGAGTTGAGCTTTCCATTTCTGTTCCGTTCCGTGTGCCCGTGTGCGAAGGGCGCTAGGCAGTATGTACCAGGCAGGAACGCTCCGCTAGTTATGTATCTGACACAGTAGCCTGAAGCTTATGTTCCCCTGAGTTATTTTTTCATCTAAATTAAGCAATTCCAGTGGGTTGCACAGAAGGGACATGCGGCTATAGGTTTATTCGGAGTAATGCTTGGCGAGAAAACATCCATAAGAGAACCCTGCCAACCCAGTGGGTCCATTTGGAATTTTTCCATCTCGGAATTGTGTGTTTGGATCCCACTTGACTGATACCAAAGCTTTTTTTGTTTTGTTTTGTTACCTTTCGAATGGATCATTTTCAATTGTGCTCCGTAGGGATGGTTTCTACATCCACCTGCCTATCAGTCTTTCCATCTCCATGCAGAAGTATTTGATTAGTGTATTTAAAGTAATAAAGATGTCAACAGTAGTGACACCTTGATTGATGCTAATTATAAGCCTTTAATGGTTCCTCCTCTTTGGCCACTCTCCTTGCAGGTTGTGATTTTTATGGTTCAAATAGTGCCCTGCCGTCCAAAGGCTTCATCATAAATTCTGGTCTCTCTTTCTCTAATGATTCTGCATGCAGGGCTATAATCCCAGGAACATACATTATCTTTGTTCGTTAAAAGCAAGGAGTGACTTTCATGGGGTGATTAATGCATTTAGAAGGAGTTTGAACCATCCTTGGTGGG
This sequence comes from Meles meles, assembly GCF_922984935.1. Taxonomy (NCBI): domain Eukaryota; kingdom Metazoa; phylum Chordata; class Mammalia; order Carnivora; family Mustelidae; genus Meles; species Meles meles. Next base: position 147,668,659 of record NC_060070.1, read on the forward strand.
ATCCCGGCAAAGGTTATGATGATAATTCTTGCCGGGCGTTAGAATTAGCCGCCGTGGTACGGAGGCCGTCGGAGCGTCATGGAAGATTCTCCCGCAGGCCCCGTTCAGTTCAGCGTGTTAATGTTGTGAATGCGACTCGAGCTGCAGTGGGAAGAAGATGCTGTCAGTGTGTGGTTGTCACACCAGTGAGCGGGAAAGCAAAGGAAATGATCGGAGGGTCTTCCCTTCTCTAGAACACACAGTCTTGTTAAACAGATTCGGGGTCACTCAGTTTGAAATATCTGTTGATTCAAATGTCTTTTCCACTGGGGTCTTTTCAGGCTGAATTTTTACAGTGCTAATGGATGTTTAGTTGGATCTCTTCTCTCTCAAGCCCGCAGATAGTTTTAAATAAAAGAAAATGAGCCCAGCCCTGTATACGGTTACAAGACTTTCCAGGTATGGACAACTTGCTTAGGGAAATCTGTGCCCATATAGGTCACGTGATAATACTTCTCTGAACTGCCCTGTCTTTTTGAAGAGAAGCTGCATGTAAATTAAAGGAATGCTTTCCTATTTTTTTTAAAGATTTATTTATTTATTTATTCGACAGATCACAAGTAGGCAGAGAGGCAGGCAGAGAGAGAGGAGGAAGCAGGCTCCCTGCTGAGCAGAGAGCCCGATGCGGGGCTCCATCCCAGGACCCTGGGATCGTGACCTGAGCCGAAGGCAGAAGCTTTAACCCACTGAGCCACCCAGGCACCCTTGCTTTACTATTTTGTAACAGCAGTTTGCACCCACATCCATGACAACACGTAACTCCTTGCATATAGTAGGCCTTTTAAAATCATGTTTTAGGGGGCGCCTGGGTGGATCAGTCATTAAGCATCTGCCTTCAGCTCATGAGGGTCCTGGGATCGAGCCCTGTATGGGGCTCCCTGCTTGGTGGGAAGCTTGCTTCTCCGTCCCCCACCCCCCCACCCCCCCGCTTGTGTTCTCTCTCTCGTTGTGTCTCTCTCTGTCAAATAAATAAATAAAATCTTAAAAAAAATAAAATAAATTTGTGTTTTAGCGCTATTAACGAAGGTACCAGGAACTTTAAGCAAGGTTGCTTTAGAACTAACCATATTTGCCTGTGGTCTCCTGTTCGATTTTACTGTTGTCTGTGCTCAGAAATGAAGGGAGATGGAACTGCATTCTACCCCAGTCCCAAATGTGAGAAGTGTTCATTCCTCTCTGCTGTCTAATTTTACATTCAGCTCCGGTGATAACCTGCTCTGATATTCTCCACCAGCTCTATCCTCTCCACACAAAACTGTTCATTAATTTCTAGTAAGGAGAAAATACTTAAAAAAAATTTTTTTTGAACCCATACTCATTTTCAGAGAAGGAAATACCAGACTGCATTATAGGACGATAATTATTCCCCACGTGGTACCAGCTTATGGAAAGAAACCACAGACCTCAGAGGCCAACCCTGAGAGAGTCATCTTCTTGCAATAACATGTATTTAACATTTCTAGAGGTGGCTACAGTTATCGTTTGGGATGATAATAAGATCGACCTAGTGTATTTCTTTGGGTAGATGATTGAGAACATACGCCAAGCTGTGGAGTGTTTTTCTAGAAGGACCCTCTTTTGCAAGCAATGTTTTGGAGAATGTTTAATATCTCCTTGGTGTTTTTACAATGATGACTTACTGTGAAGTCTTTTTATCTTGCCATTGTCTAGTTCAAGGTGGTTGAAATGTTCATTTTCCTATGGCCTGGTGCCGTCTGTTAGAGGATGACAGTCATCCAGTGAGCCAATGTAGATCTCTTTACCGGAGTGAAAACATGGAAGAGAGGCACACAGTCTGTCCTCTTGCATGGGGAACCTTGGCTTCCAGAGCTTGGCTTAGACGTTGCAAATATGGGCAGGCATAAGGGGGTGCTAGGCAGCATGGGATGGACGCAGAAGGCCAGAATTAATTGGACGAGGGAGAAATTCCTGATCAGGGAGATGCCTAGCCTGGGAGCCCAAAGGAGAACTAAAGCTGACCTTCACGGTGATGAAGCCCGTGCGAGGTCACCACATGGCCCAGTCTGTCCACTCCCTTCCACGGTGGTAGCATCCCACTTATCATCAATGGTGAGTTTCATCAGAATAACCAGAGAGAGAGACTCCTGTGGGCACCGAGAATTGGTAGGAGCTGAGGAGATCGGGGCCCTAGAATTCTATTGTGTGGGATTCTGCAAACGGAAATGCAGACTTTATGATCAGTGGCCGTGTTCGCTGCTTTGCTTGGCCTCTCACATGTGATTATTTCCTTTTGTAGTTCTGATAAATTAACATCGCCTCTCGTACTCAACAGGAGTATTTTTTTAAGTTGTTGTTGTTGTGTTTTTTAAAGCCCCAGGGCTCCTGTTTAAAAATGCAGGTTAATTCTCAGAGGCTTTCAAAAGCATTTCTGCATCATGCTACTAATTAAGATAAGGTTATCATTTTAAGTTATACCAGGAATGCAATTAGAGCTTCTAGTGAGAACTGTAGCAATCAATTTTATACAAATGATTCAGACCTGGTAAGGTAGAATACAGTTTTAATAGGACAAGTGAACATACTGTGATTTATGAGATACAATGCGAATTTAAATGACACCTGAACACAGCATCTCTAACCCATCATAAGCCCAAGTCCCTGGGAATCCGGCTCAACAGCCTTTGATCAGAAGGGATTTAATAATACGCCTTCCATTCCCTGTTGTTCACTGGCCGCTGCTTTGGATTGGAGAGGGATTGTTGTTTTCAAATGCGAATTGTGTTAGACGTGAGGATGTCATTCCACGACAGAGTGCGGATTACCTAGTCCTCTCATTTATCTGGACTGCTGCGTGCTGCTGAGAAGTCGGCTTGGTCCTGCTCGCTTTTTTTATTTTTTTCTTTTGTGTGTCTGCAGCTCCAGGTGACCAACTGACAACGTAATTAGCTAATTTTTCTGTGTTGTCCGTCTCTGCTGAAGAATATTGGGTGCTGGAGAAGAACACCGCCTGTCTTATCTGCCAGCTGTCTCTGATGACTTATTCATTAAATGGATACCTGTGTGGTAGGGATGTACAAAGATGGCGGTGTTGGGTGGCTCCTGAGAAGGTCTTCTGTCTTTTCCTCGTGAGACTCCGTGGAAGGACATATAAATAAATAACAGCCCGTCTGGGCTTTCTTTTCTCGGACACCTTAAAAAAATTTGGAGTGCTTTTTACTTTCCCCTGCTTATTAGCTTTTATATTTGGCACATCTGCTATTCTATGATGTTATGTGCCTAAATCCCTCAAACTGCACTCAGTCGTGTGTGCATTTATTGAGCTCCCACTGTATGCCCTAGGTTGTTCGGGGTGTTTGGTGTATGGTGGTGAGGGAGGGATCGTGTGCTAGTCTCTGTGACACGAGCCTACCTTTCTGCTCTCCACCATTAACCACACATCCTGCCCTCGCACCCGGGTGGTCTTTCCTTATAATTGAGCGAGAAAGGCCGTCTAGGACTGTTGTCTCCATGTTCTCTCTCCTCCCTATCTGCTACTCTCTACCAATTAAGGTTATTTAGTTTTTTCCTTTTGGTTCTACCTGATAGAAGATGTCTCTCTGCTCCATACAATGAGCTGATTAAGTTTAAGAAGTGACTGAATTCCTTGTCCTCCTCCCTCCCCTGTCTCAGGCTTTCTCACTCCTCCTTCCCTTCAACTGAAGAGACGTGTCTCCATCCTACGCAGAAACAATAAATAACCAGCCATTGTCTTACCTGTGTTGCCCATTCCCACTTTCCGCTTGCCAGTTTTCAAGAGCACGTCCGCGTGGATTCTGTGTCTTCTTCCCTGTCTCTTTGCAACTGTCTGGCTTCTGGACCAGCGAATCCACAGACCGGTGAGCACCAGTGGCCTATGGTTCATTCTCATTCCATGTAACCTCTTAATAACATTTGGTACGGCTGCTGGTTCCTGCTCCTGGAAATGTGCCACCTTCTTGAAGCCGTGACGTCATTCTCTCCGGGCTTCGCATTGGACTGTCTGATTGATTATCCGTCCTCCATTTCTTTGGCTGAACTGTCCTTCATGGCCAGTCTTTTTAGTGACAGTCACTGTCAGGGTTTCTGTGTTGCTTTTCTTACTCTGTTAGGAGGTTCTTAAAAGAAGAGTCTTCAAAAGTGAGCTCTGAATGCCCTGAGGTCATGGACCCCGTGTACAGTATGGGTCTGGGTATGTGCATCTTTCTGAGAGACGAATTCATAGCTTTTATGCGGTTCTTAAGGGTGCTCAAGACTTAAAACATGGTTATAAACTCACTTCTTGAATGACCACATCATCTTCTGTGGTGTCCCCCTCCCAGCCACTCCCGTTGCTCTGCTGTTGTCTCCCAAGCAGGGACCTTGCTCTTGACCTCGGTCCTTCAGTGATTTTCTTGTGTCTTCTCTCACCACATCGGGTACATGCCGCATTCTTCACTTGTGACTCAACAGCTGTAATTGGTCTATCACAATTTTGTTCTAATTAGATTCTCTGTCACCTGTTTCTCATCACCCTGGTCCAACCTGCGTAGGATTTCCAGAAATATCTTTTCATAGATCCTAAAATAAAAAGCCTTCTCCTACCACTCTCCCCACTCAATTTTCTGGAGCGGAGTCCTTTCCTCCCCCCACAAAGGTTAAATTCCTAGTCACTTGGATTATGAAACCCTCCAATGGAATGTCGCTTACTTATAAGAGTCCCTTGAACCTTTTGCAATTCCCCAGGTGTTACAGTGCTGTTTTCTCTCCCGGAAATGAGGAACCCCTCTCTGGTCTACCTGGCTGATTTCTGTTTCTCTTTCCAGATCCATCTCGGCTGTTAGCCTGTCAGTGAAGTCTTTCCTGGCCCTAAGTAAAGTTATGCAAGGTTTCCCCTTTGTCCTGAACTCTACTGTTGCATTGACTTTCCTGTATCTTGACCTTTTTTAAAAAAAATTCCTCTCCTAATAACATGAGAGTCCAGTCATCTCACCTGAGGGACCATCGGCTCTCACGCTCCGCTAGGCATGAAGGTATAAAAAGACACTATGGTTCAATTGGTAGATTAAGTAAACACATCATTCTTGATTGAAGTCCTTTTTGGGAGAGATTCCAACCCCTGTGATTTAAAATAGGTACCATCTCTGAATTTCCCAGCACGATCCCTTATGCACAAATGCTCATTCCATGTAATCTGTATTGTGGTGTTTATTATAACACGTTTTACAGTAGGCAAGACACTTGGATCTGTTTTATGAAACAAGATGAACACATATAGACACAAAATATATTTTCTCTGATAATCCTTATAAAAAAGTAAATTCCTAATATACTGACAGCGTCTTTGCCTCCCTGGATGTGTGACTTCCTTAAGTTTGTGATGGAAATTTGGTATTTTGAAACTTACAGCAACTTTGCCTACCGTACAGGCAGAGACCTCCTTCATTCCCCTCCCCCAAGGTCTCATTCCCCCTTTTGGCTAATGGTTAAGATGATCCTCAGACCAAAGTCATTGACATCTCTCTGTGTCTTGAATTTTACAGTGCTATGCTTTAATAAAAATGATGGATTCCCCCCCCCCCCCCCTTTTCTGAGATTTGTTGGGTAATTTATTAACATGATGTGTCCTAGGGAAATATATTTTTAATTCCTCTTACTATCTCAGTAACATTTTTTGCTGATGAGAAACCTGGATCACAGAGAGGCTAAATGAGTATCCATGTCTTTTTTTTTCTCCTTTTCCAGAGTACTGCACGTGTTCTATCATTAAAAGTCACAAAAATTTCTTTTAAAAAATTTGTGGTGCTTCATAATCTGTATTAATCCTTTATTCTCAGTCAACCTGGGAAATAGTTTCTAGATACCATGAAGCCTAGATACCATGAATATTAGACAAAGTCCTAGTATTTTGTTCCCCTCCGACCTACTGAGCTCTCATCTCTGTTTCATTCTGCTCTCTACATCTATGTAAGAAAAAGACATGAGAGAGATTCTGAACCAGATTTTTATGAAAGTTCTAAAAAGGAAGGAAGGTGAAAATAGGAACAGAAAGTTAATTTTCTTTCTGATCTCTTCCGGTTGGAGTCTCTTTCTAAATGCTCTTAACATAGGAAGGGGACTGTTTCTTGGGTTGTGATAGGTAGATTAATTCGGTGGTATGCATTCTGGATTTTTGTGACCTTTTGAATACTTAAAAACTTCTTTCCTTTTCCGAGAGTTTAATATTTGGACTCAAATAGAATTAAAACCTAAGCCATTCTCTCTTACTGGCATCTTTGCTCACATTTCTTTTCATCCTACAATGAGTCCTGTTATAAGACATCCAAATCGGGGCGCCTGGGTGGCTCAATGGGTTAAGCTGCTGCCTTCGGCTCAGGTCATGATCTCAGGGTCCTGGGATCGAGTCCCGCATCGGGCTCTCTGCTCAGCAGCGAGCCTGCTTCCCTCTCTCTCTCTCTCTCTGCCTGCCTCTCTGTCTACTTGTGATCTCTCTCTGTCAAATAAATAAATAAAATCTTAAAAAAAAAAAAAAGACATCCAAATCAAAATTCTGTCTTTGTACCTTGTCACCAACTGCTCAGGCTGGTCATGAGTCTACTCTCTACTCCCTGAAACGGATTCATGTTCATTTTGGCTAACTACTGTGTATTTTCTCCGGTAAAAGAACGGAACCCAGCTTTAGGAGTGTTCTAAAGATAGAAACTGAATTTTTCTTTTCCTTTTTTTTTTTTTCCTGGAAGGATCTTTGAAGGCTTGAAGCATGGTGAAGTGTAGAGACGTCTCGAGATGTCTGACCATGTCCATAAAACTCCTGCGTCTCCTAGATTATTGGGTATCACGTGTCTTAATTTCAAGTATGTTTTGTGATCATTAATCCTCTCTGACAAGGGCTGACTGGCACATTTGACAAGTTGTGAGCATCAGCTGATGGGAATACTTCTTTTAACACTACTTTACCACAAGACTGATTGATCCAGACATTCTCTTTTTTTTTTTTTTTTTAAGACTTTATTTATGTGAGAGAGAGCATGAGAGGGGAGAAGTTCAGAGGGAGAAGCAGACTCCCCATGGAGTTGGGAACCTGATGCGGAACTCGATCCCAGGACTCCAGGATCATGACCTGAGCCAAAGGCAGTTGCTGAACCAACTGAGCCACCCAGGCGCCCTGATCCAGACATTCTTGCTAGTCTCCTGGAAAATCAGGCATATGCTCTGATTGGAGACTCCCCCGCTTTTACTCCCCCGATTTTACTCTTGTTTATGGCATTTGAGGGCATCTAAGTCTTCTGCTTACAACTGTCTCATGACCTTTCAGTATCTTTCCTTTTCTGCATTCTGGATGCTGTTGGTGAGCTTACGGAAAGAGCCCCCTGCTAGCTGCGTTCCAGAACCACCCCAACCTAATACATACATATTAATATATAAATATATACATATATATGCATACACATGTGTGTGTGTGCGTATGTATATATTATGATATATATGATACATAGATGAATATATGTATACATATATATGTATGCGTGTGTGTGTGTGTGTGTGTGTGTGTGTGTGTGCATCAGTTACCCATTTCTCTGCTCCTGTCAAGTCCTGATACAGTAATGACAATCCTAGCAGATTGAAGATTGTTGCTCTAAGCAACATCCGTGCGAGATTATTTTCTTTTTGGTCTTGATTCCTATAGATCAATTAAAAGGTGCTACTGCCTGCTTTCACATCAGTTCCTTGAAGACATTTAAACAATGCTTTAAATTCATGGCATGATGAGAAAGTACACTCTAACAACTTGGATACAAGTTTGCGTGTTAAGAGTTAAATTGAGTAAGTCTCTGCAAAATGGATGTGATTTATTATGAGTAAGGACTAACCGAAAATTTTCTATAAATGCAGGACTCAAGAGATTACAAAGCACATAGATTCTAATCAAGGTGGTCCCTGGGAAAAATCTGAGAGGCAGGACTGGAAAACAGTTGTAATTTGCTAATCAGAAACAATCAGTGTTTTGCATCCTGTTTTAAGAAAGGCTGTATAAATATAACAAGGTTATATTTATATGACTAAGAAAGTAGAGAAAAGTCTCAAAGGCAAAGTTGTTGATGTCCATTAAAGCATGGCCTGGTGGAGAGGAATTCCTGAATAAAGGACTTGCACATTATGAGAAAACCTAATGCTAAATTGAGCATCTATTATGTGCCAGGTATGTGCTAAATACTTTACATTGTCCTCCTACATCTTCAAAATGACTTTTGAGCAACCCTTGCGTTTTGAAATAGCTACATTTTACAGATCAGGAAAATAAAAGTTAGGTAGAGTCAGGTTTTCACACTAGGAATTTGCTTACTACCAAGCAATTCATTTAGAGAGCTAGGATTTGAACCCTGATACAAGGGCTCTGAGTCCCATCGACTCACCAGCTGTGAAGTGTGACTTTGTTGTACCAAAACTCTTTCCCACAAATCAGAGAAACTTCTTAAGATCTTCTAAATAATTACATAACACATACAGTCACGGAGCCATCCGGACAATGAGGTTGTAGAAGAATCTCTCATCCCCTCAGATTCCTTCCTGCCCCAAGCCTCTGGAAGCCACTGGTCTGTTTTATGGTCCTACTCACATTTTTCCTAATTTATTTTTGCTTACTTACTTATTTGCATACTTCCAGGTAGAGGTCAGTGATTCATCGGTCTTATATAATATCCAGTGCTCATTCCATCACGTGCCCTCCTCAATGCCCATCACCCAGTTGCCCCATCCCTCTCTCCCCTCCCCTCCAGCAACCCTCAGTTTGTTCCCTATGATTAAGAGTTTCTTATGGTTTGTCTCTCTGGTTTCATCTTATTTTATTTTCCCCTCTCTTCTTGTATGTTCCTCTGTTTTATTTCTTTGATTCTACATATAAGTGATCCTGTGGTAGTTGTCTTTCTCTGATTGACTTCTTTCACTTAGCAGAATACCCTCCAGTTGCGTCCACATTGTTGCAAATGGCAAGATTTCATTTTTTTAATGGCTGAGTAGTATTCCAGTGTGTGTGTGTGTGTGTGTGTGTGTGTGTGTGTGTGTGTGTGTACACACTTCTTTATCCATTCATCTGTCAAGGGACATCTGGGCTCTTTCCATACTTTGGCTATTGTGGACGTTGCTGCTATAAACATTGGGGGTACGGTTGCCCCTTCAAATCATTGCATTTGTATCTTTTGGGGCAAATACCTCCTAGTGTAATTGCTAGGTTGTAGGGTAGCTCTATTTTCAAATTTTTGAGGAACCTCCACACAGTTTTCCAGAGGGGCTGCACCAGCTTGCCTTCCCACCAACAGTGTCAGAGGTTCTCCTTTTCTCCCTAACGTCTGTCGTTTGCTGACTTGTTAATGTTATCCATTCTGACAAGTATGAGGTGGTATCTCATTGTGGTTTGGGTATTTTTTTTAACCTAATTTTATTTAAAAAAATTTTTTTTTTAATTTTTATTTATTTGACAGAGAGAGGCAGTGAGAGCAGTGAGAGAGGGAACACAAGCACGGGGAGTGGGAGAGGTAGAGGGAGAAACAGACTTCCTGCTGAGAAGGGAACCCGATGCAGGGCTCGATCCCATGTCCCTGGGATCATGACCTGAGTCGAAGGCAGACTCTTAAGAACTGAGCCACCCAGGTGCCCCTCATTGTGGTTGCGATTTGTATTTCCCTGATGCCAAGTGATGTTGAATGTGTTTTCATGTGTCCGTTGACCATTGGTTTGTCTTCTTTGGAGAAAGGTCAGTTCATGTCTTCTGCTCATTACTTGATTGGATTATTTGTTCCCACTCACATTTTTATGTGAGGTCAACCAACATGGAGCTGTAGCTTGTCTAGGGTGAAAATAGACATTGGTCTGATTGACAACATCTGGTTGAAAGGACAGTGGGGTGTCTCCTTGTCAATTAACAGATTGATGTTCTGATTAGAATTTGGTTTTCTACATTGCTTGCTTAGTACCGAATTCATTGACATGCTAAGTATAGGCTTGTATGTGTTTGACAACACTTTTTAGATAAAAAATGGCACATGTGTACATTGCTGTATTTGTGGGAATGATGAATACGAGTCTAGATCTAAAAAAGAGACTAAAGGAGTGCCTGGCTGGTTCTGTCAGGAAAGCATGTGACTCCCGATCTTGGGAGTTTGAACCCCATGTTAAGGGGTAGAGATTACTTAAAAAGCACAAACAGACGTTTTTTTTTTTTTTAAAAAAAACCTCCCAAAACCTAAGACTTTATGAAATATATATATAGCAAAGATAAAGGGTCAGGATGCCTGGGACACTTCAACATCTTCTTTAAATATGATGTCAAAAATTTTTAAATGATTTTCTTTAGTATAATTGACAAACAGTGTTACAGTAGTTTCAAGTTTGTAGTCTCGTGATTTGACAACTTTATACTCTAGGATATACGTTCACCACACGTATAGCTACCATCTGTCCTAGTACATCACTATTAGCTGTTATTTATTGAACTGTGTTCCTTAAGCTCTGCTTTTATTTCCATGACTTACTCATAACTGGAGAACCGCATCACCCCTCCCCTTCACTCATTTCGCCCAACCCTCTGGCAGCCGCCAGTTTGTTCTCTTTATTTATAGTTCCAAATCTGCTTTGTGTTTGTTTATTCATTTTTCCTGGGTTCCATTTATGAATGGAATCATAAATACAACTCAAATTTATGTTGGCGAAATGGTTATATTGGCACCTGGGAGCAGAACCACATTAGAACAAATACCCCAAATCATGTATTTCAGAGGGTTCTTTGTTTCAGTAAGCGTTTCGAACACTGTTGCTTCAACAGCTCTTTACGCACCGTCTTCCCCAGACTAGAAACTGGGTGAAGAGTTGGAGCATTGGGTAGAAGGTAGAACCTTCTCAGTCAGAAGAGCAGCTTGTGTGGAGTATGTGAAGCGAGAAGAACGTGGGCTATGGAGTCAGGAAAGAAGGTGGAGAGAGTCACAGGAGGATGAGGAGAGTGAACTGGAGAAGTAGCAGAGCCTGGATGTGTTACTAATTTCTGGGACATTCTATGAGGAGTAGCCTTTCACTGTGGCTCTACCTGAATGTACATGAATGTATTTATCTTGCCTCTGTCCCATCCTGAGTACAGGGCAAGTTCACACTGTCAATGTACCCTTTTCTTGCCCATATGGTCAACTCCTCCCTCTCAACTGAATCCTTTCCACGGACTTGAAAGCTTACAGTGTTCTCATTTTACATACAAACACCCCACCCACCCTTCCTTGCGTCCATATCCTGGCACAAGTATTGCTGTCTTTCTTCCTCGTTATGGCCAGATTTGTAGAGATCACAGCTCTGTCTTCATGTCCTTGCCTTCCATTGCCTCTCCAGTGTAGCTCTATCTCCTTCCTGCCATCAAAACAGCTTTTCCCATTTACACTGACCTTCTCTTGTCACTCCCTTGGCCGTCTTCTTAGTCAACTTTTTATTTTTTTAAGGATTTTTTCCTTTTCGTGAAAGAGGGTGTGAGTGTGAGGGAGGGACAATGGGAGATGAAAAGGGAGACAGAATCTCCAGTAGACTCCCTGCTGAGTGCAGACCCCAATGGGGGGCTCGATCTCATGACCCCGAGATCATGACCTGAGCTGAAACTAGGAGTTGGCCGCTTAACTGACTGCACCACTGAGGCTCGCCTCAGGAGACTTCGAAGAGCATTTTAAGAAGTCCTCATTTAGAACAATAACTCCTCTTAGCTTCTAGGATACTTCATGTCCTCTTCTTTCTTCATATTAACATTTTTAAATAATTTTACCCTCAAAACCTCTCTTCTGTTCTACTCCCTACTGCCTCCAAAATTAGTCTCATCTTCTCCCTTGGCTTACTATGAGAGGTAGCTTAGCATGACAGGGAGTACCTGGGGTTATTTCCTGGTTGTGTGACTTAAGCAAATGGCTTTTACTGTCTAATAGTTTCACGATATTAAATAAGGATCTTTATAATATCTGTCTCGTGTTGTTGTAAGGATAAAATGAGTTCATTTATATAAGGTGCTTAATAGTAGATGCCCCTCGAATGCTTAGCTACAGTTATGTGGATAAAAACTAAATTTATACACTCTACATACTTCCGTATTCAGTTGTTCATAAACATCTCCACTTTCAGCTCTGAAAATAGATAAGACTCAGTGTATCCAAGATCAAATGCATGGTTATTCTGGTGCTTCATACCCAGAAAAAAAAGTATCTGATCACTTCCAGTGTTTCCTGCATCAGTGAGTAGCTCAACCATCCCTCATTTACACAAGCCAGAAAAGTAGATTCCATTTCCCATGATCTCTTTTCTCTTTCCAATTTATCACCAATCCCTTTCAATCTGACCTACCGAAATTCTGTTCAAAGCTTCCGATTTTTAGTATTTCCACTTCTCCCACCCAAGGCTAGACACTACCATCTCTCATCTTGAGTACCATAAAAAGAGGTCTCCAGGTTTTTACTCTGTCTACTCATGACCTTCAGTAAATTCTCCACCATTTTGGAAGAATTAAACTTCAGAAGGCTGCCCTGATGATCTCCCCTTTGTTTTAACCCTTTCATTAGTTTCCCATTACTCTTGGGCTAATGACCCCCGACCTCTGCATGGCCTACCAGTCCTGGCACCTGAGGCCTCTCCAGTCTCTCTCCCATCCTTTCTGTTCCTTTTCCTCCATTCACACCCTTCCACTTGGAGCTACTCATATATGTTTGGGCCTCCCTGACCAGAACCTTTTGCACATGCACTTTCCCATGCGAGAAAGCTCTTCCCACTCGTGCTCCGTTTCCCAATACATTTTTCAGCTCAAACATCACTTCTTCAGGAAAGCCTTCTCTGACCTTCCTACTCTACTTCAGATAACTATGTAATAAGCTCCATAAATTGTATATTCTTCTCTTTCAGAGTATGTGCCTCCAGTTTTCATTGTAGTTTAAAGTTGGGATATTCCCAGGACTGCCTTTAGGTCCACGGATTTGTCATAAAGTCCCACAAGACTCAAGAAAGCTGATATCCTCAATGGTTATGGTTTATTACACTAAAGGACACAGATTAGAATCCACAAAGGGAAAAGATGCATAATTGGAATCCAAGAGAGACCAGCCACGAGCTTCCAGTTGTCCTCTCCCACTGGAGACGCTTATAGTACTTAATTCTGTCAGCAATATGCTGTTCTCTCAAGAACATTAGCCATGGGGGCGCCTGGGTGGCTCAGTGTTTAAGCCTCTGCCTTTGGCCTAGGTCCATGATCTCAGGGTCTTGGGATTGAGCCCCGCATCTGGCTCTCTGCTCAGCAGGGAGCCTGCTTCCCTCTCTCTCTCTCTCTCTCTCTCTGCCTGCCTCTCTGCGTACTTATGATCTCTGTCTGTCAAATAAATGAATAAAATCTTAAAAAAAAAAAAAGAACATAAGCTATGTGTTGCCAACCAGGGAAACTCACTTGAGGCTCGGTGTATAGGGTTTTTATTGGGGGTCTCTTATATAGGCATACGGTACCTTATCTACTCAGTCTGTAACTCCCCAGAGGTCAGATTTTATACAGCTTCCTCCAACATTTCACGCTTACAAAAACAGATGCTCCCTTGCCGTAAATCCCATTGTTAACATAGACTGTTTGGTGTGGCCCAAGGCTTCAGGTGTTCAACGACACTTACCTGGTAAGCTACGCCAAGGAGTCAAAGGTCATGTTTCCGTTGCCAGGCCAAGGACCACTCCCGGAGATGTGGAAAATGCACAGGGTTTGAGAGTCGAGGCCTGGCTGCATTACCCTTTCCTGTGCACATTTCCCTAGTGCTGTTATGATTTCCCAATAGACTAACCTGAGAACTAAATTGGTAACTGTTTTTCGCCAGCATAGGGCACCAGCTTTACAATGGTTCTTGACCAATAGCAGGTGCTCTGTAACTATTTATTGAATGAATGAAATCTGCTTTTTATTGTCTTGATTTCCTTCCCTTCTATACACTGTTCTATGACTTTCTATTCTACTGCTTTCGTGTATTTTTTTTTTTTTGTTACAGAGTTTGGTCATGGATTTTATGCCTGAAGTTACTTAGTGCTAATGAATGATATGTAGTAAATATCTACGAGACTTTTCTAACTCCCAATTATATTTTTGTACCTCTACATTTTATACTATCTATATTTAATTTTGTTTATCTTTTTTAGTTAAAATTTTATTTATTTATTTTGATGAGAGCAAGAGAGAGCACAAGCAGTGGGGGGGGGCAGAGGGAGAGGGAGAAGCAGGCTCCCCGCTGAGCAGAGAGCCCAATGTGGGGCTGAATCCCAAGACCCTGGGATCATGCATGCCCTGAGCCGAAGGCAGATGCTTAACCCACTGAGCCACCCAGGTGCCCCACAGTACCTATATTTTGAACAGTTTTTAAAAGGCAAATGTTTTTCACATTTATAAATATGTAGTGAATTAAATAGTCAACATATTGAGTTGTGTGGTACTTAGATCACCAAAGTTATTTCTTTTTGTTGTTGTTGTTACATTCAGTTAATCAGCATATATAGGACATCATTCGTTTTTGATGCAGTGTTCCGTAGTTCATTAGTTGCATTTTAAACACCCGGTGCTCGTTACAACACGTGCCCTCCTTAATATCCATCACCCCGTTGCACACCCCCCTCCCCCTCCCTTCTGTAACCCTGAGTTTGTTTTCCGGAGTCCAGAGCCTCTCATGGTTGTCTTCCTACCAAAGTTAATTCTAAGACAGAGAAGTATGGACTCAGCATTTGTTCAAAGAATTTCAATAGCCAAGTCATGCTTAACTTTGAAGATACTGACTATGAAATGAATTTTATTCTGGCTATATCAGAAAGGAAGTGAGACAGTCCCCTGGAACAAAGGGGTCTAATATCCCTTTTTTCTCTGTGAGCCAGAATAGTGGAGATCTCTTCCTGCGAATCCTCAGCCTCTTAACGTTTACAGCGTTCGTGACGTTGAGATAGTTGACTCTACCTACACTCTTTCCCTGTCTGGGAGACAAAAAGTGGGCAGGCCTATTTTTGCCAATGAACTTGAGTAAATCTCCTTTCAAAATCTCTTGATTGTGGTAGTGCTGGCTTATAACCCAAAGTATAAGATAAGTACCTGTGAGTCTAGATTCATGTGAAAGATGATGGAATGAATAAGTGGGAGAGAAGAGACCGTTATCCCCTGAAGAAGAATTCCAGATAATTTGTGTGGCTCTCCTGCCCCAAGAGAGGTGGGAAATAACTCCCCACTCCGTAGTTTGCGCTGTGCATAGTGACTTCTAGCTTCGGGAAGGCACAGTATGGGAAGTGGATGGGGATACGGAGCAGGAGTAACTGGGTTGGTGGAGAAATGTGCCCAGCGCTCCCACGGTCAGGTGAGGAAGGTTCACAGCCAGAGCTGAAGGCATGTTGATGGTCTGCAGCCTAACGTGGTGAGGATGGCAATGACCCTTCGCCTCTGTGGTTCTCCTTCCCCCAAACCCATCACCCTAGTCAGACCATAAGGAAAAGACCAGATCAACTGAAACTGAAGGGCATCTCTATAATACTTGAGCTTTACTCAAGATCATAAGGAAGGACACAAGTCTGAGAAGGCTGTGACCCATGGACATGTAAGGCCATATGACAAATGTAACGAGGTGTCCTGCATGGGATACTAGAACAGAAAAAGGATATTATGTGAAAACTATGGAAATTTGAATTATATGTGGACTTCAGTTAATAACACCACATCTATTACTCATTGTGCCCATATAAAATGTTGATAATAGGGAGTCCTGGGACGAGAAGGGGTTTCTATCCAATCATGTCCATTTTTTAATGAATCCAAAACTGTTCTAAAATTTTTTAAAAATTTAAATTTTAATCTGTGATAAAGTCTTTCCTATTTAATCTCAGTGCGATGTTAATGACATTTGCTTATTACCCCTTTTATTTGTGTTTGACCAAGAACTGTCTCCAGCTAATTGGAGCTTAGATTTTTTTTTTTTTTTAAGGTGGTGGTCATAGGGTTGATTTTTCTACCACAGACATAGAAACCATTCTGTCATTGCTTCTTTTGGGGGAAATAAGTCTGTCCTTTGTGATTATGAAGTTCTTATAATCATTGAAGAAATTTAAGATGTTATGAGTCACAGAGTGTATCCACTTTAGAAGTAACAGGACAAAACCATTAAACTAAGTAAGTAAATTGGCATTAAAAGAAAAAAAAACCACACACGCAACAGTATTTTTGAGAGCATGAGTCCAGACAATGTGTCCGTCAGATAGGCTTTACAAACTTAGTTTGATTAATTTTTGTTTTTCTGAGGATATGATTCTTTTCTGTAATTATCGTTCTGTTTTTCCTGACAGGCCATCTAGCACCGGCCGCCGTAAGCTCCCTGTGAATTGAGTTATTCTCAATAATACTCTGTATTATGAAGGCATGATTTGAGTGGCTGTCCACTGTGATCTCACTGTTCGGAGCTTTACAGAAAACAGGTGGTTCTTCCATTTCGTGAATGTTTCTTATTACCTGGAATTCACCATCTTGTCGTCTGAGCCCCATTATCCCCACCCCCTCACGGATGAGGCTCTGTGCTCCAGTTCGCCCCCGTCTATCTGGCTTCCCATATGCATCTTGGTCATTTCTCTCTGATGGTCCGAGCTCTCTTGTTTTCAGACTCGATGGGGCTCATGCTCTATGGTTATTTACTCTGATTAATTCCCACAGGGCTTTGCAGCGGCTAATTTTGTTTGGCTCTGAGATGACCCACACCACTCCGATTCCAACTCTGCTTGGCAGGCACAGGGCTGAAAATCAGAACCAAAGAGCAGGCAGCCATGATCTGTTGACCCTATGAACCTGGGGTTCTCAAAGGTGCCATTCTATGTGACCCAGATAGATACTCAGCGCGTGATCTGTTTGCGCAGACCGCCTTATCTTTTTTCAAGGGGAAGATGCTTTGAACGGGACCTGTCATGTATGATCAGTCTGCGGTACGCGCTGAAGAGTCAGATAGAGTGAGGTGCGCACCTTCACAGGCGTTAGCTCTTTCATCTTGAGGCCGTTGCTTCATCTCTGGGGGGTCAGTTTCTTCATCTGTAAAATGAGAATAATAGACTGGCAGAATGGTCATCAACATCAGGTTAAAATTTTTCTTTTTTTCAAATTTTTATTTATTTGACACAGAGAGAGAGAGAACAAGCAGGCAGAGACAGGCAGAAAGAGAGAAGCAGACTCCCCGCTGAGCAGAGAGCCTGATGCGGAGCTCCATCCTGGGACCCTGGGATCATGACCTGAGCCGAAGGCAGAGGCTTCACCGACTGGGGCTCAGACTTAAATCTTTCTGAGGCTCTTCTGGAGTGCCCGATTCTGTCATGGGTGCTTAATATATGCTCGCTGTCCTCAGTCTGATTCTTTGATTGGGTGTAACTCCCTCACCTTGGCGTTAGCACCTTCTCCCTGGCCCTTGACTCAGACGTGTCTCAGCCTCCCGTGCTCATTTCGACCCTCGCATGTGTTTCTAGTATGAGCAGACTTGTCAACTTTGGTGCCCTGCTCTGATCACTTTTCAAACTCTATAGGACGTCATTTGGATAATCCTCCCTAGTGTAAACATGTCATTAGAGGTGTTCTATTTTCTTCCTTGCATTTTGATGTCTGTTGTTTCCATAAGAACAGGAAGAGCAGAACAGACCCCAAGCGTGGGATCTGCCCTGGATTTGTGTTGGGTGTGCTTGGGGTCAGATAAGAGAGGGGAGAGAGAAGGAAGACATACAGGCACAGTAAGGGAGTCTGAGGCCCGGAATGCCTGAGTTTGTATCCTGCCCCACCCCCAAGCCTCATCTGTTAGCTGTGTGGCGTTGGTCAGGTTACTTACCCTCTCTGTTACTGCTGGTTCCTCCTCTATATAATGGAGGAATATCTAACTATATAACGTTATATCTAACTCCTAAGTTTCCTCATGAGGCTTCAATTCCAGTGCTCACAGCACTGTCTAGCATGTATTAAGTAATAATTAAGGGTTCGGGATTATTAGAATTATTCTTTTCCCAAAGTTTCACAACATTTACTGCATCGGATATGTCTTGTGGGTAAATCTGCCTCAGCTCAGCCTCAGTAACTTCAAACTAATAAGATCGTCTTTATCTTTTTAATATACCCATGTAAGTAAATTTATCCTCTCAAAGTAGTCACCCCAAGAAATGCTACAGTCATGTCAATATGTCAACATTAAAAAAATTTTTAAATGTTTTTTGTGTTCCATGAAAATTGTTTCATTGACTAGCCTCATTAATAGCAAATCTTTGTTTTTTAGAGGATCACAGCACCAGCTCCATTAAATTTAAGAAAATAATCTAGGTTTACACTCTTTCTAAATATGTATTTAGTTTCAGTTACTTGCATCATTACATAAATCATGTAACTTTATAATTTTAATAAAATATATACACATCCCATCCATCCCCGTATACAATGTGCATGAATTTGAGCGGGAGAGTGTTAAGAACCAACGTTCAATGTAAACGGAATCATTTTCACAAAAAAGTCAAACACTGATCCACAGTTAACTTTTAAAAAAATCTCACAGAATGTCTCTTGCTTTCCAGAATACTTTTAAAAAGCGTAATTGAATTTTTTTCCTTAGGGCATGAATTCTGTGGAAACCATGCATTCAGGCAAACGGTGCGACCTATGAACATCTCTTGTCTTTCTGATTCTGCAGCTCTTTTCTTCCCTTCCATATTTTCACATTCCTGCGGACATCATGACGTTATAGCCCTGATCTGGAAGGAGCTGTAGCTGAGACCGGGGTGCAGGGGAACCTGCTCCGGGGAGATGCTCGGTCTTACTGAAGGTCTGGTTCCTGCTTCCTCTGTTGCCCATGAAAGCTTCATTGCTTTTGCAGCCAGTGAGATATCTGTATGCCTTTGGCATCCTAAACATTGCCATTTATTATCTTAAAGCTTCCTCTAAAAGTCTGCCTCAACAGTTGAATGGAGATGTGGTCCTCTGTGCTAATTTCATTTTAGGACCTTGTTGGTGACAATTAGCTAATGTTTTCAACCTTTGTCATATCAGATGCCATTAGGCACTTTATGGTGTAAGAGTTCGCTACCTCTGGGTATTTTGCAAACGAGGAGGAGAAAGCCTCAGGCCACGTCTCCAGCGTGGCCTCTGTCTGGACGTCACGTGTGTGTAGTTTCGCCGTGGCTTCTCATTCCGGCTCTCTGGTGTGTTGCGTGGTCCTGGCTGTATAACTGCACGGTCTTGAGAACTCTTGCTGACTCCCTAACAGTAATCTGGGGCTGAGGCTAGAATGGGGAAGGGGCTTGCACAGAGAAAAGCGAGGTCCAAGCTGAGCCCCATTTCCAGAAAATCAAGCCCACTTTTCTCTTTGGATCTAAGCGAAACATGGCAGGGTCTTCTAACCTACTCAGCAAAAAGGTCAGCTGTTGTGCTCTGTGACATTAACGTCCGATGGTTTCGAGGCCTCTTAGAGCCTCCAGGTGAGATCTCCAGGTGAGCTGGTCTTCTGTCCTGTCCTTTGGCCACCGGCGCCTCCCTTCTCACTAAGATAATTTAAGAATGTGGATCATATTCTCATTGTGAGAACTGCTGGTTGATAGCATGGCTCTAGTTTAAAAAAATGTGAAAGAAACTGGATCTTTGCAACCTAAAGGTTCTCTCTGTATAGTTAATTAGAGACATTTTAAGGCGACATTTGGATTTTGGAAAAGTGATGATATCACATTATGACATTTATTTCATTCCTTACCCCAAGAATCGCAGTAATTGGCTCAGCTACTCTAAACCATTATTTCATCAGAGGGTAAAGATTGCAGGACCCCCGTCCGGCTTGCCTCATTTTCCAAATTAGCATATCTTTTTAAAAACAACTGTGGCCACAAGGAACTTTTTGATCTGTCCATGTGCTGTTCACTTGTTTTGAAACATTTTACGTAAAAGTCTGTAGGAAACTTGATCCAAGGGTTAGTATTTTTTTTTATGCCCTTGTATTAAGGAACAGATTTTCGAAATTGAATTAAAATTCCACGTAAACATTCAGTGTTCAATTGCTGTGGAGCTCAGGGTACTTGTTGTTGAGGTTCTTACTTTGAAATGGAAGAAACTAGGGTTGGAAAACCGTTGACTGCTCCCCTACGGGGTCATAGAGCAAATAAGTTCCTCCTGGCAAAAAGGGTATTGCAACCTAGAGCCTTTCTCCCCCCACCCCCCCAAGATTTAATTTATTTATTTAATAGAGACAGAGAGTACAAGTAGGGGGAGCAGCAAGCAGAGGGAGAAGCAGGCTCCCCACTGAGCAGGGAGTCTGATGTGGAACTCGATCTCAGGACCCTGGGATCATGACCTGAGCCAAAGGCAGGTGCTTAACCCACTGAGCCACGCAGGTGCCTCACGACCTAGAGCTTTTGATTTCCCTGCTTATTCTGCTAGGCAAAGCTGATTTACGTAATCAGAGGCATTTCCTTCAAAGCAGCGACATGATAAAGGAAAAAGAGCAGGTGTCCTCACTGTCTTCTAGGCGTGTGTGACTTCCCCAGGAAGGGGGTGGGAAGGAGATCTTTATATTTATAAATATGTTCCAGTTTCCTTCAAGGATGGTTCACGGCTTTGCCTTCCCCTCGTATGTTTCGCTCATACCATAGGATCTTCTATGCTGCAACCCCAAAGCAACCTAAAAGGTCAAATAATCGTACAGAGCCCCTATCCAGCGATAGTTACATTGTGCATGAGGTGGAAAAGGTACTCAGGAAGGCACAGGGGAACCCAGTGAGTCACCAGAGTGACTCACAAAGTGTGACAGCAAAGGCAGGGGGCGCCTGGGTGGCTCAGTGGGTTAAAGCCTCTGACTTCAGCTCAGGTCATGTCTCAGGGTCCTGGGATCGAGCCCCGCATCAGGCTGTCTGCTCAGTGGGAACCTGCTAACCCCTCTCTATCTGCCTACTTGTGTCAAATAAGTAAATAAAATCTTAAAGAAAAGAATGAAAGAAAGAAAGAAAAGCAAAAGCAGGTTATGCTGTGCTCTCCGGGGTCTGGTCTTCTAGAAGGAGAGAGGGGACGGTAACATTCACATCGTGTGTCCACATCCCGGGCCTTTGTGTCCTGTTCCCTGTTATGTGGGACGCCTTCTTCAGAGAGCCACCAACCAGAATGAATTCACAGGCTGAGAAATGAGATGCTGAAGGGAGTAGCAGTCACACAACAGTGACTGAAGAAGCTGCAACTATTCCTTGCAGAGAAGGAAACTCTGATCCCCTCTAGTATTTGGAGACCGTCATATGGAGAACCTTCAGGAAATGGAAGGCACAGCCTCGTTTTCCCCTTTTGGCTCAGGGCTTTTAAATAATCAGGCAGTGGCGTTCAGAAGATGGGATGGCCTGTCTCCCTTCCAGGGAACCGCATTTTCAGTCCCTGGAGGTGCTCCCTGGGAGCCTGGCTGGCTGCGCAGAGGAGATGTTTTAAAGCGCGGCGTTCACAGTGGGGATTCGCACTTGGACCAGATGAACTTTACGGTGTTTCCCAGCACCTGGGGCTCTGTGATTCTGTTTCTCTATGCACCAAAGCTGGGTATGTGTCACATTGTTTGAAGGGAACCCTGAGAATGGACAGGAGTGCAGTTTGGAATGTTGGTGGTGCTTAAATCTATTTTGTGTTTGAATTTCTGGAAGCGGTCTTTGTCTTTGAGGCAGTTTGGTCCCTGACCTTCTGTAACATTTGGAGCCCAGCCACACTGTCTTTGTTTACTGTAAAGAGCATGGAAAAACTGACTTCCTCCCAGCGCTCTGCAAAGTCTAAGGTCAAACCACTCACAGGTGAACAAACACAGGCTTTCCACCTTAAAATTGCCACTTGGCCCCTGGAAAATGGGGCAGGGTCATGATACTGGGTAACAGAAAGAGGGGAAATCAGTGCTCTGCCGGCAGCCAGCCATCAGTCACTCTGTCAGTCTTCCTTGTTGAAACCCTCGTCTTAATTCAGTGTCCATTTGGGGGAAGGTAGAACACGTGGCCTGCCATTGTCCGTCCTCTGGCAACCCACTAAGGAAGCCTGGAGACCCTTCCTCTCTCTTCATCATCAGCGCTGCCATCGTGAATATTCCCCAGGATCGCAAAGCGAGAGCATCACATTCTTCTTCACTTACGGACCTTATGAGTAACAGCAGCTGAATATTTGTATCATCCAAGCTACGTTTTTAAATTTTACTTTATGGTAAGACCTCAGAGTAGCTGTTGATTTCCTCTTAAGAAGGCATATACATTTTTTTAAAAAGATTTTATTTATTTATTTGACAGAGAGATCACAAGTAGGCAGAGAGGCAGGCAGAGAGAGAGGGAAGCAGGCTCCCTGCTGAGCAGAGAGCCCGATGCAGGGCTCGATCCCAGGACCCTGAGATCATGACCTGAGCCGAAGGCAGCGGCTTAACCCACTGAGCCACCCAGGCACCCCACTTTTTTTTTTTTTTAAGTAATCTCTGCTATTCTTTACTCTCTTCTAAAGCAATGGGTCCCCTTCATCAAAGGATAGGAAGTAGCTTCTGGGGTAAGGGCACTGTAGACTCATTAAAGGCCTAGACAGTGTCTCATTCATTTTACACCCTCCCGTGTGTTAGACACCATCTCATTAGCAGATCCGTGCAACACACGTGTTCAAGAGCCACCAAATCAAACAATGACCTTGTCCCATAGTCCCCATTGACTCAAAATCATTAATTTGCAAGGTCCACCCTTTTTTTTTTTAGTATTTCAAGATTAATTACCAGAACACTGATCTAAAGCAGTAGAAATAAAAACATGTCCACCATAAATTCACTTATTTTTCCTTTCTTCTTTTTTCCTTCAAGAATGCAGGAATAAATTGGGCTTTGGATGTAAGGTTTTTTATTTTTTTATTTTTTTTGGTTTCTCGTGGAAGCAGGCTCTTGAAATGCCCTACTTATACCCAACATCGCTGTTAAACTCCACTTAGAGATGATATACTAGCCTTTTACTAAAATATATCTGGGTATTAAAAGCCCAATCCTTTACTGCTGATGAGAAAGATTATTAGCACTTTTTTTTTCCCCCAGCTATAATATGAGGCAATAACACCCTTTTTTACTTCCAGAGCCAGAGGCAGTCTGTCATATTAACCTCCATTAACTGCCTAAGAAATGAGAGGTGCGTTCGTTAATTTAGTATTCCGGGTACTAAGATTGTGTGAGAAAGCGGATCAACTTCCCTTTGTTTTGTTTTTTCCCTTTGCTACCTAAAAAAAAAATAATAAAATAAAATAATAAATAATAAAAATAATTAATAAATAAATAAATAAATAAAAGAATGGTAAACTCAGGGCTGCGTCTGGATTAGGGGCTAGAGGTGGGAGAGGTGGTTTGTAGCTGGGGGGGGGGGTGTGGGCGGGGGGCACGGATTGGAGTGGCCAGAGGGGAATAAAGCGACCACTGCCTCATCTCAGGAGGGTCGGAAAGTAGATCGGAGGCTTGTGGTGGGAGAATCCATCTTCAAAAATCTGGGCCAAAGGTGGAAAGAGAAAATAAAGCCCCCTCCTCTGTGTGTAATGTCCTCATGGACCTTTCCCCTTGGCTGTCCCGTGAAGGACTACACTAACATTTGGAGCCCAGCCACACTCTCTGTAGAGTTTTTCCTTATGGGTAGCATCACTTCTCATTTTCCCATTTCTACCTCCTTGACTTTCCTTCCTTCCTTCATCATTTTTTAAAAATGCATCAAGCATGGAGCTAGCTACCGGGAAAACAGAGATTAATGATACAACTCCTAAGCACCGAGAACTGCTTGCTTTCTCTATCCAGGCTTTAAAAAAAAAAAAAAAAGTACAGTCAACTTCGCTACCATCATTCTCCAGGAATTCATCTCGATCTTTCTTCTGCCACTGCCAGAGTTCAGGCTCCGTCCCCTTATAGGCAGACTATTGAGGGAGCCTCTTTATCATTCTCCTCCTCTCCAAGCTCCCTCCCCGCCTAGGGATCTTAGCTGTGATGACCAGACTCCATATCTTGCAATTTGGTCATTCTCTTGACTTGTTCTCAATAGTCTCACTTCTGCAAAACTAACAGCCTGCCTGAACCACGTGGGTTTTTTCACGCACCCTCAGCTCTAGTTAAGTCCTCTCCCTCTGCTGGTTCCCCTCCCACAGTGTGTCCAGGCCCGAGACTGTCCCACAAGTTGGGTAAGGAGGTGCGTTCAGTGGCCTGAATGACCATCACTCGTAGTGCTGTCTTGGACAACTCTTTTCTCCTCTCTCTGGTGTTTCAGCTCTAGATCCTTGAAAAGAGCAATACTTCCCTCATAAGATCATGAGTTTAAGTGGGATCATGTACACAAAATGCTCAGAGGAGACGTAGCATATAACAAGTGCTAGCATTTTCAATACTGGGCTTGCTGTTTTTGTTAGGACCCAAACTCCTCACCCCTGCCTTGGCCGGACATCTCCGAGGTCACTGCAAATCTCAGGGTTCCCTGGGGACCGTTCCCCAGCATCTAGGTAGGTAGAAGTCATTCCTCCCTTCTCAGCCCTTCTCTCGCACTATTTACCCGATATCCATTTAGCAGGCTGACTTAACACCTAGTTACTTTCTCATGAGAAATAAAACTTGAAGAGATAGCTCGCAGTTCATGATCGTACATGACCAGTACCAATAGAATATGTCCCATGGGTTCCATAGGTGAGACCTTCTTGGAGGGTAGGGACAGTGGCCCATGTGTCTTTGTTTCCCTTGCAGCAGTTTGTGCCCTGCTATGAAGCACAGTAAGCCCAAATCATTATGCGTTTCCTGGTTCAATGGCTGGCGTGTGCAGATGCTCAGGAAAAGAGGTCCATGTAAATAGTGTATAGGCACATAACAAGTCGTCTTCACTGGTAGCAGGTGAATGTGATCGGCTAAGAACCATGCTCAGTTTTGGGCAGAGGACTGTCTAGACCATCTGGATGGGGGTTCTGGACACCGTAAACATGGTGGTTTAGCAGGATTTCTTGGGTGGCGGGACACCAAATGGTCTGGAGCGCAAAGAGGAAGACCAGAGAGAAGATGGTGGAGGCTTAGGGCATGAGTGCCTGAGCTTAGACTCTGGAAATGGGGAACAGAGAGGAAATTTACCCCCTTAAATTTGGGGGTAGGGGAGCAGTTTGTAAGGAAGGAATCCACAGGACGTGGGTGTTCTTAGAGGATGATGGCGAGGAAAGAGTGTGACAGTGACTGCTTGCTTGCTTCTTTGCTAACTTAGGACTAAGCAAGTTGAAAAGAGGCTGTCTTCAAAGGAAAAAAAAGATGTGCGTAGTTACTAGACTGTGAGCCCATGAAGGCAAGGACCATGCCCATCCGGCTCACCGGGATTCTCGGTGTTGAGAACAGTCCCTGTTCCCTCACACAGTCGGACGCTGAGAAGTGAGGCTCAAATGAATTCATGGCCTCCTTCCTTGCTGTCTACACCATCAAAGAAGCCATGGTATAGACCCTCTTGCCGCCTGTGTTAACAATACTCTCTTTCTGGTTAGCCAGCATGATCCGGTTTTCTAAAAAGACCTACTTCTCGCATCAGGGGCACAGCTGTCCCAAAAAGGCAACCTGATTCCTAAGTAAGGGAATCTACAAGATCCCGAGGGCATCTCCTTCCTAGCTGCCTTATTGTAACTGTTACAACGTACCTGGCCTCACAGCCCTTTGCGGAGAGGTGCTCCAGAAAGCACTTGTTTCCTCTCACCCTGCTGAGAAGGAGCAATATCGGTGTGGCTTAAGGGCTCTAGCTGTAGGCACGACCAGCATTAGAAAAAGATCACCACCGTTGGCCAGCATGAGATGTGAAACTGCAGATCAGAGGCATGTCCGTTGAATGAAGCAGAAACATTTCCCTTGTTTTTCACGATGACTTGTGGGAGAACTTTATTGTCCTGTGTTTGCGTGCCTTTAAATAAGAAATTGCCATTTTTGAAAACGATGAAAACCATCTCGTCTCTCCTCCCTACAAAGAGGCAGGCTTTTCCCACTTGGGTGAAGATTTGCCTGCGCCACTCGCCAAAGAAAAGGGAGCGGTCTTGGCAAGCATCTTATTAATCTAAAAATAAATTATTCAGATTGCAGGGAGAGATAATAGAATTGGTTTTCCAAGCCTGATCATGCTATGAAGACATGGTGTGTGCTTTTGAGGAATCCACTTCAGTGGAATCAGCTTTGACTAATGCAAACTAGAAATAATATTGCTGCCATCCAGCTAGTGTCCGTGGTACAGCATCCTCAGAGTGTCTTGGAGCGTCCGTGGTCTCTTCCGTCTCTGTCTCTGTGCATGTGGGGAAGTCTGTAGGCACTTCTTCGGAGATGCATTCTTCTCATTGTTCTTGTAAGGAAATTGCTCCGTGGCCGCGCACGCGGGGCACATCCCCCTTGAGACTTATCTCCCTCCGACTCCCCCCGGCCTCGGTGAAAGAGTTGACCACATCAGCAGCCGACTCCGGTTGTCATGTGGCTTCTCATGTGATGCTGGTGCTGCAGCGCTTTGGAGCAGAGCCTTTGTGACTCGGCACTCATGGACAGTAGCCTTCGGGGACAGACGAGATTTTGGAGGGGGCGGGGCGGCCAGTAAACCGAGAACCGTCAGAAATAAAAGTCGCACGTAGTACCCTGATCTATGTATTCCTTTTTATTTTTTATTTTTTGAAATGTGATTTTAACTCTTGCCTTTTCCCCCCTATGGTTTGTGTCTCTTTTTTTTTTTTTCCTACCCCCGTAGGCGCCGAGCTGCGCTGTTTTGTGTTTCTTTCTTTTTTTTTCTCTCTCTCTCTTTTTTTTTTTTTTAAAATTCTGAAGCCAGACCGTCTTTGCTCACAGCTCCGGGGCTGCATCGCTGTGGGCTCGCCGAGCGTCCCTGGCTACCTGGGCTGCTCCGGTGGTACCCCCCGCGTCGGCTTCGCCAGGGCGCACGGGAACCCCGAGTCGTGGTCGGCGCCGTGCCGAAGAAGGACCTGCTCTGGACTCTGGCTGGGGTCCCTCGCGGCTGCAAGAGGGTGACACCGCAGAAGACCCAGGGTGGGACGGATAGAGAGGACGCCACGGACCGGGGACGGGGAGTTAGGAGCCCGCCCTGTGCCCGCCGGTCGTGCGCACGGCGAGCGTGACCACAGCCCCGGCCACGGGCACCGGGCTTGGGCGGCTCCCAGTGATTAGTCCGGGGAGGTTGAGGGGGGGAGAACCAAGCCGAAATGTGGTGGCATTTTACCTGAGTGGAGCTGAAGATGGAGAAACCAGGTGTCTGCTGTATCTGCCTGGTGAGGCAGAGCTGGAGAAAGGCAGAGTGAGGGGAGCGCATGAGAAGCCAGAGAAGCCGAATGCCGCTTGATTGCCTGCCGCTTGGTCTGCGTTCCCATTCTAGGGAGGACGGCATAATTTATAACCCAGTACATGGATGGAGGAACTGTAAATTGTAGTCTGGATGTCCCCGGTGCTGTCAAGGAAGAAACTGATGGGCTAGGTGACTGTACCATGTCCCCAGAGAGAAGAGCCGCCTTGCACCATGGGTTTAAATGCATGTGCATGCATGTAGGGACACGAAAAAGAAAGATTTCTGACCATTTTACACAGGAAGTCTGTCACTTTGCTGGATCGGGCTTGATTGCAGCTTGTGTTTTCAGCTTCAGCTCAACACCCATTTCCTGACTAGCTAGAGAGCATGGCCAGAGCAGCTGCGTGCAGAATTTTCTTGTTAATGGGAAAGCAAGACCCCTCAGCTTTAACTCCTTGGAGCTCTGAGCACTCTGTGCTTTGCTAGGACTGATGGTGGGGTTTTGTTTTCTTCTCCTTCTACAAACCCCTGTAAACACAGCTGTATTCAGTATGGTGAAAAATTCTATCCTGTAAATAGAAATCTGATCAATTTAATCAAAATAAATGTATCCCAGATGACTTTGAGACCAGCTGGCTACCACAGGCTTCAGATGCTAAGTGTTCAATAGAGATGAATGCAGGGTTCTATTTACATGTTTTAGTATTCCGGGATCAGCTTTTAATTTAAAAAAACAAAAAATCCTTTTCTGAGGAGCAGAGGTGGTCCTCGCAGCTCGTAGCTCAAGGGTTGGGCATCGATAGGTGCGGGATGCCGGGTGTGAGACGTGGGGGTCTGTGGTGTCGCATTTGGAGGGACGCGTGACCTGTGGCCAAGTCGCCAGGGTGGAGAAAGCGTGTGCATCTCACTTCCTGTGTGGAGAGGCGAGTGCCCTCGGAATAGCCTCTTCTGAGGTCGGGGCAGGCGCTTGAGGCTGGTTTTGGACCCAGATGAGGGAGCTTGGGTGCTCCAACCCCAGCTCCGTGGAGTCAGCTCAGACCTGGGAGGAGGAGCTTTCCCAGTTGTCATGGGGAGCTCTTCTGAGACGCCTGTCTGGCCCTTCCACTGTTTGTTACTATTTCTACAAAGGCAGCTCTGTGTGCTGGATTATGTTTGGCCGGCTGTTGATGCATTCCTGCGGGTGGAGTGGGGTGGGGATCTCATTACTGTACTTCCAAACTGTAGATCCCCGTGCACCGAGTGCAGGCAGGGAATGGAAAGCAAGCGAGCCGGAGAATCCGATCACTCTTAACCGCTTTCTCCAGATAGTCCACGAGCGAATGCAGAAAGGCTTCGGGTGGAAAGAGGGGAAGAGGGATGATCGGGAGGGCAGAAGGAGGCGGGGGGTCGGGGGTGGGGTGTAGAATGAAACTAAGCAAGCACATAAGAGAGGAGAACAGACTTAGAACTTCAAAGCTGCATAGACAAGCAGAATGTCAGCAGCTTGTAATTAGCGGCTCACGGTTGCGTCAGTGACTGGATCTCTCCAAGAATAACTATGTGATGTGTGCCACAAAGTGAAGAAGATAGTCATAACTAAGTTATCAAACCCGGTTCAAACAAGGGCAAATGGATTAAGGAATTTTCTCTGTTTGTAAATCAAATGCTGATGGATTACACTTTTAAGACTTGGTGAATTCTGCATAATTGAAGGCTGGATTCTCAATTTGTCAGGGGGCATATACGTTCATGAAATGAAATTAGGAGCCCTGAAAGAGTCAGATTACTGGTGCGAGCCGAACATCAGGGCAGCCCCTGGCGGTGCAAGGTACTTCCCCCAGACAGCACCGGCCGGTCCCGTTCTGCATCCACACGTAATTTCTGTTGGCTGATTTTTGTCAAATAGAGAGGAGAGAAGTTACATTCCAACACATGTGGTCGGTTACCTTCTACAATTCCCACCTCAGAGCTCAAGAAACTCCTGTGGGGTTCTGATTTCTGTGGCTAGCCCCAGGTCCAGCCTGAAGGGACCTGGGCTTGGGCTGGCTTGCAGGCAGACAGCAGCCTGTTGGTAACCCGGTGGGAAGTCAGGGCAGGACGGTGGCGGAGACTTGAAGGCCACGTTCCCTGGCTCCCCCCGCCCCGCTCCTGCGCTTGGAGATTTGGGTGCGAGCAGGAGCCCCCCCGCAAAGACAGGGTGGGAGGCGCTGATTGGTCGGTAGGCTGAGGATGTTTACTCTTGTTTTCGGGGCTTCTCCACGGCATTCATTTCGTGTTGGTGTTCACGCCACGCGATTACTCCTGGCCCGCTTTGTTTCTCCGCCCGAAGAGACGTGGGTTCAGCTCCGCGGCGTGCAGTCGGGCTTCGCCGGGTGGTGGGCGCACAGGCACCGCGTTCCCCCCGCGTGCGCGTTTCCCTTCTTAATGGGCCTTAGGGAACACTGGGGGCAGGGAAAGCTGTGTCTATTAAACCAATCGCTTTTTGAATCCCGCGTAATATAATTTAAATATACTCAGGTTGAAGTTGCCAACGCCGACATTGTCTGAGCCCTTTTCATTTCCATCTCCCCTTGAGTCAAGGAGCGGACCCCCGCCCCCCATTGGAAGAGCACATCGGTGCACCCAACAGGGTGGAAGACGGGACTGTGTTTGTGTTCGTTCCAACAGCTGGTCATGAATGCGGTCCCCATTTCTGGAGGGAGGTGGTGAGCATGAATGCCTGCCTGATTAATGCTGCCCCTCGGAGGGTCCTTCCCCTCGCGGCCGCGCTCGCGGCGGCATAATGTAGCATGATGTGATTGTGCTCTAACAGGGTAGTATGTCATTGTGTCACCAAGCAATTGAGGTTATTACGGGGCAGGGCAGACAGACGGGACAGTGGGGTTACTAGACCGTAGCATTTTTAGAAATACAGGCCTGACCTACTTAGAGGGACTCTCTCTGGCTGGCAGCTGCGGGGTCCGTGAAGGCTCCTGATAGGCTGAGGCTGTTGCTAGGGGGAATTAGCATGATTTTTTTTTTTCCCCACACACAGACTCAGTGACTGAATGATAAAAGCTGACTGGAATTAAAGCGACTTGGTTTAGTATTATACAGATTGATCTGCCTCGTTTTTCTTTCTCGAGTGCAAAGAAAGGGTGCAAAAGACAGATTGGGTTTCCATTGGTTCTTGGACCTGCTGGTTCTCCCCTCCAAGAGGCAGGAGACCGGACAGTTAGGAAATTTCAGTTCCTCTCTTACTGTTGGGGTCATTGAAACCACGTTACAAATTGCAAGATATTTAAGCTTAAAGACTGCTGGGAATGACTCACAGAAGGTTAGATGATTTTTTTCCTCTTCTGTGCACTAAGCTGTTTTGAAGTTGGGCATGCGTCTTTCATGCCCTGTATATTTAAACTCTTTCCCTTTTGGGCTTGAACAAAACATTTATATAAATTCTTTTCTATCCAAACAGATTGAAGCTTGCAATCTCTGGCTTGTTTAAAATAAGATAGTAAGGATTCCAGATTTAGACGGGAAAAAAAAAATATATATACCCTTTCTTTATTACGATTTCCCCCCTCCTGGGTTATTTTGGGTTTGGCTCATTTTTCAAAAGCCAGCCTGATGTTTATGCTCATGGATAAAACTTAACTGCTCCCACCCCAACCGCTTTGCCTCACAATGTGCAGAAAGACCCAGGTTTTTCTCCAGAAGAAAGAATAGCTGCAGAATTTATCTGCAGATTATTTTTCCTTGTTGCTGATGTAAACACTGCATGTAGAGAGCTCACATAATCAATTTCATAAGATGACCCATTTTTTTTTTCCTACTCCTGCATTCTCCAAGTATCTGTGTGTTTGTGATTTTTAATAGATCTTTTAAGGTAAACTGAAAGTCCTTCAGGAGAAAACGAAAAGCAATGAATGTCTAATCAAGAATACTTTGATTTTTCTTGTTCTTAATTATATGCTAGCTGGGCTTAAATTGTAGCATCCCTAAGTTACCTTTTATGGCTGAAAGTAATAATTATCCTGCCTTTTTGATTTGGAATCAATTTTTGTAAGAACAATTTGTGAGAGTACAAGTAAATAAGAAGCTTGGCTACCTTAGGGAGAGGAATGATGCAGATTCTTGTGAACTCGTACCACTGGATTTCTTGGCTACATGACAAAAGGCAAGAAAATGTAGGTGTGGATTTTGCTTTTCATTTAGGTTTTTGGAAATACTCATAACTCTTTAGATATGTGTTTTTAAACAGTGATTTCTGCTTACACCAGAGACCACAGTCCAAACAAGACAAAACAAAAATGCTCTAATCGTAGCAGAGTCAAGAAATCCATCAATCTTCTTTTTTAAACCCAGCAGTATTTACATTTCAGCATATAAATATAGCTTATCAAGCTAAAATAGGATGTATTTTCTGATGACTGGTATTTCATACCCTTACTCGCTTTGAGAATCCCCCAGATAACGTTTATTTGTAAAGGGTTTCAACCACACTAACAATCTTTCTTAACTGAATAAAATGTCAGCTTATATTTGTTGAAAAAAAAAAAAAAGATTACTTTGGTGTTCTGCTCTTTCCAAAATGAAGCAATTTCATTTATTTTAGCCCGCACCTTAATTCTTCCATGGTACCTTCTTTGCTTAGGTCAATGGACAATCATTTAAGTTCAAAGTTACAGAACTAAAATGCCATTTTAAAATCACTTAATTATAATTAAGGCAAAAACGCTAGCGTAAGTTCATTAACATTTGTTAAGAACAGATGCCTAATTTATATGTGGAGTACAGCCTGTGTCCAGCCAGGTACCCAGTCAAATCGAATATTTGTCGTTTGATTAATAATTCATTGATCACACTGAAATTGTTCCGTGTGAATCTCCTTTGGTTCATTGGGTTGTTAAGAATGTTTCATTGCTGTGGCTTTCCTCCATTACCAGAGAGGTAAAATTCAGGTGGGTCAAAAGCAGAAACAAGCCTATTTTAGGTGTCATTTGTGCTCCCTTAGCCACAGTCAAGCTTAATTTTTATAGTGAAGCTTAACTCTGATAATGCATGTCCATAGTATTAACTTCATCCACCGCCATTGATCAAAAAGCCAAAGGAGCGATCACACTCAATCGTTTAGTCAATCACTTCCTCATTAGGGAAGTATTTGCTTTCTGCTCACATAGGAGGCTGGCTTCTCTCCACTTACAAGGTTCAGTGTGGACCAGTGGCTTTGGGGGATGTTGTTGGGTAAGATGAAAAGCGAACACAGTACTTGGTTGTTGTGGGGCACCAGATACACTTAGAACTTGGCTTAAACCATTTCCTTCACTGAGTTCTGATACCTAATGTTAGGTAATCCTTTTAACTTGGGCCAGCGCTGGTGATGACAGTACTGGGTGCTTGGAGATATCAGTTCTCCCGACCTCATGAACAAGCTGCTCCCTCTCTTCTGAACCGTCCAGACACTTTGCAGCACCGGAGAGCTAACCGGAAGCCAGGATGTGTCTGTTGTGAAGTCACGGAAGCCTGATGTAACCCAGAGGTTTTCAACTTCGTTACTGAAACAGTACTATGTCAGATTCCTTTAAGTACCCAAACTAAACATTGCCTGGACCCACGTGAGTCACCGTAAATGGTTTGATTTGGTTTTCTTCCCCTCACCTTCAACCTTCTTCCACTCCTTGAAATGTGACTAGGTTACCCTCTTGTGTGGCCACCCCCGAATTTCCCAAGCGAAGGACTAAACAAGCCATATTCATGCTTTTCATGATCACCTCTGTAAAACACCGAAGGTTAGACTTGTCCAACTTCCTCAGGGTGATACCTTCCAGGCTTCCTGTTCCCTGAGTTCCTACTTTAGTAGAGCAATCATTACATGGTGCTTTGTTTGTCTGTTTCTCCACGAGTCTCTAACCCCATTCTTCATCTACATGCCAGGCGCATGGAAGTAGCTCCACAAATATTAGTTGATTAACAAATGAATAAATGAGGGAGTTAATGGGAATGTAGAAGATAAATTGTAGAGAATAATGAAGTGTTGTCGGGGCAGACTTCTCAGTGGTACAGGGTAGGTCACAGCAAACCTCTTTATAAGGAGACAGGCAGCCACTACTCAACTTAGCTGGTATAGGGAGAAAGCAGCCATAGACAATATGTAATGGAATGCATGTGACATGTTTTTCAATAAAACTTTATTTACAAAAACAAGAGATGGGCTAGATCTGGTCTGTGGACTCTAGTTTGCTGAAGAGTGATGTAATTTTTACCTATGACATTTCGAGGATGTGATTACATAGGATGTGTACATTGAACGTCAAGATACTAAAGAATTCCAAACAATTCAAAAAAAATTAAGACAAGGGGGCGAATATTATTTTTTGAGATGCATTGCTAGTCTACCAAATTTGATTCCCTTGGCAATGACACAAAGCAGTTTATTTTAAAAATCAAAGACAAGAGCAAAGATTGTTGTTCTTTCTTAAAATATAATGTTATTATAATCCGACACCTAAAAAAGAAGAATGGAAGATTGTTACTTCCCTAGATTATCCTTCTGCCACTTCTTACCCAGGGACAGGAGGTGGCCCTACCTCTGTTCAGATCGCTGCCCCAATAATCAAAAGGTGCAAAATGGTAAATGTGGAAGCAACGCCAGTGCATCTTGTTATTGTTTCCAGGTTCTTTCGATCAATTTATATGCTGCGTTATTTCAATGACCTAAGTCAGATCTTTGCTTTTCTGATCTCAGTCCGTTTTCCATTACATAGTATCTAACCTGCACCTTTTCTCTTGCTACATTGGAGTCTCGTCTCTCTTTTCCTCTCTGTTATATGGTAGAATTTGTGGAGCTTGGTCAATGGCGTTATGGCCGTGAGTAGGTGTGTGTATCATCTAAGAGCTCAAGCCTGGGTGTTAGGCAAGTCTGTGTTGAAATCTCACGCAGGCACCTACCAGCTAGCTGACCTGTGCCCCTGTAAGTTCCTTGTGCGTGAACTTTGTCCCGCATAAAACAAGGACAATGAGAGCACCAACCACAGAGGAGTTCTGCGAGGGTGAGGCGAGATCAGGAAACTGAAACACTCCTGGTGTTATGTGAATGTTGACCAGTTGGCCCAAATTTGAATGGTCCTGAGGCTACCGCTCTGCCTCCATTGGTGGGAGTCATTCTGCAGACCAGGAAGTGTGCGGCTCACAGGACGCTTTGAGATCTTGGTGGCGAGGTTGCGGGGCACTCTCTTCGAAGTGAGGAGTCACCTAGCTCTTTTTTGTGGGGAACCAGGCCTCTGAAGTCCTGAAGCCAAGAGCAATGGAGATAGAGAAGCCCAGAACAAGTCTGGAGGGATCCAAAGCACTCTCAAGGAATCCTGTGCTTAGCTGTGTCAGCTTCTTTTTAAAATTGGTTGTGGGTGTGTTTTAGCATTATTTTCTCCTAGGAATGTCCTAGAGGTACAGTAGGGGTGGATTGGTTTTTGTTTTGTTTTTTCTTTTTTTCCTTTTGGTCTCTTTAGAGAACTGATGTAGCACAGAACTGCTCTTCTACTCTAAAGCTGCAATTTTCTTTCTCGAAAATTACGCTCAAGGCTTATCTCCTCCAGAAAATTCATCCTGATTAAACAGCTTAGAAGCAACCCATGTCCACAAAGGTTCCTCAGTCTTAAGCTGATTTTGTGTCGAATTGTTAAGAGCATTTGTTATTCATCATTGCCTGGCTAACTTCCTGTCCCTTCCTGGCCTCCCTTGAGTAATTATGTTTCCCCGGACGCTTTTTCTGGCTTTCACATGTGGCCTAGGTTATCCTCTCGTGTGAGCACCCCGAGGTCCCCAAGCAAACCCCTTATTAAACCATTATTCCTGCTTTTCATCTGTCTGATCACCCCCATTAACTGTGAGAACCACAAGATAGGAGTGTGTGTCTTTAATATGATATTCCCATCACCTCACGGTAGAATGACAGGTGCTTGCTAAGTGCTCAGAAAATATTTGAGAAGCAAATGACTGTCAGAAGCTTATCCATCCTGTATATTATGCTGATTCAGATTAAATGTGTCACTCGGAATTTTGCTGCAGTGATAGGAGTAAGTACCCATTACTCATGAGATTCAAGAGTTAATCTCTCTCATTGTCCTAGAATATCACCAAAAAATGAAGGGTCCTGTCTGTACAGTTATGGAATTAGCAAATGAGATAATATAAACATTATTGAAACTTCTGTGATCGGAAACAACTAACTACACATTTTTATTTAGACGTAGTAGAGATGGGCAACTAATTTTTTTTTTATAGTAGCAAAAATAGCAATTGTTATAAAGCAAGCATTTTGTACAAAAGAATGATCATTCCTCTTTTGTGGCGATTTCATAAAACATGTATCTTATTCCAGGAGCGAGGCATGTTCTGAGTTCTAACAAACCATTGAGAAGCTTATTAAATGAAAAGTGTTCAGGAAACATCAATGGAATTTGATATTTTGACTTGTCTTTTTATTTTTCTTTAATAAAAAAAAATCCTTTAGTTCTCTATCTGCCCAGGAAAATGTTACTTTGATGCTTTTAAGGACCCTTTCTTAACCCAGGGACTAAAGTATATTAATCACAGAGAGGTGTGGAGCCAGGAGGGGTGAGGGGGTAACGGATATGTCTCGTCTCCCTGAGGAATTCCCCTTGTTGCTGCTAGTGGCCACAAATGGCCACGGTCCCCAGGGGAAGTGAATGCAGCAGCATGGAAGTGAGAGCCTTTTTATGTTTCCTGCCAATGATTAGGTGTGATTGAATATTTTGAAAGAACCCGGTACATAAGAATTGGCATTTGGCGGGTGCCTTATAGAAGGGGTCTTCCCTCTCTTGTTTTCTTTTCAAATGCGTTTGATATCTGACATTGGATTCTGCCTACCGTTCTTGTTATCAAAGGCTGACATCAGCCTTACAAAGGATGCTCAGGAGATCTGGGGTAGATGACATTGGGTTTACTCTATTTTGTTTCCCTTCTCTAGCCACTATGGGTTTATGTTTTCCCTTGTTCTGTTACCAGAATACCTTTTACCTTTACTTCATCTTATTTCCAGGACCGTAGGACTGAAAGTTCATACCACAAACCAACTTTGGCTTGGGTTTCTAGATTTAAGAATGAGCGATACCAGCCTTGTTTCCCAAGAATGGCCACTGGCACATTCAACTGATGGTATTTTCAGAATGAAAGGCATCACGGAATTTGTAATTTTTATAATTTTAATAAGGAAATCTTTCACATTTTTTTTTTTTACCGGAAAAATATTCTATAGGATTTTGCATTTCACATTGTTTCAACAGAAAACAACATCAGTAGCAGGAGTAATGTTTAACCATCATTAATCTTTATAAAATCTGGGGACTCTTATTTAAGGCATTAAGGAAGCTGGGGGTGCCTGGGTGGCTCACTCAGTTAAATGTGGCTCAGTCGGTTAAGCGTCTGCCTTCAGCTCAGGTCATGATCCCAGGGTCCTGGGATCGAACCCCACATTGGGATCCTTGATCAGCAGGGAGTCTGCTTCTCCCTCTGCCTGCTCTTCCCCCTGCTTGTGCTTGCTCTGTCCCTTTCCCCCATATATATATTTTTAGGGAACACATATACATATAGAGAGAGTCTTGCAGCAAAATATTAATAGCGTACAGCCAATTCAACAGCAAATGGAGCTGAAATATTTGCATCCCTCTTTCCACCAATTTTATTACTAATTGCTGGGAATCAGAAGTTGAGAAGGCTTCATTCCTGGGGAGCATGGGAAGGATGGACAACTATGGATTCCTTGAAGAGAAAATCTGATGGTGCTGTGCAACAGAAACCCAATCCCAGAAGCCTTTGGTGTTCTGAGGAACCATTTTATCCTACAGGACTTTACCGTATTTCCAGGAATTTGCATGTCCAGGACTCCGGTTGGAGCCGCTATCCTCCTCTCTGCCACCAAAATCCCAAGTATAGGTAGAAAGGTAAGCGCAGATGAAGGTCTATGTTTTAAGAGAGTTGCTTTTTTTTTTTTTTTTTTTTTTTTAAGATCAGTTTGGAATATAAAAGGTTGATGTGCCCATACTACAGACTCAGTCCTTAAAGGAGGAGTTAGTCAGTTTCCTTCAGATCTACACTGCAATTCCACGGGAACAAGTCTTGTATCAATTTAGCTCACCGTTGCCTGGCTCGGAGGAAGTGCCATATATTCATCTTTTGAATGAACTGAAAGCAATGGAAGGATGTCAACAGGATTTAAGCCAAAATGCCCAATGTAAATGATTAGCTTCCAGTTAGAAATTTAAAAAAAAAAAATCCACACAACATTGTTATAACTTTTTACAACTTTTAAGTACAATGAAATTTTCTGAAAAAAAAAAAGTGTGATTTTAGCCATGCCATTGCTTTGTATGAAGCTTTCTGTTATAGGAGGCTCTTTCTTATCGTGGTCATGATACCCTGAGATTTAATTTCTTGATAAAGTCTTCAGTATTATTTGACCAATCCTTAGAAATATCCACCGAGAGAACAGGTGGCAGAATTCTTTTTTCTTCTAAGCAGAAGACTAACTTAGAAAGGTTATTATTATATAATCATTTGTCTAGCAGGAATTAGAATAAGTATCTTAGAACTGGAAGAGACCTCAGAAATAATCTAATCCTCCCACTGCCAGTCATTTTGCAGATAAGGAGATTGGGTCATGGAGAGGTGAAGAGATTTTCTCAAGGTCACACTGTGAGCTTTTTCCAGCGCTCATTCCCCACCACACCCCTACCTTGATTCCAACGTAGTATATGTTTCTGTAACCCTGTGCAACCTGAGCCCCCCTTCTTCTACCTTAGAAGTGGTCTGCAGTGCTTACATTTTCCAAGTCATTTGTTTGTTCACGCCTAACATGTATTACTAAGAGCTCATATAGGACCACTACGGGGAATCCTGCTGTGATGTTGTGCATTAGAAATCCATATAGAGCCAGTGTGTGGGCATTCAGCATACTGGAACAGAAGGTTACAAAGCTAGAAAAGTGGATTTCCAGCCTGGATCCGCTGCTGTGCCAGCTGTATGAGCTTAGGCAAATCACTCCTCTCCGGAGGGACAGGCTCCGCCCAGTGAGAAGACAACAGTGTGATAACGAGTTCCCTCTAGTTCTGTCCCTTAATAGTCTGTGGTTAGATGAACAAAGTTCACATGAGTAAATCTGAAGATCTAATTGGATTTATTCAATAATTTGTGAATTGGGTAGCACCCATCCAGCCAGCAGAAAGGAACTCCAAGGAGTTGTACAAAATGGAAGACTTTTACAGGCAGAAATGGGACCAGACGAGAAAGTTACTAGTGAAAGAGGAAGGTTTGTTTCAGGCAAAGTCACCTTCTTTGGGGGAAGGGTGGTGGTCCATCCTGCAGATGACCTCATGCTGATGAGGAAATTCCAGATCGACTGGTGAAAGGTTACATTCCTGCAATTAAGTCGTGGTTTGCTGTTTTGGGGGGCAAGGTCCATTTGGGGCCTATTCCCTGCCCCCCGCTTTTCTTTTCTTTTCTTTTCTTTTTTTTTTTTGAACACTGTCAATGTTCAGAAAAAGTGATTGCTATGTTTTTGAAGCTGTGACCAAAGTATCTCTTTTGTCAGCCATGGTCTGTGGACTCTGTCATGAATTAAAAGAAGTTGGTTTCCAAACAAAGACATGGCGCAGTTAAAGTATCATAAGGAATTGTTGCCTGGTGCTATTCCCCCTAGTAAAGTAAAAGAAGAGTCCTAGGTGTGAGATTTGATCAGATCTGTACTCATTTTTAATCTCTGGAACATAATAATATGGCTACCTTAAAAATATATAGCAAGGGGCACCTGGGTGGCTCAGTGGGTTAAAAGCCTCTGCCTTCGGCTCAGGTCATGATCTCAGGGTCCTGGGATCGAGCCCCACATCGGGCTCTCCGCTCCGTGGGGAGCCTGCTTCCTCCTCTCTCTCTGCCTGCCTCTCTGCCTAGTTGTGATTTCTCTCTGTCAAATAAATAAAATATAAAAAAAAATATATAGCAAAAGCAGCACATAAAGAGAGTATTTGTTGGGTGGTGTGTATCCAGGATGGTAACCACTAGCCTCGTATGTCTGTTGGGTACTTGGAATGGGGCTAGTACGCATTGAGCTGTGCCATAAGGATAAAATAAATACATCTTTGACTTTTAAGAAGCTTTAGCACAGTGAGAGGAATGTAAAATGTACATTGACTTAATTTAAATATTGATTACATGTTAAATGATAGTTTAGATATATTGGATTCATAAATGGCATCAAAGTTAAGTCCCTCTTTTACTTTTCAATATGTGGGTTTTAGAACATTAAAAATGTGTATGTGGCTCACATTATATTTCTGTTGGGCAGCGCTTGTCTATTGATGGAACTTGCCCACTTTTTATGTGAAAATTCTTTAAGTCTCAGAAGCCTGTGACTACCAGAGTAGATGTGGAGCCTGGGAAGGCTGCATGCCTCTGAAATCTTTGAGAAGAGTGAAGTTCCCACAGATGGGCTGGCGGTTTCATTCTAGGAGTTCCTGGCTGTGCTCAGACCTTCCCGATTTAAGCCCAGTGAGCTCACTTGGGATGTTCCTACGTTACCTAGCCATGGGTGTGGTGAGTCACCAATTCACAGTCCACTGATTGAAATCCATTTCTGAGACCCCTTTAATCTCTGCAGCGCCAGATGTCTTGGCTTTTGAAGGATTTTTCCTTTTTAAATACAGCTTGCAGGCTTTAAGTGGATTCAATCCGAGGTTCTTACAATGCCAAAAGGCATAATTACCCATAGGACTCACGATAATAGGGAAGTTATGGAATTTGGAATAGAATAGATGGAATGGATGCCCCAAAGGATCATAAAGGGGTTTTATAACTTCGCCTGTAATAACAAAACATTTGGGCAATAACAACTGTAAGCTTGTGGGATAACCACCATCATCATGAACAAGCTGTGGGGCTCTTTGAAAATAGTATTGAATTTAAGTTTAGAGAGAGAATGAATAGAACACTGATTATGTTCGCGTTGTTTAGTGTATTTCAATACTGCTTTAAACTGAGGAAGCGTAACTGCTTGCTTGCATTGTGATACTCAGACTTAAAGCTCAGGGTCTTTTTCTCATATGGTTGAAAGCCCACTGCAGCCTCTAGAGTGGAGATGGGCATTTTTCTAGTGGTGGGGAAACAGAGGTACAGACATGGTAAGCAATTGGGTGGTGCTGGACTTGGGGCTCACATCTCTCGATTTAGAGTCAAGTAGTTGTATCTACATTACCTTGGGAATGTACAGCCTTAAAGCTACTGGTTTGTTGTAATCAGATCACTAAAGCACAAACTCTTTAAGCTCTCTACAATTTCTTAAATCACAGAATATAAAATGCAGCAAAACCTATCAAGAACCCCCCCCCCCACCCTCTAGGAAAGCTAGTTGTTGATATAGAAGCATGGAAGTAACAGAACAGAACCGAATACACTTTGAAAACTCTAAAGCCATTTCGTTAGCTGCCTAAAAGAAAGGAACACATTGACTGACCAACTCACAGTAAGTCTTGAGCTCAGGGTTCTTGAAACAGAAAATAGTCATCAAAGCAAAAGGAAAGGCATCTTTTGCCTTATTAAAACAACTAAGTAGGGTCCTATGGATGGACACCTGTGCTAGAAAACAACTATAAATTCTGATTGTAACACAAAAAGCAGCCAGTTGAAGGCACTTAGAGAGTAAACAAAAGTAGGCAGGCTCTAACGAGGAGTCTTCCTGAAGGAGGAGAATCGAATGGAGTTATTCCTGTTTTCATGACTTCAATCTTTAGACATGGCACATAGGGGGACATGGTGCTGGTGAAGAAATCTCTAGTCATTCTAGACAGGGAACCAGAAAATGGAATCTGGGGAAATTTCAGCCATTGGAGATAAGAGGAAATCCCAGAAAAGGCAGAGCTGTAGGCGAGATTGTCATATTTTGTCTCTGTATATATCTGGCTTCTGTGATTCTCATATGTGGAACAGATTTAAAGCATTTCAGCTAGTGATAAAATATCTTAATTTGGACCAGAACTGTCATCCAAA
The DNA here is from genome assembly GCF_922984935.1 of Meles meles. Classification (NCBI taxonomy): domain Eukaryota; kingdom Metazoa; phylum Chordata; class Mammalia; order Carnivora; family Mustelidae; genus Meles; species Meles meles. Next base: position 147,709,954 of record NC_060070.1, read on the forward strand.
ATTCAAAATCAGCAGTTTCTAGTTGGGCAAGGTAATTGTAAGCTAAAACAAAAGGAACAACACTCACAGAAGAAAAATAGCAGAATCCAGAATCTCAGTATTTTACTATTCATAATGTCTAGGGTGCAATCCACAATTGCATGACCTATAGGTAATAAGGACAATGGAGTTTGTCCTCACGAGAAAAGAAAAACATTAACTGATGGAAATAGGTTGTCGTCGGTGTTGGAAGTAATGGACAGTATTTAAAGTTGTTATAACCATCTGATATGAAGTAAATACAACAAACTCAGTGAATGAAGAATTAGAAATCTCAGGCAAAAATAGAAAAGATAAAGTACCAATAGAAATCCTAGAACTGAAAAAAATGCACTTGATGGTCTAACAGCAAAATAGAGTTGACAAAGGAAAAAATTCGCTTTAAGATCTATGAAAAATAGCGAAAAAAAATCTATTAATAGTAACTATTCAATGTAAAGAACAGAGAGAACAGATAAAAATTAAAATGAGGAGAGCTTTAGAGACCGGTTAGATAATACCGGGTGGATGAATTTACATATACTTTGAGTTCCAGACATAGAGAAACAATGGAGCAGAAAGAAGTATTTAAAGAAATAATAGCCAAATTTGTTGGAAGACAGGATGCTATTACATACTGAGCAGAATAAACAAAAAGATGGCTAATGTTTTGATTAGCAGGTGACTTTTCTTCAGAAACAATGGAGACAGAAGAATGTGGAATAGCATTTTTATAACGTAGAAATAAAAAAAAATACTTCCAATTCTATATTCACCAACAATATCCTTTAAGAATTAGGACAACATAAAAACATTTTTTAGATAAAGAAAGCTATCAGTATTTGTTATTAGCAAACTTACAATGCAGGACATTTTAGAACAAGTTCTCCAGTGAAGGGGAATGATACCAGATGGAAATTTTGACCCTTATAAAGGAATGAAGACTACCAGAAATGGGCACTGTCTGGGGAAATAAACTTCTTTCCATGCAATTTCTTTGTAATACATATGGTTATTTAAAGGATAAATTGTAACATGGTATTTATGGTATTCATAACCTATATAGCTATAATATATGTTGTAACAAAAGAATAAATGAAAAGGAGGAGTAATGATGTGAACCTATGTAGTTGAAGAGTGCTATTTTGTGAAATTGTGCTCTACTAACTATAAGATGACTGTGAAAATTTTAGAATTTAAGTCATAATTCTTTCTGGTAACAGGGAATAGAGTGCTTTTCTTTTTTTTTAAGTTTTTTTTTTAAAAGATTTTATTTATTTATTTGACAGACAAAGATCACAAGTGGGCAGAGAGACAGGCAGAGAGAGAGGAGGGAGCAGGGATCATGACCTGAGCCGAAGGGAGAGGCTTTAACCCACTGAGCCACCCAGGCACCCCTGCTTTTCTGAGTTCTATGAGTGAGTCCAGCAAATTACTGATCCTGAGAAGATGATCATGGGAACCCCTGATTGATAGCTAGTTGGTGTGGAGAACAGATCACAACCTGGGGCTTGTGGTTGGTGTCTAAAGTGGGGAGGGTGGCAGGCTTGTGGGCCTGAGACTTTGACCTATAGGGTCTGTTCTAACCTTAGCTAGTGTGTGTCATAACTGTATTTTAGGATACCCAGTTGGTATCTGGTAAATTATACAATTACATAATGTAAGGGAAAAACACATAGACTAGCTATCAGAAGTATACGAACAAGAGGAAGTTTTCTTTTCAGCTGGAAAAGAAGTTCTACAAATCCATGATTTAAGTTCCCACTGTAAGAAGTTAGACAGTGACAATAAAAATTAAACCTCTAGTAAGAAGAAGAAGAAGAAAAAGGAAAGTATAAAGAAAAAATTTGAAATCACTGAATAAAAGGAGTGGGGAAATGGTAAAGAAAATATAATAAATCCAGAGCTCGCTCATTCTTAAGAAAAATGAATTTGGTACATATCTCATGACTGATCAAAAAAATACGGGAAAAGGAACAAATTGGCTATGTCAGGAATAGAAGAGGAGCATCACTACAGGTCCTATAGATACAAAAGAATCAATAAATGTGACCAGTAAGATGAAATGGACAGATTAACTGAAAGACAAAATTGAAGAGTTGACCTAAAAGTAACTTGAATAGATTGATGTTGAATAAAAGAAATTTAACTCAGAATGAAAAAGTCCTCAACAAGGAAAACTAGAAGCTTCAATGGCTTTGCCGATAAATTCTGCTGAAGATAGAAGAAATAAAGAATACTAATCTTACACAAACATTTTCAGGAAACAGGTGGTGAATTCCTCATTCAGTGAAAATGGAGTAACAGTGTGAAACAAATACTACAATGGAGTTGATGTTTTTAAAGGGAGGTCTAATAAGTATTGATTATAGCCCTATACAGTTTTCTTCAGTGATGGGATTCCGTCTGCACCTTCTGGTACTATAGTCACCCCTGACATGTGGCTCTTGAACTCTTGAAATGTGACTAGTTGGATCCATGGAACTAATTTTTTTTTTTTAAGGGAGGGAAGAGAGAGGGGGAGAAGAGGTACAGAGGGAGAGGGAGAGAGAATCCTAAGCAGGCTCTGTGCTCAGCACAAAGCTCAATATGGGGCTTGATCTCATGACCCTGAGATCATGACCTGAGCTGAAATTAAGAGTCAGATACTTAACTGACTAAGCCACAGAACTTTTTAATATAACTTAATCTTAATTAATTTAAAGTTAAATAGCCACGTGTGTAGTGGCTACCAAATTAGAACACCTTTCCAATACATAAACTTGAATCATCGAGGGAAGAGTTCAGTGATTTTAATTATCCAGCATGTACATGGATATTTTCATTGCAGTTGTTAAGAGCAAATACTTAGTGTGCTAAGTCTCACGTGAGTGAATGATTTGTCCATGTTCCCATTTCCCCGTTATTCTCATGACTGGGATGGTGCTAGGCAAAAATTAGTGTTGACTATATTTAGTGTTAAAAAATTAAAATAATTTTTTAAAGATTTTTTTTTTGTTTGTTTGAGAGAGAGAGAGGGAGAGCAAGAGAGAGTGAGCTAGCACCAGTGGGAGGAGAGGCAGAGGGAGCAGAAGCAGACTCCCCGCTGAGCAGGGAGCCTGTCTTTCTGCCTACTTGTGATCCCCTGTCTCTCTCTCTCTCTCTCTGTCAAATAAATAAATAAAATCTTTAAAAAATATTAAAAAGTAATAAAATCAGTAATCGTGATTATTACACGTAAAAGGTATTTAATGGTTAGGTTTGCCTGTCCTTGTTTGAAGCACATCACATGCATTCTGTCTCTCTTTTTCACTAGGACCTAATGCAGTATTTAGTGGTATTACCCCATTTTACAGGGGAGGACATATGGAGCTTTAAGTATGGAAGTAACCTGCCCATGATAGCCCACTTTGTTGTTTGTGGTGGAAGAATGATTTGAATTCAGTACGTTAGCCCTATTTCTCAACCATTCTACTCAATGAGAAGATAAATACCATCCCTCAAAGTCCCCTCCATTCAGTCCACTCATCCAGGAGGAATGTTTACACATTAAAATAATTAGTTCCAGCAGATTTCAAAGTAGCGAAAGACCAGTGTGACCTTGGGTAATCTGAGAAGGTTTTATGTTTTCAATAAATAACAGCTTTTGAGTTGCCTTTTTATGGTATTGGCCTGGTTTCAACAAAAGACTGCAAGTTGGGAGAACTTTTGTGATAAGAATGTGAACATAGTTTAGTTGCCTCCCTGTGTTTGAAATAAGCATGTTGGGATAGAGCATTAGAAATATATTAGTTTATCAGTACAGAGTAGAGAGAAAATGAAGTAGGATCATGATGGGCCTTAAGAGCGAATTGTAATTGTTTATCTTCTACTACTAGGTCCTAGATCAGTGACCCTTAAACTTTGTCTCTTGTCTCCTTAGTAGGTTGTGAAGTTAATGTATTGGGTCACAATCAACATATTTATTTTAATGAAATGGACAGAGTAGAGCAGAATGGATATAGTCCAGTGTCTTGCTGTTAATAAGGGTCTTTGTGAAACATCGGTTTCAGTTATACATAGCTGATACTCATTATTTGTGGTATATTCTATAGAGTCAGTGAAAACAATGAATTAGTGAATACTGAACCATTGCTCCTAAGGGATATACAAGATTAGGATTCTTTGAGCCTCTGGTTCCGTGATTTTCATCAACTGGTCCATATGTCACCTTATTTTATGTGTATTTCTGTTTCAAGACAGCTTATTTAATATGTATTATTGATTCTTTAACATTGAACTCTTGGCCAACAGCCCTACAACTCATACCTGAACAAAGCAGATCTGACACACATTTCTTCTTTATTAGACACATCACAGCCACTAGCTGTCTGGAACACTAGTCAGCTCATTAGCATATGCTCGGGGGCCATTCTAAACATTCTAAAAGTCACCAACCCACAAAAAGCTCAGAAACACAGAAATGGTGGCAGGAAATAGGTTGTGAAAAGGATACTTGTTCATAGAAGGCAGAATATCGTCTCGCTCAGGCTCAGCTGGGAACAGGTGCCTCAGCGACAAATGTTACTCCATGTTACTCCATGCTCCATGCAGGTCTGTGAATGAATGAAACAATGTTGTGAATATTGATCTGGGGGCTAGAGTCAGTTTTAGCAAGTAGGTGGGTTTGCAAATATGGAGTCTGAATAATGCAGATCGACGATGTGTGGATATGTAGGTCATTATGTTTACTAGGTCATTCATTACATGAAATGTATTTCTCAAGCACAAAACATTTTTTTAAAAAAAGACATTTATTAGAGAGTGAGCACGTAAGTAGGAGAGGCACAAAGGGAGTCATGTTGGGAGTCACCGTTGGGCTGGATTTCATGACCCATGAGATGTTGACATGAGCCGAAACCAAGAGTCAGACACTCTACTGCCTGAGCCACCCAGGGACCTCGAGCAAAAACATTTTTTTTTTTTTTTGAGAAATATTGCCCTACATAATCAGAGTACTAAGGAATCACATGGTGAACAGTGTCTCTAGTATTGATATCCAGAATGGGATTAAGGGGCAAAAGACTAGTTGTGGCGGGGGGCATGCATCTCGCTGGCTCATTTGGTGAAGCATATGACTCTTGATCTCAGGGTTGTAAGTTCGAATCCCACCTTGGGTTTAGAGATTACTTTAAAAATATCTTTAAAAAAAAAAGGCTAGCTGTATTATAAGGATCTTGTAGTAGTCTGACCTTTCAAAGTAATGAAGTAGAAGGCAGAAATGGGGAATAGGGTTAGAAATTAAGCAAAGAAAAAAATTGAAGACTTGCTTTCAAATTGATCATAGGAATGAAGAAGTGAAAGTTGATTATCAGCTCTGATGGTGTCTGGTCTCGAATTCAGAAGCATGGTGAGGTATGTATATAATGGAAGAACGGGCACCTGGGGGGCTCGTGGGGTCCATTCTGAGTCCTGGCTCGGTGACTTTCTTTGGCAACTCACGAGCTTTGTGCTTCATTTCTAAAATAGTGCCAGTCGAAGTGCCTGTTAATTTTTAGAATTGAATGAGGCAGTATACATAGGTATGATCCTGGTAGAATACGGTGACACCTGGAATTAAATTCGCTGCTCTAGAAATAGCTGCTGATTTTGTGTGTGTGTGTGTGTGTGTGTGAGGTGTACCTTCATATATGTACACAGTGTACGTGCAAGATCCCTATAATTTCCCAAGAACCAGTATTGGGTTATATAAGAAGCGAGACTCCTCGGGCCATTGAAACGTGAGACTGTAATAAAGCTGAGAGAGGCGAGGGCTACAGATTTATTCATCCTCAAGGATAAAGAAGCGACAGAAAAATTAACAGAACCAGGGATAAAATACGAAGGATATAAAGTGAATCAGATGATTCTGTAATCCTTATGTTCTATAAAATATATATAATAAAATAATAATAAAATAAATGTATACTAAATATATACATACACAACCCTGTAATGTGAATTATACATTAAAGCTTAAAATAACGTATGCTACATTACGATGGGTTATGTTCATAACACACATGCTGTAGGATAGCACCAATTTTCACAGCTCCAGAGCCAAAGAGATACACAGTGAAAATGCCCAACACAGTGTAACCTTTGTTTGAGAAGGAGTAGGACTTTCCAACCAGCCATAATCGTGAATATCACTTTCACCGTAGTCGCAAAGCTTGGAATTGCTAGTCACGAGGAATTTCTGGTTGATGGACTACTGAATATGTAGGCTTTTTGCCGTAATTTGTTCGACAGGCTCAAGTTAGTATTGTCAAACACGGCAGGCAACGTTACAGATTTTAAGGCTTCGGCATCGTTGTATCTCCCATGGTGTTAAGGGTAATTCAGACCCAGAAAAATGCTCTTCTCTCATTTTGTCTTTTCTCTTTGTTGAGAGACAAATAGATCCACTTGAGAAATGATTATATTGACTGTTGTAGCTTTAGATTTTCTTTAGTCCTCTAAAACGGGCAAAGGGTGCGAGCTGGTGAGTCCAAATGGACCGGAGAGGGGTGATTTCAGATTAGATACTCTCTCTATGACATAATGAAGGAGAGTGTCTGGTACGGAGTTGCTCCCCAGTGAGCTACGTCCCTCTTGCGCGCTTTGCAAGCAGTTCTCATTAATATTAATCGCCACTAATTGTAATTAAAACTTTCCAGGGAATAATGGGAATTACATTTTTACAGTTTACAAATGTTGTCTCACTAAGGCTTGCTTTCTTTATTTTATTTTTTATCCTGCATCCTGGTCATTATGCAGTCCGAGTGCCTTCAAAAAAAGAAAAAAAAAACAAAACCAAGCCAAATTGTCAAAGGCTGTCAGTGTGTAATGTCGTGTTCGATCTGGAGCTGAAAAGTGTGGCCTCAGGTTTCTGGCCCGTCTTTTATGTCACAGAAGCACAGAATTGTTAAACAATCTCGGGAAGCCTAAGGCAGCAATGGGGCAATAAAAGGTCCTCCGTAGCTCAGTGCTGCATAACAAGAGGGACCCATAAACTTTGCTCCAATCTTGAATCAGATGCTAACTTCTCTGCTGGAATGCCATTCACGGCTGAGCTAAAGAAAAACAGAACTTTAAAAAACAAAACTTCAGAAGGCCCTAGTTTTGAAGGCTTTACTGGTTTCTGCTAATGTTCAAAGCTCTCCTCCAATGTTCTGTTGGAAGCCATGAAGATGGGACAGGCTCCCTTTTCCATTTTCTCCCTCGTTTCTGGGCCTCCAGAAGGGTCTTTTAATAACTGGGAACTTACAGGGTGTTTTCATTAAGGACTGCATTGTCAGAGTGTGATAATGAAACCTAAGATCTCCTGTGACTATCATGCTTTATGGATGGCTTTGCAAAACCTTGTGTTTTATCCTGTCACTGTATCATCACTGTATCTTTTGGAACCGGGGTTGGGTGCCGGTGGGTGTGGGGGAGTCAGATGCTGGAAGGAAAAAAAACATCTTCAGCCACTGACTTTCTTTTTTTCTCCATGAAGTGATCTATCTCTGTATTCAATTTATTGTTTTAAAATGTCATATTTACTTAGATCAGCGGAAGGAGGACTGTGTTGAAAATAAGACAGATAACTATTTTCAAAAAGAATTGGTCTCTGTTGAGGACATAGCGTCCATTTTCCTCACACCAGGATAATGGGCATAATTTGGACAACACTGCCATAATTTTAGAAAGTGCTTTTATGCTTTTGTCTTAGAAAAAAGGTTTAAAAAAAAAGGTAAGCAGTGCTGATCATCACCAAAATTAATTTACAGTGGGGTAAGGTGTGAATGGAATTCTAGTCTCTTCCTCATTCTGTCTCAGAAATTAAGTTAAGAACCTCAGTGTGTCTGCAGTGGGAGACGGGGGCTGGGGTGGGCAGGGGGCAATTGTGTCACAGAGCAGGACGTCCAGCTCACGGGGGTGAGTAGGCTTTGGTTGGAGGGCTGCCTGGAGGAGGGTGTACGAGCTTCATCAGGGTGAAGAGGATGTTCATGCATGGGATAGCCTGGAGTGGGGTTTTGAAGCCCCAGCAGGATGAAGAGGGGTCTCCACGTGTATAGTGGTTTGAAATGTAGACCCCCAAATGGATATACCCAAGTCTCAATTCCTGGTACCAAACTCTGTATTCATTTCCCAGGGCTGCTGCAACAAATTACCGCTAACTTGGTGACTTAATAAATCAGAAAATTTTTAATTGTTCTGGATGCCTGGCTGAAATCAAAGTATGGGTAGGGTTGTTTCCTTCTCGGGGGTCTGAGTGAAAACCCACCCAACCCATCTCTCCTACCTTCGAGTGGCTGCGGACATCCCTTAGCATTCCTTGGCTTGTAGCTACGTCACTCCAATATCTGACTCCATTCTCCATATCACTCTCCCCTCTGTGTCTTTGTGTCATTCCCTTTTTTGTTTCTTTTTTTTTTTTTTTTTAAAGATTTTATTTATTTATTTGACAGACAGAGATCACAAGTAGGCAGAGAGGCAGGCAGAGAGAGAGAGGAGGAAGCAGGCTCCCTGCTGAGCAGAGAGCCCGATGTGGGGCTCGATCCCAGGACCCTGAGATCATGACCTGAGCCGAAGGCAGAGGCTTTAACCCACTGAGCCACCCAGGTGCCCCCCCTTTTTTGTTTCTTATAAAGAAATCTTGTCATTGGATTTAGAACCTTCCCTAATCCAGAATGATCTCCAGAGCCTTGCCGCGGTTACATCTGCAAAGAGTCCTATTTCAGATAGGGTCACATCCTAAGGTTTTGGGTGAACGTATCTTTTGGTGGGGTACTATTCAATTTTCTGTAACATGGAAGGGGGTGGCTTATCTTGGGGAGTCAGAGATCAAGAGGAGGGAGAAGGGCATCCCCATGGCGGGGCAGCTGCATGGGACCAGGGCACAGAAGGGAGCAAAACTCCTGCAGCATAGGAGAGAATCCAAGTAGGAGGTGGATCTTGCCTGGGTATCAGATCCGGAGTGGGGTGAAGAGGCCATCTGCTTGGCGGCAGGGGAGAGCAGGACATGAGAGACTGGTTGTGTATGCTGGGCTGATCAGATAGGCATGTAACTATATCAAGGGTAATGGAAGCCAAGTTTCTTCTTGTCAGGGAAGTTAAAAATAGGGAAAAGGAGAATATATTTGAAATTGATGGTGTCGGTGAGAACTCACGATTTTGTATTAGTGATGCATGGGGAGGTAATGTGTGTAGGTGTATGTGCGTGTGGATAGCCCCTAGTTCTGCCCTTCGAAGGGCCCGGGATCAGGACCATGCAACTGCAGCTATATCTTAGCTTCTAATGGTCTAAGACAAGTAAAAGAAGAAAGAACCTCTTGGGGGAAAAAAAAGCTAATTTCAGTTTGGATAGAGGACGTACAATAGGAGCCTGGAACGTCTTCTGCCAGAAAGTGTGGAAGTGCTCAGAGAACGATGGGAATATGTGAACAGGACTCAGAAGTCGTCTTCAAGTTGCGCCCAGAGGCCAGCTTGGGAATAAGTTGAGCATCAAAAGAAGTGACAGTCCTCTGTTATACCCTATTAAATACAGTGTCCTGAGTCCAGAGTACTCTCAGGACATGAAGGAGTACATTGAAGGTCTAATGAATGGAGTAGTTAGATTAGCTGCAAATATACCCACACAAATTACTTCCTAATGACAAAGGGAGCAGGAATAACTTCTGCATGGGGGACCTGGTGCTTGTCCCCTTACATGATCAAAGCGAACACCCATGGTGTTCCCATGGCATCCGTCAAAGGTGTCACCAGATAGATCGGGAAGAGAAATACCGTGGTATCCTTGCTATAGACAGTAACCTGAATCTAATCATGAGGAAGCTTCACCAACCCATTGTGAGGCACATTCTCCTGAATGGACTATGATTTTCAAAAATGTCAACAGTGTGAAAGTCAAAGACAGACTAGGAAACCGGTCCTGTCTGGAGTGGAAAACTCATTGCCAGGTATGATTCTGAAATGGACCCACTGTTTGGACACTTGGGTCTCAACATCAGATGGTGTTAATACCTCAACATAGAAATTGCCTGGACATTCCTGGAGCAGAGTAAGCCCTCATTAATTTCAGCTGTGATGATCATAATGAAGGGAAGGACTGAAGAATCACATGGAAAGTCTATCTGGCATCTGTCTACTTAATATCCTTGGATTCTGGAAGACAAATATTCTGGATTTATATGGAGAAAATCGTCTCCCCCACGTCTAATCAAGTTAAACTGAGAGGTAAATTTAAGTTTTATTCTTCTTAGTTGACAGAGAAATGAAAAGTACTTTGCCAGATAACTCAGTACTTGGGAACTGTAAAATTAAATTGTTTTCATGAAAGTGAAAAAGTCAGTCTTCTTCCAATAACCAGAGAAGAGGAACAGATATGAGGAAGGGAATGTGGATTGTCCCAGCATTGGAGTATTGGGAGCAATTCATTGAACTATAGATTTGGAAGAGTTTTTGGTAAGCATGCCAAGGATCCTTTTATAAAGCCAGTTTTGGAAGAAGGGATCTCTCATTCCAGTTTTCAGGGGGAAAATAAATCCCAATGTAGTTTCAGTGTTTCCAGGTAGATCTTCGCTTGTGTTTTCCAAAGTCTGGAGTTCACAGCATGTCATTTGTACTCAGGGAAGTCATGTGAGGATCCCGCTTACTCGTGTTGCAGTGGTATTCCTAGGGATTCCGAATCTCCATAGACCATTGTGTCAGCAACCCCGGTCTAATGCAGCACAAGTCACCCTAGATGTATATAAAAATATTCCCACACTACCCTGTATTGTCTCGAGTTGCCACCAAGGTCGGATTCAGCGTTTTTAACCTTCAGTCCTTGGCATGCTCGATGATCTGATTTCCCAGAGCCCTCCATCTAAGAAGTGGTAAGTTTTTGGTATAACGTTGAGGTAAGAAAATTGGTGTGTGGTCGAAAGATGGTGGAAGCACAGAGGGAGTCATAACTAACATCCGCCTGACAGGGAACTATGACAGTGTGGACAAGGACACGCTGTCGTCCACAGTCCACAGTCGGGAAGTGTCGTGAAGAGATCCCCAGATGGACATTCTTAAAACTCAAGTTCTAGTCTTGTTCCTTATGGGAGACCTTAGGGAGTTGCCCAGTCCGATGATTTCTCATTACATCTCTACAATGGGAACAATAACAGCCTTGCCGAGTACCTCCTGCAACAGTAGGAAGGAACAATTTTATGATGAAAGTGTATTGTACACTCAGAGTTCCACACAGATGTAAGGTGGCGTTCTCTTACGGGTCTATAGTGCTGGTTGTGTTTTTAAGTTACATTTAAGTAGGTACATTAATCTCCACTTAAGCCCACAGAGAAGTGTGCAACAAATTTGGGAAGGGTTTACATTAAAAATAGTCCAGACACATCCATCATATTGCTCTAGGTGGTCAGTCCCAGATAAGTCAACAGTTAGACTGTTGTTCAAGATGTTTGGTTGCAGGTGACAAAAACCCAATGAAAGGTAGGGGAAGCCACAGACCTGGGATGTCCCTGATAAGGGTCAGGTTTCAGAAGTGGAAAATGTTGGGGATGCCTGATATTTTGTCTGTGTGTCTTTTTTTCCCCCGGGCAGTGTCCTTGCATATGGTGGCTAAGACTACCTACAAGTGAATTCACCTGTGAAGGGTCATTTCAAACCATTGCAGAGAAGCAGTTAAAAGCTACTTTGGCTATAGTGGGAGAGATATTTCATTTTCCTTTGTCTGTGATGAGGGGAACAGTGAGCTGTCATGTCAAAGAATATCCTTACGGTGCATGGTTTGATATGGTAGGGACTGTGGGCTGAATCCGGTCTGCAGCCTGTTTTTGCAACATTTTTGGTTTTTGTTTTGCAGTTTTCATAGGAACTCAAGCAGGCCTTTCATTGAGTCATTGTCTATGGCTGCTTAGGAGCAAAGTTGAGTAATTGTGACAGATATTTACTATCTGGTTCTTCGCTTAAAAAAAAAAAAGTTGGTTGAACTGTGCTCTGGAGAAATGCGTGTTTCTAGTCCCAGGAATAAACATCTGGAATCTTGTCTTCTCGTCTTTACAGTGATGGTCGTGGACCCAGTCATCCTTGAGAACCCCTTTTGAATGCTAAGGTTTATTCTTTGAAGGCTCTTTGGCTTTGTTCCTAATGTTCCCGAGCACACAATTTCATGTCCTGGAATTCCCTTTTCTCTTTTGCTGGACGTACGCCTCCTCACATCGTTAACGTCCTGCCCAACCTCAGAGGTCTTCAAAGTCATTTTCCTCAATTAAGAAGAGCTGGATTAAAAAAATGGCCCATTATCCCGTGCACGCCACCATTGAAAGAGTTTCTCTTTTATGTACTCTGAGGACTGGAGCACCCTGGCAGCTTCCCAGGTAGCCAGGGAAGAGGCTTCCACAGCATACATTGTCTATGCAGGGGTCTGAAACTCCTCTTTACTGTGGAGTGTGATGAAAGGAAGGGATGGGATGAAATGGCAGCAGAGGGATATTCACAAAGCATCAGAAAATGTGAGGCTTGAAAAAGACCTCTGCCATTCAGCCGTACGGAATTCTAAAAATGAGAAAATCGTCTCCTGGCTTAATGACTGTTTTGGTAATGCCCATATGTTTGGCATAAAAGGCTCACGCCCTAGCTTTTCAAAACTTCCCATAATGAAATTTTAAAAAATGATGTTCAGATACACGGAGTAGAGACAAAAATCCCGGAGCCAGCTTCCTCTTGTCCCTGCTTCTCCTTTCCTTTGGGATTGGTTCTCGTTTCCAAGACCAGCTGCCCAGTCCTCTGGTTTTTGTTACTTGCCTATTGGTGTTTGCCATTCATGGCCAAGGTAATGAAACCATCTAGAGGCTCATGACCTTATTGAACGACTCGTTATGTAACTAGAGAAGGGATTTTTTTTTAAATTTTATTTATTTATTTTTTCAGCGTAACAGTATTCATCGTTTTTGCACAACACCCAGTGCTCCATGCAATACGTGCCCTCCCTATTACCTACCACCTGGTTCCCCCAACCTCCCACCCCCGCCCGAGAAGGGATATTTTTGAATTGCGTAACCCTACAGCACCTTGACAGGGACAGCAGTCCGTGTCTACACCTTCTGTGTTTATGCAGGGCCTGGAGAGGTAATATCTTTAGGACATTATCCTAATTACCTGTGGGTAATTACCTAATAGCCTATGAGGGGATATATATATGTATACGTATATATACACATATATATATATATTCGTTTTGTTACGATGGCAACATTCCTCTTGTAACGTAGAGCTTGTTGAAGATGAACGCGGGTTTTCATTTTTTCACAAAACTGACAAAATTCCTTAATAGTCAGAAAACTCTGGGCATTTTATATCATTTCCAGTATATCCTAATATTTTAAAACCCAAATATTCAACTGTCTTCAACAACCTGAGAACAAAAATAAATATATTTTTTTAAAGATTTTATTTATTTATTTGACAGAGAGAGATCACAAGTAGATAGAGAGGCAGGCAGAGAGAGAGAGAGGGAAGCAGGCTCCCTGATGAGCAGAGAGCCCAATGTGGGACTCGATCCCAGGACCCCGAGATCATGACCTGAGCCGAAGGCAGCGGCTTAACCCACTGAGCCACCCAGGCGCCCCAAAAATAAATATTTTAACAAGAAAAAAAGTGTGCCATGACAGGCTATGACTTAAGAAAGAAAGACAAGGAATGGTCTCTATAGACCAAGAGAAAAATGGGGCCTCATATATATTTGTACTAAAGGAATGTCATGAGTATAAAAAGCAGCTTGTCAACCCCCCTTCCCCCCAAAAATAAAAAACAACCCACCAATCTTTACTTATGTGATTGCAAAACTAATGCTTCTTAGTGAAATAAAGAAAACATAAATTGGTTTTACTTGTCTCCATTTAATATTTAATAACTTTATTTTTATAATTCTGTTTGCCTGAGGGTTTTAGCTTCAAGTTCAGCAGGGTGATTACTATGGTTTTAATTGAGGCAAATGCCAAAAACCAGAAGTGAATGAAAACAAAAATAGTGAGAAACACCGAATAGGTAGGAACCTTAGTACACCAACTCAGGGGTGCAAGAAATGGAAATTCTCTCTCTAGTTTAAACCTGATTTCACTTTGAGCCTCTGATCCCCAGGTGTTAATTTAACTCACTTTAGGGGTGTGTTCCTTTTCCCAAAGGTGACGCCTGAGTTTTAGGGGGTAAGGTAGGGTTAGGGTATCAGAAGGGTGGAGGCTGGGAGGGGCTTGCTCCCCCTGGGCATTAAGCGGCCATGTTCTCTGCTGGCATCCATCCACACTGACGTGGATGGAGATGGTTTTTTGTTTTGTTTTTTACATTTAATCCTTCATTCTTTCCTATCTTGAGGCTTCTTCAGTTTTGACTTGCCCTCAAGAATTTTCAGGCCTCTTTTGATCCCATGGAGAACTTCTGTTCCTTCTGCACCAGGTTGATCCGTGAGATACCGTACGGGGTTCTTTGAGACCCTCTTTGTCTGAATGCACCTGACTGGTATTTTCCTCCTATTTCCTGCCCCCTTCCCAGGACTAAAAGAGGACTTTAGCTCTTTTAGTCTTGGCAATTAGTTGGGTGTCTCCAACACCCAAATCTCACCAGTATTTCTCAGAAGTCCACAGAGGTTAAACAGCCTTGCTTCTCCTCCAATCTCCTGTCCTCTTCTGTGGGGGAGACATCCAGCGTGGGAGTCCAATGGCCTGTCTTTGGCTATTGCGTATACTCTGAAGACTATTGCTTTTTTGAGGTTTGTCCCTTGCTTCCTGAGGTCTATGGTGTTAAAACAGGTTGACTCCCTTTGTCTTTTTCTGTTTCTGCCTTCTGCTGGGTTATGCCTTCTCTGATTCAACACATTAAAAGATGCTTTAACTGATTAAATGGGGCCAGGGTCGAGGAGTGTAATCTAATATTACAAAATCTTTTTCTGCCATAAATATAAGTATGGTTTATATTGTAATGGGGTTGTTATAGGGACTGAAACATAGCCTCTCCTCCATAGTCAGTCAGCCCTCTTGTCTTTGGAAACAGCAGAAGAGGAGTCAATATAGGTAGAATAATGAGCCAAAATCATGGTTGGGTAGACTTAAGAATTCCTCTTGATTGACTGCCTGGGCTATTACAATATCTATCTGAAATAGACTTAAGTCTCTGGTTAAAGTGTCAATTCATTTTCAGGGTCCAAACTCAACTGCAAATGATCAGACTTCATTGTATTAGTTGACTACCAATTGATTGCTGAGCCCTTGACTGAGAGATGGGCGTTGAGTAGCAAATACAAGTCCCATTTTCAAGTTCTGACTCTGTCATTAATTAGTTCTGAAATTTTCTGTTTAGCGATTGTCTTCTTCATGTCTCATTTAAAAATATATAATAGGGGCGCCTGAGGGGCTCTGTTGGTTAAGCATCTGCCTTCAGCTCAGGTCATGATCTTAAGGTCCTGGGATCCAGCCCTGCATCAGGCTCCCTGCTTGGTGGGAAGCCTGCCTCTCCTGTGCCTCTGTCCCTCAACCCCTCCCATGCTCTCTCTCTCCCTCTCCAAAATATATATATATATATATATATATATATGTATATGTATACATATATATATAATATATATAAAATATATATGCTTATTATTTATATATAAATATATTATTATAATTGTATATTTATATGTTACATATATATAAAAGAAGTAGATGAGTTATTCAGATTTCAGATTCCAGTTTTATTTCAAATCAGATATATACCCCATCGGTGTGGGTTTGGGCTATAAGAAAAGATGAAGGAAAGTTCTAGACCCTGAAAATGTAGGGAATTCAGGTCCTGGAGGATATCTTGAGGTTCCAAGAAGCCCAATGCAGAAAAGAGTTGGGAGATGAAATGAAATGCTCCTTTGGCAAATAAACTTTCCTTACTTAGCATTTTCCTTCAAGCTGATCATGCCCACGTTTTTTACATTGGCCAGGTCGCACTCTCTGACTCCGTTTATATTTCTGATCTGAAACTCGGTGCAGGAGACACCGTGCCGTATTCGGGTACGTATTATGGGGAGAGCTCACATGGATTACAGGAAACCCACACGGAACCTCTAGTCCCCAAGGATTCGTGTTCATATTGTACGGCACTTTTTATTTTCACAGGTTGGTTTCATCAAATTACTTAGGCATTTTAAACGATGGCCTTAAAACGTGGGAGTGGGGCAAATGTGAGCACTTGACCTCTCTCCATAAAATTGAATTGCTCTTTACGTTTAAAGTTTTGACAGAGAGAAAGAGACGCCGAAAGAGGATGCCCTTATTTGGTAACGAGCACCCATTAAAAGGACAGTATGTTACATTTCATCTTCGGACTCCATGTCGCTGTGTTAAGGATCTTGGAGCAGAGTGCTGGGAGACCTCTATAGTTAAGAGCCTGGAGACAAGTAGTTTGGCTATTTTAAGGGGCAGCAGATAGTGTGTGTAGTCTGCATGGTGAAGCTTAATTGGCTTTGATTAAATCCAAATACACTGAGCAGCACTGTGTGTCTGGCACTGTGCTGTGTGCCCAAATGGTGTGAAGGAGAAAGATGAAAAGGAACGTGGAGCGTTTGGTCTCGTGTCCAACACAACAGCGGGTCACCGGTGCCTTCTCTGAGCTTGCTGTCAGCCCCTCGCCGCAGGGAGGCAGAGCGACATGAAAAGAGCACTGTATTTAGAGTCCGATTCCCTGTTCTTTGAATCCACCTCCACGGACTATCCCTTGAACCTGCTAAATGGAGTTGGTGACTGTCCCACATGCTGCCATTCTGGGTCGTTTGAATGGCAGATGAGATGAGTAACAGATCGCTTTCTTGCAAACCAGAGAAAGCTATTCTGTGCTAAAGACTCATCATCACATGGGCTGAATTGCGTCCCCTGTAAATTCATATGTTGAAGTTTTAATGCGGCCCCCCCCCCGCCATTAACTGAGGCGTGTAACATTGAATCAATGTCAGGTGTATTGCATAACGATTTGATATTTGTAGAGATTGCAAAAGGACCGCCACACTGTCTAGTTAGCACCCATCAACACACATAAATCCAAACGTGTGTGTGTGTGTGTGTGAGAACTTTTAAGATCTACTCTTTCAGGAACTTCAAACATGCAAGTCAGTACTGTCGACTGTAGTTGCTGTGCTGCGCAGGGCACACCCATGGCTGTATTTTGTAACTGGAAGTTTCTACCCTTAAAGAGATAATTCACTTTAAAAGAGGTCCCGAGAGTGAGCCCTAACCCAGGATGACAGGTGTCGTCAGGAGAAGAGGACATTTGGATGTAGAGGTACACAGAGGACATGTACAAGCCAAGGAGAGGGGCTTCGGAAGAAACCAGCCTGGATGGGACCTTGATCTTTGGCTGTCAGCTGCCGGAACCACGAGAAAATACCCTCCTGTTGCTTATAGCTCCTAGCCTGTGTGGTATTTGCTATCACAGCTCCCGTCAATGCCTTCCAGGGCTGGGATTCCGCATGGGCCATCCTTGAGATCTGGTGGACCCAAGTGATTGGCCGTGTCTGACCTTGAAGAGTTCCTTATCCTACAGGGTGTGTTGAAACATACACGTGTACAAGAAACAGCATACAGCTGAGCGTCCAGACTACTAATTAGTATCCTTGGGGCACCTGGGGGCCACAGTCGGTTAAGCATCTGCCTTCAGCTCAGGTCATGATCCCAGGGTCCTGGGGTCGAGCCCCATGTCGGGCTCCCTGCTCAGTGGGGAATCTGCTTCCTCCTCTCTCTCTGCCTGCTGCTCCCCCAGCTTGTGTGTGTTCTCTCTCTCTCTCAAATAAATAAAATCTTAAAAAAAAAAAAAAATCAGTACCCTTGGTGCGTCTAATATTTAGGAACCTCTTATTCTGTGTTTCTAGTTTCTAACTTAGCACTGTTCACCAACCTGTTTCTTTAGCCCACAGTAAAGTTTTGGTTCCATCTTTCAATGTTATGCTTTGTGCTCTTAAGAAGAGGAAAATACATACCAGGCTGCATGAACTAAGCCAGGTGTCTTAAATATGCTATTTATTTATTTATTTAAAAAGATTTTATTTATTTATTTGACCGACAGAGGTCACAAGTAGGCAGAGAGGCAGGAGGCAGGCAGAGAGAGATGGGAAGCAGGCTCCCCGCTGAGCAGAGAGCGCGATGCGAGTCTCGATCCCAGGACCCTGAGATGATGACCTGAACCAAAGGCAGAGGCTTAACCCACTGAGCCACCGAGGTGCCCTTCAATACGCTATTTAAATGCTTAATCCTCACACTAACATTGAATTTAGGATTCCATTGTCAAGGTGAGAAAGCAGGGTCGAGGAGGTGAAACTCAGTGGTTGAACTGGTAATCTTACCCCCTTCTGTCTAAAAGGAAACCCTGGTTCTTTCCATTAGAGAGCTGCTTTTGTCCTAATTCTAATTTTGCGACCAGGATGTATAGTCCACTAAGCAATATGTAAAATAAGAGGCATAGAGAAAGTCATTTATTTTTTTATAAAGATTTTATTTATTTATTTATTTGAGAGAGCGGGAGAGATCATGCGGGCAAGGGGATGAGCAGGAGGACGTGGAGAATCTCATGCAGGCTCCCCACTGAGAGCAGAGCCCAACATGGGGTCTCAGTTCCAGGATCCTGAGATCACAACCTGAACCGAAGCCGGGAGTCAGCAGCTTACCCGACTCAGCCATCCAGGCACCCTAAAAAGGTCATTTAAAGGGTGTCATTCTTTCGTCTCTTTTCTTTGTCCTTTGCTCTTGCAGACAGTCTCCTTGCTGCAAAATCACCAAGCCTGGGCCTCATTTATTCTCTGAGCCGTTTCGTAGAATTGCCATGAACTCCACCCAGGTGCTTGATCACGGTCCCTTGGCCATTTGGGTCAAGCCGTGTTGCCTTTGGAAGTTGTGTGATTTAAGCTTCCTACTTGGTCTGCCATCTTCTCCCTAAACACACCCTGGGTTCCCAAATCTGCTCCATGCCTGCCTGTCCCATGGGACACAAGCTTCTGTCAGCTATCTCCGATACCCCCTCCTCCATGAAACCCTCCGGAGCTCTCCACGCCGTCTCTCTGAGCTTTCATGGCATTTCTGCTTCTAGCAGTTCAAGCATGAATTTTATGCCGCTGTTTATTCAAGTGATGCATCTTTAAACATTTGTGTTTGATTAATGTAAAAATCTCATTCTTAAACATTTCTTCAATTTTCACAGTGTACTAAATATTGTGATTTAAAACGGATCATAGGAATTACAGTGTCGGGTTTTTTTTTCCCCCTCCAGAATACGCCCACTCCCTTCAAGACTCCGCTGTACTTTCTGCCAACTTCATATCCATGCGCCCCTTATTGAGCTTTACTGATTGAAATATCTTACCTTGGGCCCTGGATGGTGGAGGTTGTGATGACCATGTTTCACTATTCTAGTATCTCATGTATAGATAGTGTTTAAGAAGTATTAACATTTGCACCAAAATAGGAAAAACAGGACAAGGCTTGGGAAAAAACAACCGCACATAAAAACTGCACAGTTAACCAGGCACTGAACTGTGGTCAGGTCAGCCGAACTGTCACGAACTTGCTTACAGCAGCAAGTAGATTTATGCAAACAGTAGATTTATGGTGGCGACTCTAGGAGACACGGCAGTATTTTATTCCACGGGGGGAA
This sequence comes from Meles meles, assembly GCF_922984935.1. Classification (NCBI taxonomy): domain Eukaryota; kingdom Metazoa; phylum Chordata; class Mammalia; order Carnivora; family Mustelidae; genus Meles; species Meles meles. The sequence continues at coordinate 147,729,589 of NC_060070.1, forward strand.
GGTTATCCAGTACCACGGAGGCAGCGCTCCCAGACCTGTTTCCCTCTTTTTCTTCTCGTGTGCTGATTTTTCATTTTGGCAAATACAAACAGAGGGCTGGCATACCGGCCTCTCATTTGCCCTGATAAACAGAATTAGCGCATTGGCCTTGCCATGAGAGCCTCCGTGGGGTGCCCCCCACCCAGTTTGAGGGAGTAGCATTACGCTGAGCTATAGCTAAAATGGAAACCCTCAGCAGTGGGCTTGCCTACCATGGGGTCTTTCTCCGTCCCCATGCACCTGTGAGATCCCTCCTAGGAAGAGCAGACTCCGAGGGTCAAGACGACAATGTTGGAATCAGATCTGTCATTGGTTTCCTTGGGTGATATAAGGCTAAATAAGGAGAAATAATTTAAATGGAAGAAAGCTATGTACTTTCAGGGCCATCTTAAAAATGAGTATCTATGGAGACAAAAGAGGTTCTGGGTGATTTCTCTCCTGTGGGTTCTTTAGATCGTCCACACCCCTCCCTGGCTTACCCGACCACAGACGGGAAGTCACACAAGGGATCCTGGAAGAGTGACGCGTGTCTGCTGTGGACTGAACTGCATCTCCCCCAAATCCATATGGTAAAGCCCCAACCCACCCCCACCCCTACCCCACGAACATGTGACCGTATCTGGAGGTAGGGTCTTTAGGAGGTAACTTGGGTTACATTAGTTCATAAAGTTTGACCCTAATTTGATGGGAATGCAACCCTAAAGGAAAAGAAAGCTCTCTCAGTTACCCACTTCCATGTGAGGACACAGCTAGAAGGAAAGTCTGAAGGTACCAGGCAAAGGGCTCCCCTTTGGAATCAAATCAGCTGGCATCTTTTTTTTTTTTTTAAGATTTTATTTATTTATTTGACAGAGAGAGAGAGAGGGAACACAAGCAGGGGGAGTGACAGAGAGAGAGAGAGGGAACACAAGCAGGGGGAGTGGGAGAGGGAGATGCAGGCGCCCCGCTGAGCAGGCAGCCCGATGCGGGGCTTGATCCCAGGACCCCAGGACCATGACCGGAGCCGAAGGCAGATGCCCAACGACTGAGCCACCCAGGCACCCCCAGCTGGCATCTTGATCTTGGATTTCCCAGCCTCTCCCACAGGGAGAAATAATTTTTTTTTTTAATTTTTTAAGCCACCCAGTCTGTGGTATTTTGTTATGGTGGCCTGAGCTGACTAATACAACGTCCTTCCAGAAACAGAACAATGCCCATGTGTTGAGGGTGTTAATTTCTCCATAATAACAGATGTTCTGGAATATTCAAACCATTTTGCAATTGTTTTAGAAGTAAGGACTGGATCCTTTTTTTTTTTTTTTTTTTTTTTTCCTGTGCTGTGAAACCCCCACCTTGGGCTTTTCTTATCTGTATAACAATAGTAGGATGGATTGCTCATAGCAGACGGCGTACATTTCATGTAATTTTTGGTAAAATTTCTTAGAAATATTTGTTGTCACCGTTCCCTGGCCAGACTGAGTGTGTGGATTCATCTCGGGTCTGCTTCTACTCAGTCACTAAATGTGATTCGATTTTGCTCTCTGTATGTTTCTTCAATCTCTTCCTTATTCCCCATGTCTTTATTTATGTCAATAGCATCTCTCACGCGAGTTACTGGTAGGACCTGCAGAATCTCCTTTGGCCATATGTCTGCCTGTCAGTGACTTTCAGTTGCCCACAGAAATAAGACCTTCCGCGGTCTCTCCTGTTCCATTTCTTGCTATATTTTCAGATCCATGGTTACTCATTGCTCTCGTGTGTATCTCCGATACTGCTGTTCAAGTTGGAGTACGTGAACACAGTGTGCTGTTTCATTTCTGGGTCTTTGATGACCCAGAAATTTGGTTCCTAAAATGTCTTCAACCCTATATACCCTCATCCATTTTTCTTGATGGCTTAAATAATAACATGGCCAGGGTAAACTGACATAATTTATGATTTATTATAGACTTTTTAAACTGGGACATGCTTGAGAGTGAAAGGAGGCATGGGTTAATTGTTTAGAACCCCAGGCATAAACTGAAATTATCACGGGTAAATAGGAGGAATGGCTCTCTTATTTCTAGTTAAAACTCTACAGTCTGTCTCCTTTAGGAATCCCTCATTAACATGCCATAATTTGCTTTGTGTTTTCATGTGACGCTGTTCATGCCTTTAGTATAATGTGCTAAAACTATCTTGTTACATTCTGACTCCTCCTGATTCGAAAGTAGAAAGGTGGGAGGAATTGGGTCTTTCTCATTTTGGGGGCCTAGCACTTAGCCCAAGATCCTAGAGACCAGAGAACTGTAAAGAGGTAAACCCCCATAGATGATGCTGCTTTTCCTGTTTAAAAAACAAAAACAAAAAGCAAAAACACCCATGAAAATTTCAAGCAACAGCTGAGCATGGGACACTTCAGAACTCTGGTGTGTTTCCCAATCTGAGGAGACTGAAGGTAATGTTCAGAGTCCCTGACGCTAAAGCCCTAGGAGAAATTCCAGGTTGTTGGTTGGGACCTTAAAAGAGTTGCCCGTGAAGAAGAGAAGTGAAAACAACATAGATTAGTCTCAACCCTGGGCAAACAGATCAACTTAAATTCAGATTCAAGTTAGGAAAATACCTGATCAAATGAAAAGTGATCTAGTTTCCCTGATTGCCAGGAGGAAAATTCGATCCACACATAGGAAAATATACTAAGGCATGAAGAGAGAAAAGGGATGAAATTGTAGAAAATGATAGATACATGGAAAACAGTGAATTAACCTAACATATATGTAATCGGAATCTGAGGAGAGAGGAAATGCTTTATTAAAAAAATAGTTGAAGTTACAGAATTAGACAAAGTGGATCAAACACGTCAAGCCAAAGATTCAAAAATCCTCACAAAAGCAGCGTATTAGAAAAAAGTAAACCCAACCTAGGCATACCGTAATGAAATGTGAAAAATTAAAGACAAGAAGGGAAACTTGGAAGTGCTCACAAAGGACTTTTGACCCTAGCCATAAATGAGTACCTTGAATCAAACCAATGCTTTTGCCAAGCACAACTACAAAAGCTAGACAAAGTACATTCTGGAAAAGTTTAAGGCCATTGGAGAGCCACTAATGCAGGACGTAAGGTGCTGCAATCCCTGATGGAAGGAGTGTGCATCCGGCTTCGCCTCAAAGTCACACTGACTTCTTCCTCAAGGGCATTTGCCAGGTCATAGTAATGGGGAACTCTTGTTTCTCAGTGGAAAACAGTAGTCTCACTGGCCTGAGAAGACGGAAAGTATAACTTGGTGCTGCCAAAATTGTGAGGATGTAAAGGTCAAAATCCCTAGACAGGGAAAAACTGTTGAGAAATGAGTTCTAAATTTTGCGTCAGAGTCCTTAACTGATGGGTGAGTTGTACATGTACAGAGTATTCTGAACTCCTTGCTGAAAGCAGTGGCAGAGATTTGAGCTGCTGTGACTGATAGAGAAATAAAAATTGGAGTTCAGATTGTGCCAAGGTGGATGGGCTCCGGTAACTGCCCAAAATTTTAGTTGACACTTCAGAAAAGGCTACTTCTAGGAGTAAGGGTCACACCAAAAAACAAGGGAAACCTGTGATATAGAGCAGCCCTAATAAAACATCGTATAAACGTCTCACAGGGTCAAGGTGGTACACCTATATTCTCTCTGCCTGCCAAAGAAAAGTTTCTCTCTCTTTGGATGAAGAGGCCATCGTTCAGAGATTCTATGAATAATTTAAAAATGATGGCATAGGAAATAACATGAGCAAATGACTGAAAACCAAGGGAAAAAAATGACAGTAGAAACTGACCCCAAAGTGATTCAGATAATAATACAGTTATCAGTCAGCATTGTTAAAATAATTATGACTATTTGGGAAAATTGGAGGAAATTGGAAAATTTGAATGAGATTTGAAATCTCTAAAGGAAAGAATCACATTGAATATTGGCATTAAAAAAATCAGTGTCTGAAATTTAGGATTTGTTATATTGTTTCCATGGATTAGACAAAGCAAACCAAGATTCATGATCGGGAAGACTAGACAATACAAAATGACCATACTGATGCGAAGAAGAAAAATGGAAAATACGGAAAAAATGTGAAGAGCCATATGAAACTGAATAAACTCTAAACAAGAATTTTCAAGACTATGGAAAGTCTTCAAAAAACACTTTCAAAATCCTTCATGAATTCCAAACAGGAGGATTTATACTGAGGCCAAACTATCCGAGGCACATAATAATCAAATTAATAACAGATTATAAAAATCTAAGAAGACAGAAAGGAAACAGTAGAGTAAAAAATTATTTTAAAAGAAGCAACCATAATACTGATAGATCACTTTTCAACAGAAATGATGGGAGTCAGATGATAGCAGATGATACTTTAAATTGGTTAAAGAAATTATGTGCCAACCATGAATTCGGTACTTAGTGAAAGTATTCTTCAAATAGGAGAGCAGACTGAAAACTCTTCCACTGAGATGAAAGTTGAGAATTTTTCACCATCACAAATGCATCATAAAAATTCTCAATTTCTTTTATAAAGAAGGATGTTGAGGATATCTTCCCCAGGAGGAAGGACAGAAATGCAGAAAGAAAAGTAAACTATCAAATAATGGAACAATAAATGATATAAGTAATAGAAATCCTTGGTTAATTCAAAAGAGACCAAGAAGTGCAAATAATGGAATAATAGAAAAATATATATTTTTTACTATTTTTAGAGGCAGGGTAGGGGCAGAGGGAGAGAGAATCTGAAGCAGTCTCCACGCCCAGCACAGAGCCCAACATGTGGCTTGGTCTCACAACCCGGAGATCATGACCTGAGCTGGTATCAAGAGTTGGACGCTAAACCACACAGGCACCCTTATAATAGGCAAATATAAACAAATGACAAAAATGATAGATTTAAACCAAATGTATTAGCAATTAAAAGTAACTGGATTTAATTCTGCATTGATAAGACAAAATTATCAGACTAGGATAAAACAATAAAACTTGATTATATACCATGTACATGGAAAATTTAATCCTGTTTTAGTCTGGTTTTTTTTTTAGTCTTGAGGCTCTCTTAAATCATATGCTTAATTTTCCAAAATGAAATCACTCAGAAAAAAGTCACTCATTCAGTAAGTTTAAATCTCTAATCATATTAAATAGATACAGTACTTTTGTTATGCTTTTAACTCTAATGAGGTTCCTATTACTGAAGCAAAATCAGTTCAAAGCAGGGCTTTTTGATATTTGTTAAAGCTAATTATGAAATACACATAATTATTTCATCTTATAGCTGTATTTTGATTTTCCCATAAATAGACCGAATTATCAGTCAACATTGGTGCTATAAGAAAAAAGAAATTCCTTGATAGACACTAGTTCTGATAGTTCTCATTTCATTATTTTTTTATACCCTCGGCTTCATCTCCTGGGATGTTCTTCCCTTTCTCCCACCCTCTTTGGCCATATCTGCAGGAAACGCTAGAGAATATGTCCTCTTGGGTATGGAGCAGATTCGTCAGTTTAAGATCTCATGGGGAAATCTGGGGCCACAAAAATTGTTTTAATCTTTTTTTTCCTTCATCCAGTTTGGTGCTACCTCTGCCGGACAATCTGTCAAACTTTTACTGGCTTCCAAACAGATTCCAGAATTTTTTTCTTTTTTGAGACATACTTTCTATAGATTTATTTTGAGTTTACTAGCTTCCTAGGTGACCCACACACATATTCTCTGTACTCTGAGCATTTTCGCCTTAACTAAAAGATTTTCTATGGACTATCTTAAAGCACCTCCCATGTTTAAGCAAGTAGTTGATGACCATACCCAAGACTTGAGATACACCAGAGAGATACCTTGAGATATACAATATACTGTTCCTCAAGTATTTGTCAGTATTTTCTTTTACTAGTTATAGATGAAAAAATAATTTCACCTTTCAACTCTGTGAGAACTGGAGTTTCTGGATTCTCTCCCTATAGTTTCTTCCAACTTCTTTTGAGATCCTTTTTCATGTTACTACCTTGTCAATGTCAACTAATAATAAAATCCCGGCACTCTAGCAAAAATCTTTGCTTTGCATTCTCTTTGCCTGAAGCCACGAGTTCAATGGATTGTCGAGCTGACGTCTATGCTATCACAGAAGATATTTTAAATCAATACCAAACTACTGCATAAAACATACTATCCTTTTCCTCATACTTGAATAATATTTTCCTCACAATCTACCCACCTGGCTCCAAGACCAGTAACTCATACTTTATATATGGTTAAGTCATCACTGGACTTCTGGTATCAATTTGTCTGGTCCAGATGTTTATATTTTTTGTTTTTGCTTCAATAGCAATGACCCTATGATCCCATTAATTTAGAACAACAAACGTTCATTTCTTGCTCTCATTACATTTTGTCCGCTGGCAGATCCGTAGCCGCTGGTCTGCTCTGCGTGTCTTTACATTCTGACCTGCATACCGAGGGAACAACCTGTCTATTTTCTGTCTCCATTTTTCAGCTCTGTTAATGTACATTCTTTCTACTCTTCTTATGATGGGGAGAAAGAACAACGGGGCTTTCAGAAACAGCCAGTGTGTCTTCCAGCTTTTGCTTATATCTAGCTCACATTTTGTCATCTCTTGTACCTTTGGCCAGAGCCAGTCACCTGGAGAAGTCTTAAAATGGTACAGGGAAGCGTAACCCACTTACAGGGCACTGCAGTTTTTATAGTAATGGATGGGGATGTAATATTCTTTTGTAATGAAGAATGGAGCAAATAATAAGGGGCATAATACCAAAGACACAAAGGCCAATTGTTTCTAAGAAGCTTGACCAGTCTGGTGGAATAATTCTCTGAGATGTCCATATGCCTGTATCTCCTGCCAAACAGACTACCTAGAAGACTAGAATCCTGGTTAAAATAAGAAGAGGCATGCCACAGAGCCTTCTTCCTTGGAAGGCAGTTAAATTATCATGACTTGCGTTGTTAGAGTCATTACCATGGTGTTATTCTATTTACATTTTATATTTATTAAGCACCTACCATGTGCCAAGCATAGTGGTAACCCTTTTCCTGACTTGACTTATTTAAACCTCATAAAAGCCCTGAGATGTAAATATTTCTCTTCCAGTTTATAAATGAGAATATTAAAGGACGTAATAGTTCATTTTTCTAAGGTCACAGATGCCGGCTCTTACCCAATATATTTTCTGTCTCATGTAATGCAGAAATTCTGTGTACATTATCATCTATCCTCTCCTTGCACATTGCAAGAAAGGCAACTTACCACTTCCTGAAGCACTCCATTCTAATGTAGGAGAGCTCAAATTACTAGAAAAAAAAATTAATGGATCTTTAATCAGTGTCTTCTAATATTTTTTTTTATTCCAGTTGGTCCCAGTTTCAACTCATTGGCCTCAACATACGGGAAATAATCCAGTGACTCTTCCTTTAATGAGTAGAAACATCTTTTAAGTTTTATCTATTCCGTTCTAAAAGTAGTTTCTTGAGCAATTCCTTATATGACATGGATTACAGATTTTTACCATCGTGGTTAGCTTTCTCTTGGACTGTCAAAATCTTTTGAGGGTGGCAAAATAGGAACTGGTAAGAATATAACACATACGAACGTTTATGTTAAATTTGCAAGCATTGGTGCCTTCTATCCACTGACATGTCTCAGAACATGAAAGAGTACTTGATATCTCAGAAACTCTGGCTCCTGTCTCCTTCTCTGGCCTGAATTGCTATAATAATGAATCACTATATTCTGCTGAAGGACCAATTCTGTTGCTTTTATGGGGGAATCAGTGTCCATCCCCAGTACTCTTGCAGGATCCTGGCCCGAGAGCTCCTCCGTCATCCAAACCTTAAAAAAGGATTGAAGGTGAGCTATGGGTCGTGCTGGGTTGCTTCGGCAAATTTCTGCGCTCACATAGAACATTAATTGTTTTGGTTTAACTTCATGGGTCAAGACAAGTAACTGCCTATTTGCATGTGTATTTGTCAAATCCCACAGCCAGTGTGAACCCTCAAGAAACCAACTTCTTGCCATCTCCTCCTAATAACACACACAGTAAATCTGTTCACTCTGATTATACTCAGAAATGTCCGCTCACTTACTTTTACTTAGGCAGTTAGCAGAAGGTCCTCTTACTCAAATACCCTGAGCCTGGAAATGAATGTTCAATACCTGTTGTACCATTTTGTCAATCTCTTCCCAGTTGGTCCTGTGAGTTAAAGAATTTGCCATCTGAAAAGCCCCTTGTTCTACCTGTCTACCCTGTTCTATGTAACAGGTAGGTCAGTAGGAAGACCTATTACGATGACTTTGCTGATGTTACTCTTCATTTAGAATTGGGTAAATGTAAATGGGTTAATCATGTGAGGAAAATGGAAGTTTTCCTCTCTATTTCCTGAAATTCTTGAGATTCTAATACAGTTTTCATCTCAGTTTTGCAGGCTTTTGAATAAGGGAAATAAAGACCAGAGAATCCAGAACTGCATTTCGCCATTTTGTCTTACTTAATTGTGTATTTTGTTGTTGGGTTTCGGGAGCCTGTCTTGAACTTCTTTGGAGAATCAAAGAGCTCTTAAATGCTAAAACTTACCTGGAAATCTTGTGAGAGCACAGCTTGCTGGGCCCCCACTCTCAGACTTTCTGATGCAGAAGATTTGGGTTGGGACCCATGGATTTGCATTTCTAGTAAGTTCTCAGGTGATCTGATTTTCCTAGTCAGGGGACCCCACCTTTAGAACCATTGGTGTAGGAAACTTTGTTTCAGAGCCAGTGGGGAAAGAGTGCGTGGTAGGGAAGGAGCAGAGGGAAAGGGAGAGAGAAACTCAAGCAGATTCCACGTTGAGCAGGGAGCCCGTTTGGGACTCCATCTCACAACCCTGAGATCATGACCTGATCTAAAAGCAAGTGTCAGATGCTTAACCAACTGTATGACCCAAATGCCCTGAGAACATTTTATTTTATTTTTTAAAAGATTTTCTTTTACGTTATCTCTACATCCACATGGGGCTGACTCTTAACCCCAAGATCAAGAGTCAGATGCTCTACCGGCTGAGCTAGCCAAGCACCCAGAGATTATTTTAAACGGATCTGTCTCCTTAAGGAATTAAGTCCTCCTCCAGGTACTTGACAGTGGAAATCCTGACCTACTGATTATTGGTCTCTTTGGAGTGTTGTCTCTCAAAGCCAGAACCCTGATTCAGTATAAAACCAACAAAATAAATCCCAGCAACAATGAGGTTAGTAGCAGGAGGGTGGTATTAGGGTGAGAGTTATTCAGTTGGTCATAGTGGGGCAAAGTAGAACAAGAGACTGTTTAGGTAAATAAAGTCATTCTTTATTTAGCCTTTAAAAAATGTATTTTGATATTTCAATGTCTCTAAGTATCCATCTTCTACAGGATGTATGGAAGAGTGCCATTTGGGCACAGGTTTATTCAGAATCTTCCTAGAAGAGTGACTCAGATTTTGAAAATGCCCACGGTGATTATTTTTCTGAGTAAAGGAGGTATTTTATGGCATTTCCTAATAACCAGGAAACAGATGCAGGGGCCTGAGTTAAGGTTAATACCTCATTAGCTGCATTAATAATTGACACCTGTATTGGTGATTACGAATCTTAATACATAGTGCTATGACACCTTAATTCAGGGAACATTAATTCATTTAAGTGCTGGATATTTTTGATACATTTATTAAATTTTAAATGTCTGACATTAAATTATTCAAATTTTATTTGGTTAGGATTCCTAGTGTTCTTTTCTTTTTAATATGTATGCGTGTGTGATTGTGTAGCTTCTGAAATGAATTGGTTCTTAAAAATCTGGTGTGAAAATCCCTCTTTCAATAAGAAAATATACTTTATAGCTAGTACTACTACATTTGAGCTTTCTTTGGCCATCTTATTTTGTATTTTCTGTTTACCTCCTATTTTGTGGTTTTTTTCTCTTTTTGCTTTTTTTCTGGCATTCATTTTTGCCTATTATTCAAAAATTGAGGTTTTAAAAATTTTTTCCCCATTATGTCAGTTTAGAAGTTCTTCATTCTCTTTAATTTCTTATAGTGGGCATGTTAAATGTACATGCCTAACAACATACACACTTAATATAAATTTTGATCTATAGAAGGATCTTTTTTCAAATTTCTATTTAAACTCTAGTTAACATACAGTGTGATACTGGTTTCAAGAGTAGATTTAGTCACTCATCACTTACATGTAACACCCAGTGCCCATCATAACAAGTGCCCTCCTTCGTGCCCATCACCCAGTGTTCCCTTCCCCGCTCACCTCGTCCACTTAACCTCTAACAACCCTCAGTTTGTTCCCTAGAGTTAAGAGTCTTTTATGGTTTACCTCACTCTGTTTTTATCTTATTTTTCCTTCCCTTCCCTATGTTCCTCGGTTTGTTTCTTAAATTCCACATATGAGTGATATCATATGGTATTTGTCTTTCTCTGACTGATCTTAAGGCACTTTAACTCATATCTACCCCCATCTCTTTTTTGTAAATCCAATCTACTTTCTACTCTTTTTTGTGTTTAAATACCTCTTAAAAATTAGTCCTTATTAGTAATATTCTTCCTTTTTTTTTTAAAGATTTTTTTTTAAATTCATTTGAGAGAGACAGAGCAGAAGCAGGGGCAGAGGCAGAGGGAGAAGGAGAAGAAGACTCCCCACAGAGCTGGGAGCTGGACATAGGGCTCGATCGCAGAACCTGGGAATCTTGATCTGATCCAAAGGCAGATGCTTAACATCCACGTGCCCCAAGGTTTTGTTTTTTTGAGTAATCTCTACACCCAATGTGGGGCTTGAACTCATGACTCTGAGATCAAGAGTTGTGTGTTCCACCAACTGAGCCAGGGGGCGCCCCAGTAATATTACTCTTGTTTATACTAAATGCTTGTTTAGATTTATCCCTGATTTTACTGTTATCTTTACTCTGTAAACTGCCAGACCTTGACAAGGCCTGAGATTCTGCCCTTCCTACCAGCTAACAAAATAACCTTGGGTTTTGCCTGTGTCTACTGGGTCCAAGACACACGACTTTACGACTCATGGCCCTAGAATAGTAGCCATAGTCCTTCAGTATTTTTCTGATGGTTCCCTACAGAGACAACTCCTGGTTCCCTTGCTGTGTTTTAGGTGTGGGCTGTGGATGGTTTTATTTGTCCTTCTTACTGAACCATGTGATTATTTCATAGTATGTGAGAATAGTGAAATTTAAGAAGTTTCTATTATGTTAAGGGAACTGAAAGTTTTTTTTTTCATACTTTAAGGGAATTTTTGGGTATCTAGTTTATCAAAGCTGTCATCATTAGATTTTATTCTCCTTATTATTAATTAAGTGGTGGAAAGTGTTGTGGATATTACTTACAGTAAGCCCTGAAGCAAAATTTTGGAAAATGATCTAAAAAAAAATTTGCTGAGCATGTCATTCCATGTACACTAGAAATGCCTAATAGGAACTTTTGTTTTGCACTTTCATATGTCATGATGGAGTTGAACAAACAGTAGATCAACATCTGAATACCAATTTTAAAATACAGTTTTATCTCCTTTTGAACAACTGTGGATCCTTTGGTCTTGTTTTCCTTACCTGTGAAACGATTTTCTTCTCCCTCTTGCCATCACTGCTGATTCAACATTTAAAGCATTGCCAGGCAGAATTGTGATCCCCTGAAGATACCTTATCCTAATCCCAGAACCTGTGAGTATGTGAACTCACCCGGGGAAAGGGCCTTTGCTAAGGAGACTAAGTTAAGCATTTGAAGGGAGGGAGAGCATCTTGGGAGAATATCCAGCTAGGGGCTGGGCAGTGTAATTACAAAGACCTTATGAGTTTAAGAGGGAGTCAGGAGATGTGATAACAGAAATAGTTCAGAATTATGCAGTGGAGAAAGACTTGTCTGTACATTACTTGCTGGATTTATAGATGGAAGGGACCATGAGCCAAGGAACATAGGCAGTCTACGGAAGCCTGAAAATAGGAGAGAAATAGATTGTCCTTAAATCCTCCACAAGGAATGAAGTCCTGCTAACAACTTTTTGTGTGTTTAGATATATTTTCAGTTGAAGTATCCTTGACATATAATATAGTCAAGTAAGACCTGTTTTGTACCACTGACATCCAAAAGTATAATAAACTTGTGTTCTGAGCCATTGCATTTATTGTAATTTGTTACAGCAGCAATAGGAAACTCATACGCTACTGTAAGAGATTACTGGGATGATTTTTAAAAGGTAATTGATAATGAGAAAGTGCTTTGTAAACTGAAGTATTATAAACGTTAATTATTATTAATAAAATTAAAGTGTGTTCTAACAACTCTAATTAGAAGGACGAGGTCTGTTGCAAACAAACTCTAGATTAGAAATGGGCTAGTGGGTCTTTGCCATTTTCATCAACTTTAATAGGGTTTCTCTCAAAGTGAATTAACAGAACCATTAAAAGCAATCCCTCTGGGACCAATCTGAAATTAATTTTTGAGCTTGATCTCCACAACACTTGAAACCATAAATTAAAAGGAAGCAATAATTCTCTGAGTCACGCATCTGCTTCGGTAAGAGGCCCACTGGTGCGGGGCACAACTGGCCTGGGAATAAAACAACCTTATTGGGTTGAAAATGCTTAAGTCAAAGAAAAGTCTGTTATATATGTTGTAGCCCATTGTAGTGTAATCCTACTGATCAACTAATTATTTTTAAAAATGTGTAGTCTGCAAAACATTGAAGAAACTTTTCTAGCAGTACAAGCTCAAGAAAGAACTGATTTTCTCCTGTCTCTCTTACCTGCTTCCTCCCTTCCCCTAACGTCACCCTCTGGTTGTTACCACGAATCCGCCCTCATGAGAAAATAAAACGACACCTTTATTGGCAACAGACTAAAATAATCCAGTTGGTACAAATCACTCGAAATTACCCCTTTTTAGCTAGTGGTTTCCTCCTTTGTGCCCTTGGAAATTACTTTATATTCAGGATCAGTGATATTAGAAATTCAAGACAACCTATGTATTTGCTTTGAACTATTCACGTATGTAGCATTATGTAGAAAAATTATAAATTAAGTGACTAAAATCTTCACTATTACTCCAGATTTCTTTTTGTCAGATTTAAAAAAAAAAACAAACCTAAACTGCTTCTTTATCCTCAAAATTACTAGTTTGTCCTTGCAGTGATCTTCAAAAGCATGTCAATTATTGAAATTAAAACAGATTTGTTGATCATAGACATGACCTTGGTTTCAAAAGACATCAGGAAAGATATGCCTCAGCTGTTGGACACTGTTGGGACACCCACTCCATATTCCACTTTGGATCTTGAAAGAGAAGATGTTCATTTTGAGTCGATTCCTGCACAAAATCATACTACTCTTGCAATCAAACAACAAAAACCTCCCAGGGAACTTGAGCCACAAGACTTGTGGGAATCATCGTCTCCTACAAAAATAGCAAAGCCAAAGCGGTGCTATAGGATGAACAGAAGGTTCTGCCTCCAGGAGTTAAAGAATGCCAGGGCAATATGGTTTTTATTTGGAAGGAATTCTCTTCGGGCTCAAACTTAAGACAGTTGTGTGTGGCACTCCTTTCAGGAGCACAAATTTGAACAGAACAGAAAACCAACAGAATTGGGGTTGGCTTTGGTGTGTCAGTATTTAGTTTCTTGGACTCTGTCCAAGAGAACTAAATATGAATTGTGATCCTACCCTTGAAATCCTCGTCCTAAACTGCACCAGCTGTTGCAAAACGTAGACTGACACCTGCTAGTTCTAGGTGTTTGACTTCCCTATATCCAAGTCCTTCTCTCCAAACTGGGAAAGATTTTTGCTTGTTAAAATCATAAATTTTCTCAGTCAGGCATGTGAAGTAGGGTATTTTGATTTGTAAGTGTTTTAAAAAATTTTTAAGGGGATTTAATTAAGTTTTTAAGCAAGATTGGTTATTTTGAGAGGAATTTAGTTTATGTAACTTGAGTGTATCAAACGCTAATCAAAGTTTCCTCTAAAAGTTGGTCTATTTTATATAACACTTATTATATTTATAAATAGATGAGAGGATTTGCACGTTGAATTTAAAGCAAAGTCTGTCCCAAGTTTTTTGTGTTTTTTTTTTACTTTAATACACAAAAATAAAATTTAAAACACAACTCGAAATAGCTCTTTTTGTATAAATAGGCGCCCTTGGGTAAAATGACTTTGACACCGTTGGCAATTCTCCCAGCTGTGGCATATGTCTTTGAAAATGCCTAATTCCTTCTGCATTGCCAAGGCTTCTCTTTGGATCATTGTTCTGCCTCCAGTGGACATCTTGAGAGTACTTTCTACCATACTCAGGGCACCCAGCTCTCTCCTGCTTGGGTGGTCCTTTGTAATTGACTTCTGAGGCTTTTTACACAGTCGCCCCCTACTGGTCTGTCTGGAAGCCTTCCTAGGTGAACTAAGTCCCTCTTCACTCCCTCCCTGTCCCAACTCTTTGGTCTTCTTAGTTTCCAAAGACCCCTCTGGCTTTGAAACTCTACTCTTGCTTCTTACTCCCACCACACCCCAGGCATCAACCTACTTTCTTTAGTTTTCTGTCCTTTGGTCTGATTTCATTTCCATCTGTTTTTTTTTGTTTTGTTTTGTTTTGGAGATAGCAGGGGATTTAGATCCAAGGGGAGTAGAGAATGAGATTAAGGAAAGCAAAACATCTACAGAACAAGAAGAATTTAAATCCTTTATTAAGCTAAAAATATTCTCCAGCTCTTTTCTGTGAACTGAATTGCATTACAAATAAATTCCCTTCTTAGCTGGATATTGACCTAGCTTACAAATAAGGGAGCATAAGTACAGACCCTGCCAAATAAAAGGGGTGGGGAATGCCATCCTGGAGCATCTAGATAGAGCACTCCTGCCTGGTGTTGTAATAGAGTAAATAATAAGTTTTCTTTACATTTTACTTCTGCATGTCATTTCCTCTGTTGTCCAACCCATCCTCCCTCTCAAGATGGTCTCTTGACTAGGCCTGTTTTGTTTTCTTTGTTTGCTTAAATCTTACTGTGGCAAGAACACTTCACATGAGATCTACCCTCTTAATGGATTTTAAGTGTATAATATTCTGTTGACTGTAGACTAGCCTTTTTCTTTCTTTTTTTAATTGGAACAGTTTTAGGTTCGTAGCAAATTTGAGAAGATGGTACAGAATTTTTCCTTATGGTTCAGCCTCTGACTCTTGATTTCAACTCAGGTCATGATCTCAGGGTTGTGAGATTGAGCCCCACATTGGGCGCCATGCTGGGTGGGCCTGGAGCTACTTGAGACTCTCCCTGCTCTCCTTGCCAAAAGAAAAAAAAATCTTAGAATATTTCCTTATATCCCACAGTTGACTTGTTACAATTGGTGAATCTATTCTGATGTAGCATAATCATCCAAAATCCATAGTTTGCTTTATTGTTCATTGGTGGTAGTGTATGTTCTGTGGTTTTGGATACACGTATAATGACGTGTATCTACCTCTATAGTATACAGGGTAATTTCACCCATCTAAAAACTCCCTAGTACTTACCTAGCCATCCCTCCCTCATCCGGTTCCTGCCGATCGCTGATATTTTTAGTGTCTCCATATATTTATTGCTTTTTCCAAAATATCCCATCATTGGAACCATATAATATGTATGTAGCCTTTTCCTATTGGCTTCTTTCATTTACTATTATACATTCAAGTTTCCTGCATGTCTTTTTATGGCTTTTAAAAGCTTAATAGGATTCTCTCCTTACCAGGTGATTGTGTTCTGAAACCAGCATGCCCTCTTGTACCCGATATGGCCCTATGCCTAAATTCTTTAGGCTCCACTTAACTTTTTAGTTTCCTGGCTTGCCTTTCAATTTCTTCCTGGATCTGGAGCCCTTTCTTGGACCTTGAAATAAGTAGCAGCTTATTTTGGAGAGCCCCCTCTCGGGTTGATGGGCCATGTATTGGAAAACCCAATAGCTGTGTGCTCCACATCTGCCTCTAATAAATTAAGCTACCAGGACTGAAGATACATTATCTGCCTTTATGGTTAGGACATATATTTGTGGTATTATCCACTACCTGGACAGTACCTCCTGGTTATCAGCCCTGACTGAAACCCAGGATCCCTTATCTCCTTGAACTTTATGATTTCAATTCCTGACAAGTCATGTCACCTGGTTATTTTCCCCCATCTCTAGACCCTTCCTTTCCCTAAGGTCATTACTCTTTCTGGCTGCCCTGCTTGTGCTCCCAGTGTGCACAGAGCCCACATGAGTTATGGCCTTGCACATCCGCAGTTGAATTGTAATTGATGTTCATAGGCCTGTCCCTAAGTCACCATAGGAGCTAAAGGTGCCTTCTAAATCATCAAGGAAAGAATAAATTATGTTCAGTAAAATTTTATTGTTTCCATAATTTATTCGTTGAAATCTGACAATCCACATAGGAAATATGGTTAGCTCTATATTAATCAGCTTCATCAACTGTCCACTTTTGAATAGCTTCAAATTAACTGCCTTAGGAAAGATCTAGATGATTGAATTTCATTCCATATCTGGATATTTGACGTCATATGCACAGATTTCAGACAGAGGTTGCTATAACAGGGAGATCATTTCTAGCACATGAACCCTGAGTAGCTTGGCCATTCATGCCAACAGTCTTGACTCCCTGCTGCTTCTTTTGTTTCAATCATTGACCGTCATACCTTCTGGGTGAATAATTCCTTTCATTCTTTGAAGAGTTGGGCCCCTGGTTCACCACCTCTCTCTCAAACATTGCTTCCTTGATAATTCTTAATAATGACACATCCACATTTTGGCATCTGGAAATTCTCCCTCAATAGCCCACCTGTTACCATGCACTTGGTGCAGGTAAATGGAGCTGTGGAGCTGGTGAGGGGAGAGTCATTGCTGAGCTGGTGCCCTGAAGAACCCATGAGCCATCTCCATTTTACCGATTCGCCTTTGGTAGGAAAGCAAAGATCCTTTCAGTGACTAAAGATACTACATGTTTAGATGCAGAGCCAAAAATGAAATGTTGTCTGCTCTACGTCCCTCAATGGAGACAGCAGAGTTGGAGAATCTTGAGTCCCACTTTGCGTGATTAGAAATTTGGGAGTATGTTTGCTACCCCTGAAACATGAGGATTATTTATTACTGTAGTGTAGCATTCCCTGTCCATGGAGGTAATGCTTTCAATACCCTGGACTCAAGTCTTTGACCTCTTTTCATCCTACAGTCTTCACAATCACCTTACCTCAGCCACGTATATCCTGGCCTAGATCATGCTTACCACCAATAACTGAACTTTTCGCATAGATTAAATCTTGAGTATCCTGATCTTCAAATATGATCGCCTGTGTTTCCAGCTTGATTTTGCTGATGTCCCAACTCCACGAATTCTTCCCAACCTTAGTATTTGTTACTCCCTAATCCACTTTATATTCTTTTCTTCCTTACCCAGTTTTCATTGCTTAGTCTACCATTATGACCATTCCTGTGCACATAACTATATCTACTTTGCCCTCTCTCCTTTCATGGCATAACCTCAACCGAGGTTAAATGTGACTTTAAAAAAATTAATTTCAGTTTTATATTAAATTCAGGTGTGCACTCTGATGATTCAGCAATTCTACACATTACTCTGTGTTCATCATGATAGGTATACTCCTAATCCCTTCGTCTAGTTCGCCCATCCCACACCCACCTCCCCTCTGGAAACCATCAGTTTATTCTCTATAGTTAAGAGTCTGGTTTTTTTGTTTGTCTCTTTTTTCTTTTTTCTTTTTAAATTCCACATACAGGTGAAATCATATGGTATTTTCTTTCTCTGACTTAATCCAACTCAATATTATACTCTCTAGATCCATCCATGTTGTTGCAAATGGCAAGATTACATTTTTATGGCTGAGTAAAAAGTCCATTGTGTATTTTTACCAATTCTTTTTTATCCATTCACCTATCAGTGGAAACTTGGGCTGCTTCCATAGTTTGACTATCGTAAATGATGCTGCAATAAAACATAGGGCTACACATATTCCTTTGAGTTAATGTTTCATATTTTTTAAAAAATATTTTATTTAGTTGACAGAGAGAAATCACAAGTAGGCAGAGAGGCAGGCAGAGAGAGAGGAGGAAGCAGGCTCCCCGAGGAGCAGAGAGCCCGATGCGGGACTCGATCCCAGGCCCCTGGCATCCTGACCTGAGCCGAAGGCATAGGCTTTAACCCACTGAGCCACCCAGGCGCCCCTAATGTTTCAAATTTTGGGGGGTAAATAGCTAGTAATGTGATTACTATATCATATGGTATTTCTATTTTTACCTTTTGAGGAACCTCCATACTGTTTTTCAGAGTGGTTGCACCACTCTTGAATTCCCACCGATAGTGCAAGAGACTACCTTCTTCTCCACATCCTCACCAACTGTTGTTTCCTATGTTTTTGATTTAAGCCATTCTGACAGATGTGAGGAAAGGTCTCATTGTAGTTTCCATTTCTACTGCCCTGGTGAGGAGTAATGATGAGTAATGTTGAGCAACTTTTCATGTGTCTTTTGCCCATCTGGAAATTGTCTTTGGAGAAATAATTATTCATGTCTTCACTCCTTTTTAAATTGATTATTTGGTTTTTTTGGGTGGCGAGTTATATCATTTCTTTATATATTCTGGATACTAACCCTTTGTCAGATAACGCCATTTGCAAATATCTGCACCCGTTCCGTAGGCTGCCTTTCGGTTTTGTTGATTGCTTCCTTTGCTGTACACAAGTGTTTTATTTTGATATAGTTCCAGTTGTTTATTTTTGCTTTTATTTCCCTTGCCTCAGGGGACATATCTAGAAAGTAGTTTCTGTGGCTGATGTCAAATAGGTTACTGCCTATGTTCTCTCTAAGACTTCTGTAGTTTCAGGTCTCACATTTAGGTCCTTAATCCATTTTGAGTTTACTATATGGTAATTGAACTCTAAATAAGTGGTCCAGTTTCATATTTTACATGTAGCTGTCCAGTTTTCCCAGCAGTATTTGTTGAAAAGACATTTTTCCATTGCATATTCCTTCCCGCTTTAAGATCAATTGACCCAAGAATTCTGTGTTTACTTCTGGGCTTTCTCTTCTGTTCCATTGATCTATATGTCTGTTTTTGAGCCAGTATCATACGGTTTTGATTATTTCAGCTTTGTAGTATATCTTGAAATCTGAGATTGTGATAGCTCTAGCTTTGTTCTTCTTTTTCTAAATTGCTTTTGCTCTTTGTGGTCATCTGCGTTTTCATACAAATTTTAAGATTATTCGTTTTAGCTCTATGAAAAGTGGTGTTGGCATTTTGATAGGGATTGTATTAAGTCTGTAGATTCCTTTGGTTGTTTATTCCTTGATTCCCAAATTCCTTTGGATTTCAAAAATGTTCTTCCAACTTAAGAGCATGGAATTTATTTCCATTTTGTTTATGTTGTCTTCAATTTCTTTCATCAGTGTTTTGTATTTTTCAAAGGACAGGTCTCTCACCTCCTTGGTTACGTTTCTTCCTAGGTATTTTATTCCTTTTGGTGTAATTGTAATTGGGATTGTTTTCTTAATTTCTCTTTCTGCTACCTCCTTATTAGGGTATAGAAATGCATTGGATTTCTGTATATTGATTTTGTATTCTGCAGCCTTACTGAATTATCAGTATTAGTAGTTTCTTGTTGGAGTCCTTCAAGTTTTCTATCTATAGTATTTTGTCAACTGCAAATAGTGAAAGTTTTACCCCTTCCTTAGCAATCTGGATACCTTTTATTTCTTTTTCTTGTCTGACTGTTGTGGGTAGGACTATATTAAGTAGAAGTGGGAAGAGTAGACATCCTTATCTTGCTCCTGACCTTAGAGGAAAAACTCTTGTTTTTCCATTGTGGATGATGTTATCTGCGCTTTTTCGTAGATGACCTTTATTATGTCGATGTTCCCGGAACTAAACTTACCTTGTTGAATGTTTTTATCATGAATGAATGTTACGCTTTGTCTAATGCTTTTTTGGCATCTATTGATATGATCATATGGTTTTTATCCTTTCTCTTGTTGATGTGATATATCACACTGATTAATTTGCCAATATTGAACCACTCCTGCATCTCAGGAATAAATCCCATTTGATTGTGGTGAATATATTTTTAATGCATTGTTGGATTCAGTTTGTTAATATTTTGTTCAAGTTTTGCATCTGTGTTCATCAGAGATATTGGCCTGTAGTCCGCCTTTTTTTTTTTTTTTTTTTTGGTAGTGTCTTTATCTGGTTTTAGTATGAGGATAATCCTGGCTTCTTAGAATGGATTTGGAATTTTTTTTGGAATGATTTGAGAAGAATGGTACCTGTCTACCTGCTCTGTCCTTCTATTCTGCTCTTCTACCTGCTACTTCAGAAGAACTGTCTTTGCTCTGGAGGATAATCCTGTTCATTGTGCCCCGGATCCCTTTCTTTATGCTTAGTCAGGATTATTCATCTGCAATTCTCTTTCTTTTTTTCCTGTTTTATAAATTTCCCTTTCTTTACTAAATCCTCCCATCAGCCTGAAAACATGCTCTGATATCACTTAACCTAATGCAAAGACAGGAAAACTTCATATAACCATACACGTGCCTGTGACTCCCTCACCATTCCTCTGCTGTTTTTGAAAGCTCAACTCTTGGTGGGTGGTCTCCATGTCTTCTCCTCCCATTTCATCCTAAACTCCCTCCAATTAATCTTTTATAGATATCATTGCAATGGATTCGTTCTTATCAAGATCTCCTCCAGCCTCCACATGACTAAGTGAGATCCAATTCTCCATTTGCATCATACACTATCATTTGACATAATTGACCACTTCATCCACATTGAAATGATCTCTTCACTTGGATTCCATGACCTCATTCTCTCCCTTCCTTCTACCTCACTGTCATTTCCTTCTCCTTTTCTCATCATCTTGATCCTGTGTCATATTGGCATGACTTGAGGCTCAATTTTCATGCCTTTTACCTTCTTTTATCTTCCTTGACTTCCCCCATCTCTTTTGATTCTATAGTTTTAATTAATATTTATCTCTCCTCCAGACTTGTTATTCATACTCCAGAGAAGGCGCATGATTATGGAAAAACTCAATGTAAAGAACACCAAGTTCTGCTGGATTTTATTTTTGATTTTGATTTTATAAGCTGACATGCAGGGAGACAAGTTTTACCATGTAAGCTATAAAACGAATTCCTAAAATATTTTAGTAATTCTATTTGAGTTTTTAAATCATTTGAATATTCTGACAGATGAGGAGAAGCCAATTATACTCATAATTAATTCCAAAAGCATTAAGATTGAACTTAGGTGAATTTGTTTCATTGCTTCCATAAGAGAGTAATATCAAGTTAACTTTTTCTGGTAGTACTTTATATGCTAGCTGACTTTTCATGTTTCTGTCTGAATGGAGATATGGTCTTCACTCTTCTTTCTCTTTCTTACCAAACTTTCCTCACAGCTCTAGGGGAATGTACACAAAGAGTGTAAAATACGTGAGTCAGTAGCTTTGAGACAGATTACAATGAGGTAATTAAATTGCTATTTAAGAAATAAAGGCAGTATACAGTACATTGGGTTTAAAACTTGGTTTCCTGAATATAAATGTTGATCATTTTATGTTTGCTCCTACTCCCCAATGATATTTTAAACTTTATATATTGGCTCATCATGGAAAAACTTATATAAACAGAAATCTTTCAAAATTGTAACAACCCTGAAAATGAGGAATTATGGCCAATAGTTATCCAGAATCTTGGTGATATTTGTACCAACCGTGCTTGAGTAGGGCTTTTGTAACAGGCATAATAGGAAAAGCATTAGACTGGAAATCATGGTACCTCCCACCAAATAGTGGTTTTCCATGAATCACTTCTCTCTGGCTTTAGTTGTCTCACCTGAAAAATAATGAGGTTGGACTTAGTGGTTTATTAAAGTTCATTTAGGGACATACATCTGATGACCTATTTGTTTTTTGTGTTTTTTTTCCATTTTTTTTTTCTCCCCCATATCTTTAGGAAGATTGAAGAGATCGAAGGGGAGTTTATGCCTTTCTTTGTGTGTGTGTGTGTGTGGAGAGAGAGAGAGAGAGAGAGAAATTTTGCAGGCTCTTACATGTGATTTCCTCTACTTCTGGTAAAAAACAAATCCCATTTTTATGTTCCTTGAAGTGGAGTCCATGTTTTCTCTGTCTCATATCCTTTTCATTTTACGAAGGAGTGCAACCCTTTCTTTTGAAAATTGCTCATTTTCCTTCCCCAGCCATGCGGTTCTTTTGATTCTTCGATGTTCTTGGAAAATTCCTTTCCTCTCTCATGATTATGAAATCAACCTGCTCCAACCCTAGACAACTTTTCTCCTGATCATGCCTGACTGGTTGCAGAATCAGGCATGTGACTAAACTGGGGCACCAAAATTTTTCCTATAATTGTTCAAGCTAGAGATGGAGGACCAAAAGGCATTTCCTCATATGTGATGAAGCTGGGAAATAGGAAGCAGGTGGCTTCACATTCTATTGTTCCCTGCTATGGAGAGAAAGTTGATATCCGAGCACAATGTGATACAATGAGAAGCCAGGGAAGGGATGAGAATGCTGGCCTTAGGTGGTATTTGAGTCTGTGGCCAGCTGAATTACTCTACTTCCTGCAGTTATGTGAGCCTTTCAAGCACTCTACTTTTTGCTTAAGTTAGAGTTTAAGGTGCCGTCTCTTGCGACCTAGATTTATTACTGACTTTTAATTTCATAGCCAGGCTGATGTGGAAATTTGTGATCGAAGAAATAGTCATTGTTTCCTTCTTTCTTTTCTCTACCCTCCCACACACCTTTTTAAGCTGTCAAAATAATTGAGGACATATGGGAGGATTCTGCTATAAATTAGTATCAATCACATTCAAACATGACTTACTATTGTTCTTGTCCATTCTTCGCCTTTTCTCTCTTCTTCTGGTAATAGTCCCTGGCCCCAGGAATGAGGATTTGACTCAAGATGCTATAATTACATTTTTTATGGCACAGTGATTAGTCCAAGATGTGAGCACATAACCCATGCCAGACCAATGAGTTCCTTTCCCTGGATTTTTTCAAATTAGATCAGAAGGCATGCCTCTTAGATTCCTGGGCCACAGAAGTACTATCCGATTGGTCTGATATGTTCATGGCTGGGTTGTCCACACATGAATTGGAAAACTGCATCTTTAGTGGGAGAGAATTAAGCTGATTTGCAAAAAAAGACAAACATTTTGGAAGGAAAGCGTCTGAACGCTTCAGGTTCCAGTTTCCACCAGCTAGAGGCCCACTGTCACAGTTGTGTTCTTGAGAAGCAGATGTTGAGGTGAGGTTTGGCATGCTGAGTGTTTTTAGGAATTAGTGCCCAAAGATTGTCCACTGGGAAGTGGGTATGTGTTACCTTGCAGGGGAGAGGTCTCAGCGTTTTCTTCAGTGGAGGGAAGAATGCCAGCTCTTATCAGGAATGTGTGGTCACTTCCACAGGTTCCGACATTTCAGAATCCCTGGAGTTTAAAATTTTGAAGGACTTCTGCCCACATGATTTCATCCCACGTGTCAGTGTCCCAACCAGGTCTTGATGTTCATCTAACAACTTGCCATGGTCATTTTCCCCATCTGGAGATGGTCATTGAGACTCTTAAGCCAGCATCGAATCCAGTTGCCATCATTTTTGTTTGTTTTTCCTTATTTTGTAGGAAATGAAGTCTCTTTGTGAGGGACCAGAGAGGCTTTTCTGGCTTTTACACTTTTGTTTTCATTCATCACCTGCACCTTTTCATTAAGTTTTCCCAGAAGGACCATTTCAAAGGTCTTAAGACCAGAAGCATGAGCATCACCTTGGACCTTGTTAAAAATTTAAATTCTTTGGCACCACCTTACACCTTCTAACTTAGAAAAATTATACCCGGGCCCCAAAATCTGTGTTTTACCAAGCACTCCAAGTTATTTTGACTCACGGTAAGGTTGCAGACCCATCGTGTTGTCAATATCTCTTAGCATTAGCCATTGGGGTAATGTTGTCTTCTTAGTTGTGCAGTCACAGCCCCTGTCAAATACCTGATACATCGTACCAGCTGGTACATTCCCTTCTATTGGTATGCTGTTCCCATTCAACACTGTGTTTGTACTAACAATTGGAACTCCGCCTAGTGCCAGGAACTGTCTAGACTCTACCTACCCAATGACTGAGTCCTTTCTCACTAAGGCTAGCTTACGGTAGGATTCTACCACTTACCACTGAATGAATCCTGACTAACACAACTGACACACTTGAGTGTATATGGGAAATATATCTTTCTACTCACATTATTAATACTAATCCTTTAGGACCTCATACTCCTATAGTGCATTGCTGCTTACCGCATGCTTTCGTATGTTACTTCATGTGGTCGTAACTGTGAGATGGGCAGAGCCGATTCTGCCATAGATGCATATGGCTCTCTCTCTCTGTGGATCATCTTGAGTTTTTCTTTTATTATGATCTGAAACAGAATGTGAAATAAGGTAGAAGCTTCTGGTTGTTCACAGCAGTGCAGGATGCTCTCATTCTTTTATTGCCTTTAATTGAAACTTGTTCCTCTAATCTCAGGAGGACTGAAAAGATAAAGACCTGTCCTCTGACTTCCTCAGAGGCCCCTTCTGCAGGATTTGCTGTCACTAGGATGACACAATCTATCCACAAAGCATATGACAGTGTTCAATGACAATATTCCTCACATGCTCTCTGGGTGTATATGCAGTTTCCAAATGACACACTTGATCCTATCGTTTTGGCAGTGCTCACATTCAATACAAATCACTGCTCTCCACTAACTGTGATTTACATTCGCTGTTGAGACAGACGAGCTGGTTTTCCCATTGGATTGCTTCTGTATTTTCCATCTATACTCTTGGTCTCTCGATCTTGAAAACAAATTAGTAAGCTTTCCTCCGGCAGATATTTGGTTGCTGATATTTCAGCCAATCACCCAGAAAACATTAGTTTAAACACCTAACGGTTGGGTGATACGAGGTTCGAAATTGTGGCAGAGAATAGAAAATACGTAAGACATGGTCTAAGTCTAAAAAGCACTCTCCGCTTAGGTGAGTCTCTTAGGTTGGTTCCATGGATCCCAGGTCCAAGGTCCGCTCCTGCCAGAGAGTAATTGAGGTGATATTTTTAGAAAACCCTTGAATGGGGTGAGAGAAACCAGAGAAAGCAGGGGAAGAAGCCGGAGAAATAAATGTGTGGTTTGAGAAAACATCTAGCCTCGCATTGTTCTCACTGCAGGATGTGGAGAGCGAATCACACAGCAGAGTATGTCCTACTCAGAGAAAGGGGACTGGGCTGTTTGACCTGTTCCACTGGTCAGTCACTGTCTAGGAGTTGCCTCCAGGGAAAGGTACCTGGCGCCACACCCCAGACACCTTCAGGAGATGCAGCTCCCACCAGCCAAGGGCAGTTTTCTGGAGAAGGTTGTGGGCAGGAAACTTTCATAGGCAACACCTGCAGTCGCTGAGCGAAGGGGAATCAGGGAAGCAACAGCTTCTCATATAGGAAAAATAATTACCTGTAATTCTAATAATGATGGCAATGTTAATAATAGGAAAGAATTATTGTGTTTCATATATGTGATGCCTCGTTTTGAGTGCATTGTGGCTATTGACTCATTTCATCCTCAAAACCCTGATGTGTGGATAGGTAGTATTATTCTCCATTTTACCGATGAGGAAACTATGAATGGCCATAACCTTGGAGATAACATAGGAATCAAGGAAAAACAAAACCCAGGCATCGTGGAAAATGTAATTCACGCACTGTGTCTATGGGAAAAATAAGGTAGACCTGGTGTTTGAAAGATGACTATCTAGATGGATGTGGTTCTAGATAAGAACAGGTAAGAATTGAGAGGTACATGGATAATAATAAGGATATTGGCAATAACACTGTACTATTCATAAAATGTGCTTACCAACAACATGTTTAGATTGCTACAATAACCCGGTGAGATAGGACTTGGATTTTATTTTATTTTGTTTTATCTTTTTAAAGATTTTATTTATTTATTTGACAGACAGAAATCACAAGTAGGCAGAGGCAGGCAGAGAGAGTCGGGGAGGCAGGCTCCCCACCGAGCAGAGAGCCCAATGCGGGGCTCGATCCAGGACTCTGGGATTATGACCTGAGCTGAAGGCAGAGGCTTTAACTCACTGAGCCACCCAGGTGCCGCAGGACTTGGATTTTAAAGAAGACAAATAGTCACAATGTTTGTGATCAACTTCATGGCACTCAGGAGAGGTGTCTAGATTGTTTAGGTTTCTAGACCAGTTCTATACTGTCCAAATGGGAATATTTTCAACTGATACAACTAAAAGTAGAATAGAATAAATGTTTGAAGAGTGTTATGGTCTGAATTGTGTGTGCACAAAATGCAGGTGTTGAAATCTTAATACTCCATGTGACTGTATTTAGAGTTAGGACCTTTAGGGAGATAATTAAGGGTAAATGATGTCCTAAGCTTGGCCTTAATCCAGTATGTCTGGTGTCCTTATAAGAAGAGGAAGAGACCTCAGTGATGTGCACACAAAGAAAAAGGCCTACCTGACTAACACAAAGATCAATGTCAATGACAACTAGTGACGGAAACAGTCATCACTAAGTGTATGGAACACATCTTTGGACTTCAGGATGGGGCAGATCGACACATGTAGACCAACCCAATCATTAACTCTTACTGGTTTGCTAGAGTTGTCGAAACAAAACACCAGATTAGGGGGCTTTGATAGAAGATTTTAATTTTCTCACAATTCAGAGATTAGCAGTCGCATGTCAAAGTTTTTGGCAGGGTTGGTTTCTCTGGGGACCTCTCTTCTAGGCTTATAGGTGGCATCTTCTCCCCGTGTCTTCACGTGGTCATCTCTCTGTGTCCTCATCTCTTCTTATAAGGCCCCCACTCATGTTGGATGAGGACCTACCCTAATGACCTCATTTTAATTTAATTACCTCTTTAAAGACCCTATTTGAAAACACAGTCACATTCTGAGGTACTGGGGGTTTGGACTTCAACATATTTTGGGAGGACACCATTCAGCCCATACTGCTGACCATTTCTGAAAAAAACAAAAAACACACAAAAAAACCAAACACCCTCTAAGTGCCTTGTACCTACCATATGTCACTCTACTGAGAAAATTAGCTGCAGATGTTTCCTTTTGTATGAGTTGTTTTGCTTTGTACCAAGTGACTTTACTAAGAAATCTGCAGCTGATTGGATCAGTGGCTGAATGGGAGGTGGTTGTGAGGAGCTGGCCTGTTATGAGAACTCTCCTTAATAACGCTACTTTCCTGTGAGCAGGGAAAGTCAACCCAAACATACCCTTTGTTTTGGTGGCTTTGAATTCATAGCCTACAAAGGGAAGTTAGAAACAGAAGGTAAAAGAGCAACAGAAAGATGATGAGTCAGGAATGGTGGGGTGATGGGCATGGGAGCCACAGATGCCCTCTGTACTGCCATTGGCCTCTTTGCTCTTAGATCCATTTCTTGTGCTGCATGCGCATGGATCTATGTCGCTAGCTGCTGGTTGTGTTAAGCCAATGGAGGCACTGGTAAGACATGTGCCTTCAGGAAGAAGGGAAAGGCCACTGTGTTATCCCCTCCCTTCTGGTCTTAGTTGATATTGCCTTCTGTATTCTCTATTACCTTCGTGATTCCAGCTCTGTTTGAAAGCATCTTCTTTGATGGTCTCAGCTTCCATTAGTCAGGCTTTCCTTCCGCGATTCCATTTTCCTCCACGTAGCTGTCCTTTGTGGAGTCTAGTAATACTGGACGTCCCTTGTCTCTTCAGCCCTCAGGAGGATAGCAGATTTTAGCTGTTTTTAATGAGCTCTTCATCCCCCAATGGGCTTCTCATCTCTTTCATCATTTGTGAAACCAATTCCTCTATTAAATTCCTCATACTTGAAATACCTAGAGTAATTTCTGCTTTCCTGACTGGACCAGAGTTCCATCATTTTCGGAGGAGATGAATTCAAGAATCGTCAAGGCAACACCTATTCTACACTTAAAACCTATGAATAGCCTGGATAGCATTCTGTTTCCAGTCTTTGGTGTGACTTGCGTGGACCTTTTTTGGAGTTTCTTCTCTGTGTCATAGGGCCTGACAATATATATCCCTCATCTGAGATACCTGAAGCCCATCTCTGAGTTTTGCAACCAAAGCAATGACCTATAAGGGAAGAGCACTTTTATCAAAAAGGCAAATTATTTCATTGCAGGGTCATAGAAATGGTAAAGCAGGACAGAGCCTAATAGCAATCTTCTTACTTACATGGATGTTTATCCCAGTTACCCAGTTACTGGGTTAACAGTTTAACCCAATTACCCCTGGAATTCTTAGACTGGGATCTAGTAGGTAAGGCATATGTGGTTAGAAGGTGGACCAATGTCGCAGGCATTGTAGTATTTCTTGAAGATTCTACCCCCTTCAAATTATTCAAACAGTGGAGATGGTTATCTTTTTACTATGCACATTCCTATAAAAGCCTCAGAGGTAACCTTATGATACTGTTGCAGCAGAATCATGGAAAAATCTTGAATAGCAGTCTGATTTATTAGGAACGGGCACAGGCAACCTGGGGCCAACACGGTTATAAATTTTTAAAAAAAAAAGCCCCATAGATGATTCTGATATACACCCAATGCCAAGAAACTCTAGTATAGATTGGTAGAATGATGCAATGTCTTTCAGCGTTTTTTCCCTTAGTAATCATCAGTTAGCTGTGTGGTAGATTTTCATGCTCTAAGTTGACACATGCTATTGAAAGCATATTTGGAAAAATAAATATTATTTGGCATTATTTCAAATTAAATGCATGCCAAGGACTTTAGGGTGTTCTATGAGATTCCCGTGGGGATCGAGCAAGAAGCTCAAATCCCTATCCCAAGAGGAGGATGTCTGTGTAACAACAAGCCCAGAGATGTTAGTCTGGAGTTTCCCAGCCAGTTGCAACAGTGCCACGTCGAAAACCTCCTCATGAAATCAAACGATGTGGGTTTCCATGTAAGCATCTGGAGTATCACTCACTGACAGACGATAAATCAGTGCTTCTTGTAGCACAGCTCTGCTGACGGGGGCTGGGACGATGCAGGCTGCACATCATGGGGAATGGGGTGACCAAAATCCAGTAGAACAGAACTACCTTCAAGGCAGCCAAAGCTGCCTGGCAGTAGAAGATGGATGAGTAAGAGGAATTAACCGATTGTCGTAGGCATGGGTAGACAAGAAGAGCATGGCCACCGAAAAGGAGCCGTGGGTCTGAGTGTCCTTGCTGGGGGAGACCAGTCTGAGCTCAGCTGCTCTCAGATCAGGGTCAGAGTGGGGTGGGGATAGCCTCGCAGGGGAAGGATGGCAGTCCTGAATATGATTTTGCTTGTCCTGCTTCCTGGAAAGCACGCATTCGAAGGGAGTGAGAAAATCAGGAACCAGAAGGCACAAAGTCTTTCCCCATGGACCGTCACCCTGTGGCAATGGCTTTGGGTTCAGTTTTCCCATGAAGCCAGATACAGCGGATTTGGGGGAAAGGAACAACCATGGGATATGGAATAGCTGGAGTTTCCAAATGGGCAGGAGAGGGAACAGCACCAGGAATGTGAGCCTGTGAGTGATCCCGGACTCGGGGACCCACCTGTTTTTCTCAGTGTGGTCAGTGTTGTGTACGTCCTGGTTTTTAAAGGGCTGCTTCTTTCTTACACAAGGGAAAATGCAAAACTGTGAAGTATGTCAGTGTATTTTTACTTAAATGATAACAGATTCAAATGATCTGTGTGATGTTATTCAATATTAACGACATCCCAGTGGGGAGATAGATAATTTACCACTCACTTATTTGGAATAGTTATTTGCACATTTACTTTGTTAACGTTTTCTATTTACGGTTTAAGGTTAGGCAGATAAATCATTTTGTGTTGATGGGGGAAATAAGGGAAGGACTCTGTAGTTTTTTTTTTTTTTTTTTTCTTGAACTTTAATGCTTTCAGTGAAAGAACCTCAAGGCATATGCTTCTTTGAGATAAAATGCATTTTGCCTCACTGTCCTCCCCCTCACATCATGGGCCTCTGCCTCACCCCGTCGGATGTTGGCTCTGAGACATGTCTTATCTCTTCCTAACATGCATCCTGCCATGTTATAGTTCTTAAATGAATGGAAACCTTGTTTAAACAGGGGAGGAATATAATGATCGCCTCACCTGTTTAAATGACTGCATGAGTGTGCTTTGGTCATCATCATTAAAAATGTGTTTACTTGGCAAGTTCTGCTGTATGAATTACTCCAGAAGAACTCCCCACAATAGTTATCCGGAGATGGAAATACAGTTAAGTGACTACTTCCGTATGTATTTTAAAATTAAAGGTGGCAGTTTCATAAGTGAAGAAGGAACAGGTTTTGGAGTTCGAGCTTAATTCTGATTGTATGTTTTCCATTTACTTCTAATGTAAACTTGGGCAAGATATATGACCTTGTTATGACCTCTGAGGCCATCTATAAAAATGAGAATAAAATCCACTTTATTCAGTTTTATCAGAAAAGGGAAGCCACATAAAAACAACTTGCAGATTTGGCACAAACGGAAACATGATTTTTTGCTTCTTTTAGTGTCTTCATTTTCCTATTTTTTGTTCTTCTTTGAGAATTCATTGGTAATACTGTATGTTGGTACATAGAGTTTTGCAACTGACTTTGTTCATATCTTCCAAGAGAGTGAAATTTGCATTTTCTTAAGATAACAGACCAGCAGAGAAACTTCTGTGAGCGTACAGCTTTGGAGCTGGTGGGTCAGAGGAAGTCATCTTAGCTCTGGCGATTTTTCTCTTGCCTTTTTGATCACTTAGCATCATCCTTCTATTTTAATTTAAAATTTTCTGAATGTTATCAAAATGGGCATGTTCTAGTTCCATAGAAAGACGTTCCAAATGCATATTCTAGAAAAGATTAAATGGCTGCCCACGTTCTGAATACTTGCAAAAATGGTTTGACAAGTTCAGTTTAAAGAGAAAAGGACTGGGGCACCTGGGTGGCTCAGTGGGTTAAGCCTCTGCCTTCAGCTCGGGTCATGATCTCAGGATCTTGGGATTGAGCCCTGCATTTTGCTCTCTGCTCAGTGGGGAGCCTGCTTCCCCCTCTCTCTCTGCCTGCCTCTCTGCCTGCTTGTGATCTCTCTTTCTCTGTCAAATAAATAAATAAAACCTTTTAAGAAAAATAAAGAGAAAAGGACATAAGTAATAGGCGTCAAACAATAAACAACCTTTATGGGCATACATTCAGGCTGCTTGACTTTTTCAGAATGACTAGTTTCCAGTTTTAAAGGACCCACATAAAAAGCTCTTTCTATAGGGGACACTAATATTATGATATCACTGCAGCTGGCAAGGGCAGCTGGGACTTTGGCTAGGTAGCAGAAAACATGTTGCTAGGCTTCATTTCTTTCTAAACAAGGGCATTTTCCATATTTTGAATGGAAGACCTATCATTTCATACACCTAAAAAGAAACCAGGTGACGTAGTAAAAGGTTATGAATTTTGGAGTCGGATAACTCAACTGAGGCCGCATTCCAGCTGGACCCATTTGATGAAGTCCTTTTTCCGTCTGTACCTCAGTGTCTGAACAATGGGGACAGTGCCAGCCAGTGTGCTGGCTGGTCATGAGGATTTAAATGAGATACTGCACGTGCAAATGCCTGGCATATCCTAGATTCTCAATAAGGGTCACTGTTGGCTTCTTTGTTTGTCACCAACGATATTCTTGTTAATAACCGTAACGGTTAAGCCCCTAAGGCCTCAGCCATTTGGGAAATCTCACAGAGCTCCCACGGAGAAACCTTTAAAGGACTCCTGTGAAGTAATATCGTGAACATATGGAGTGGATTTCCAATTTGAACGCACTCTGGCCTCAGGATTAAGATTAAAATTATTGACTTTTACCCACCCTGGAAAGTCTGACAGGAGTTCAACACATTTGACCCCTCACAAACCTGACTGAGTTTGCCAACACCAAGGAGCCAGGAAACGTTAGGTGAGGAAATCTGTCTGCCTCCAAGCCTACAGAGTGTGTCTGACTGAAAGCTCGGGGTTATACATACAGGTGACCTATTGTGAGATGGACTGTGGTGACTTTTTAATGCCGTGACCATTTTTTCCTTCTCTCCTCCATTTACATTTTTGTGGCGACTCTTCGAGATTGAATCCCTAGCTCAACCAGAGCATTTTCCTCAGCCTTACTTGTTAGCTCACTCCCAGAGTTATGCTACAGTTGGATGAGGTTCAGTTGCTTCTGAGAGGCTGTTGTTTGACGTTTGGATTCCATTCACATGACTTCATCCTTCACAACTCACAGATGATCATGAATAATAAATGCTGTCATGAGTATGTTATGTGAAAAGTAGTATTTAAGAGGCTGAATTTTTGAGGCAAGACCTGTGAGGCTATAGGGGGACACTGAGGTTATAAGAAAACTTACCGCCTCTCGGAATTAGACTCTTAATTATGTCCAGTCTCTTCCTCAGTCTTTCTGGTGAAACTCCTAATCCTGATGCGGTTGTAGAATAGAATTAGAGACTGAGGAAATGTTAAAACCGAGAGTTCATTCATCCGGCTTGCTAATTCTACTGGTGAGATAACAGATAAAAATATTTTGCTTGGGGGCACCTGGGTGGCTCAGTGGTTTAAGCTTCTGCCTTCCGCTCAGGTCATGATTTCAGGGTCCTGGGATCGAGCCCCGCATCGGCGCCTGTTTCTCCCTCTCTCTCTCTGCCTGCCTCTCTGCCTACTTGTGGCCTCTCTCTCTATCAAATAAATAAATAAAATATAAAAAAAAATATTTTGCTTGGAAGGTGATGTTCAAAACATATGTATTGCATTAAGGATAATAAGACTATTAATTAATTTATGAGTATTAAGATGAAGTATTATATAAGTATTAATATATGAAAGGTTACGTGAGGCCAAAGCCAAATTTAAGAATAGGGATCTATGGTGCTAGGTGTCCATTGAATGTTAGGCAACAGAGGAAAATATGAGTGAGTGGAAAACATTTTGTATTTAAAAAAATATATATATATACACACATATATATATAAATAATTCGACTTGTGTTTTTACTAGTCATGTGACCTGTACACATGACTTTGTACTTAACTGTACAAAGTCCTGCAGTCCCATTATCTTATAAATGAAAATAAGGATATTACCATGCAGGAATGTTCTCAGTACTATATTATATGTGCAAAAATTTAAAGCAAACCTAAAATGCAGTATGTCCTCAATAAATACTATGAACACTCCTAATAACCAAAAATCTATTGTGGGTCGGAAGCACTGTGATTCACAAAAACTGTACTCTTTGAGAGACAGAAAGGGTAGATAATTCTAAATTCCCTGCCACTAGCCCAAGGTTACAGAGTGACCATAGCAAATTTGAATGGGTAGCGGGTCTTGGTTTGCTCGGTGTAACGAGATGACATTAGATAACACCGAGCGAGTCCAGGTCACGAAGTGGTAGACTCTCATGGTGGATATTGGGAGCTAGGTGCTAGGGGACCTGGGTTTGCACCCTGGGTCATCTGCTTCCTATTTGCATAACCTTGGGTAAATCAGTTAATCACTTAAAGCTTCCATTTCCACATCTATGAAATGCTGATAATAATAGTGTCTCTTAGGGTTGTTGTGAGGATTATGTGCAGAAACTGAAGCAAAATGCTTCCCAAGTGCTAAGCCCAGAACTGTGTACCTCCCCCCACCACTCCATATGTGTGTGCGTGTGTAGGTGTGTGAATTGTGGCAAAGTGCACACAACATAGCATTTACCGTCTTTACTTCTTTTTTCCTTCTTGACTATTTTCAAGTGCAAATTCAGTGGCATTAAATACATTGACGGTATTTTTTAACCACCATCCACGTCCATAATGTCCTCAGGGCCTGTTCCTGTGGTCTGGATGGAGCACATTCAGCCTTCCATCCGTTGGGAACCTATATTCAGAAATAGAATCGCTGGATCCTG
Organism: Meles meles; assembly: GCF_922984935.1. Lineage (NCBI taxonomy): Eukaryota > Metazoa > Chordata > Mammalia > Carnivora > Mustelidae > Meles > Meles meles. The sequence continues at coordinate 147,763,640 of NC_060070.1, forward strand.
TGCTCGTTCTGTCTTTAAATACTGGAGGCACTACCATGCTTTGTTTGCTGCAGTGGCCGCGCCATCGCACGGGAGCGCCGGCCGTGCACGAGGGTTCGCCATTCTCATCAGTACTTCCTGCTTTCTGTTTTGTTTTACAGTAGCCAATGTCGTGGGAGTGATGTGGGTAAATCTGTTTTTTTTTAAAGTTGTTTACCTTTAATCACAGTAAGAAATTTACACTGTCTTATTACAGTGGATGGACTAAAATCCAAACATTTTTATCATTCCGACTGGCGCAAATGCAAAAGCATGTTGAGAAGACTATGGTAAACTCATACATTGCTGGTGGGCCTGCAATAACCCTTGGTAATGCCAGTTTGGTAGGAGAAGGTATAAACGCATTTTGTTTATAGCAACGTTATTCTTAGAAACTCGTCCTATAGCTACACATGCATATATGGAGAATGACATATTCAAGGTTACTCATTGCCTCGGTTGGTAACAGCAACAGACTGGAAACAAGCCAAATGTCTATTTTTTTTTTTAATACCAAGTTCCTATTATTATGGGTCTCATGGTCTCTCTGGACTGTGGTGTATGACTCCCAGGGCCACCATCCTGGCCGGCGATTAATCTTGGGATGGTTAGCTAAGTTAGGCATGGACTAGGGAAAGGAGCTTCTCCAACAACAGTTATGGGCCTGGAGGGGAGGAGGCCAAGAATTCTCAAGCACGGGGCTGGTGAAACAAGTCAGAGAAAGACAAATGTATGATTTCATTTGTGTGTGGAATTGTAAAAATTAAAAAACCAGACTCTTAAATACAGAGCGCAAACTGCTGGTTGCCAGAGGGGAGGTGGGTGGGGGAGGCTGGGTGAAGTAGGTGAAGGGGATTAGGAGGTGGAAACTTCTGGTTGTAATACCAATAGGTCATGGAGATGAAAAGAACATCATAGGGAATGTAGCGACTAACATTGTAATAACATTGTGCGGTGACTACTCTTACCGTGCTGAACGGTGAGACTCGTCCCATCACTATGTTGTAGCCTGGAAACTCCTGTAACATTCCATATCTAATAAGGAGTTCTAATAAGGAGTTTAAAAAAGAATCTAAAACTCCAAGGCATGGGGAAGATGAAGAAGGAGGAAATGCATCTCTTCAGGAGGAGATAAATGATCTTCTCCTGGCCATACTAGGCCAAGCTGGATAAAACTCCACACCTTACTGTACTTAAGAAGATTTTTTTGGTTGTAGGTTGTGGAGCTTTGAGTTTTGGAGATGAGCATCTGAGCGGCCCCACCAGTAGAGGGTGAGAGAGGGTGGCCATGACAAAGAGGTTGTTTCAGAGATTGCAGTGAGACCTTGCTGGAGACAGCCCAGGCAGTGAGCCTGCTTTCTGGAAGTCCATGGTTTCTCAGGTGGGGTTGAGAAGGCCTCTGTGCTTTTACCCACCCTGGGCAAGGCAACAAGGAAGTCTCCAAGAGGATCAGTTTCTGTGACCCCAGGAATCCTAAATTGTAGTTGGGGGAGGGATGCACTAGAAAAAGGATAAGATGCTCTCAGTGGTACCCTGGGCAAGTAGAGGCTCAGAGACCTCGCAGACTCTGAGCCCTTGAAATGTGATCTCGCAGTAGAACGGAAGCTAGGGGAATATGTGCAAAATAGTGAGGTCTATTAAGGCACCATGCATGCGGATTCATCCAGCAGCTGATGTCTGGGGAGTGTTGGAGCATCAAATGTAGCAGATCAGCCTTGCCTTTGATTTTCTGTGACCACTCTGTATGTCCATGCAAACAGCGGGGAGCCTCTGGGTACCGGACTCATTAAAACTGTGCTCCTCAAATTTAAAGATCACCTGATTGTATTAGGGGTAAAGTATGAACATAGGTGTTACATTCCAAAGGTTGAGGAGTGGGTCAAGCTCGCCAGAGAACAAGGTGATTCGGATAGAATGCTCCAGAAGTCTTGAGCCCCAATCCAGACTCCATGACTTCATTTATTGGATAGGTGATCTCTGTCACATTACCTCACCTTTCTGACCCTCAGGCCTCAGCTGTAAAAGGATGGGACTTACCAGCACTGACTAAAGGCCACAGATACAATGACAGCCACATGTGTTTCGTACTACATTAAGAATACAGAGTGTTGGGCGCCTGGGTGGCTCAGTGGGTTAAGCCGCTGCCTTCGGCTCAGGTCATGATCTCAGGATCCTGGGATCGAGTCCTGCATCGGGCTCTCTGCTCAGCGGAGAGCCTGCTTCCCTTCCTCTCTCTCTGCCTGCCTCTCTTGTGATTTCTCTCTGTCAAATAAATAAATAAAATCTTGAAAAAAAAAAAAAAAAAGAATACAGAGTGTTGTAGATAAATTGGAGGCAAGTGTGGCCGATCGCATTTTCTAAAGAAAGAGCAACAATGTCGTCTATCGTGGTTGCTCATCTACGGTGTGACCTTGATGCCAGTGTGACCTTGCTCTAAAAGGCTGACATCTATGCTTCTCCCCCTTGGAGGCTGGATTGGCTTGTGACTGGTGGTGGTGTGAGTCTTGAGGCAAGGCTGGGGAGGGGCATCGTGGCTTCTGCCTCGCTTGCAGGAACTTCTCCCCTTGAAGTCTTCAGCTGCTGTGGAAAGGGCCCATCTGTCCCAAGGCACACAGGCTGTAGGAAGCTCAAACTAGCTCAAGTTGAGAGACCAGACTGAGAGCTCTCATGACTTTATGGATAGCTTGAGAGATGTCTGGCCAGTCCCTAATGGTTGTGTCCCTGCCACTTTTCTAGCAGTAGCCACCTTCTGACCAACTGTGGGAAGGTTCCTGAGCCAGCACTACCCAACTGAACCCTTCTTGAACTGCTGGGCCAAATAAATTGGGGGCATAAGGCATTATATTTGAGGTGTTTCATTGTTCAGCGAAAGATATCAGAATGGTAGTACCCCTCTCCTTGAGGCTTCCTCAGAGAAATAACATCAAAAAGGCGACCTTGAGGGTAAGGGAAGTTAAGGGGTTGGGTGTGGTAGTGGTACTCCAGTCAAAGACCCAAAGTGAGGGGGCGTGTCCATGGCAGGCAGCCCATGGAACATTCAGGGGTGGTTAGGTGTCCTTTGAACTCCGGGTGCTATTCAGGAGAGAGGGTGGTGGCAGGGATTTCCTGACTGTGTAAAGCGGCTTGAACTTTATCCTAAGGGTAATTAGAAACCATTGATGGCTTGTAGGGAAGCTAGAGTCAAGCCAACTTGGTTATTTTCTTTTTGTTTGGTTTGTTTTAAAGATAATTTTGACCCCAGTGGGAAATGCAGTTTGGAGGAAGATGAGATGGACAAGGGTAGCACATGGGGAGACTGTAGTATTAATTTGGGTGAGAGGGGAGGGTGGGATGAAGTGTAGGGGTGAGGAGGGATGCATAGACAAACAAAAGGAAGAAACCACTGGAATCGTGTTCAAGAATGAAGTTCTGGATTGTACCTTGCGTAAAGTGATACCACTTGATGCTGTAGGCTTCAAAGGAAAAGGAACAGATTTCTGGAGTGGCACATGGGAAATAAGCTTAATCTGGGGCCCTGCCGATTAGGAGGTTCAAGTGTCCTACTGCTCATGTGTATATAATGTGTGACTCAGTGGAGAGGTCTACGTGTGGGAGTAATGGGAGCGTAGATGGTCCCTGAAGGACATGGGAGGGGTGAGGTCATCCGGGGAAAAACTTGAAGGGCAAGGGAGTAGAGCCCTTGAGACAGGACTGAGGAACAAAGGCATTTATGTGGTGGGCAGAGTGAGCAAAGTCTATGAAGGAGACCCAAGGGCAGGGCAGTCAGAGGTCAGGAAAAAGCCCAAGTATGGGCTCTGATAAGAAATGAACGAGACTGCTTTTAATAGTTGTCCTTGGTACCTGATTGCTACAGACTGGTCAAGACAGTGAAGATTCGGGACACATGGCTGCTTTTGAGTTGCATGCAGGGTTGATGACGTTGGCGGGGGCAGCTTCGGTGTAGGAGTGGGGACGAGTCAGATTGCTGTGAGTTGAGGTGTGGAGGGGGGTAAGAGGATAATGGCACAGAGGAAACTGCCAGGGTCGTTTGGCTAAAGAGAGAGGAGAAATGAAAAGAAGGCGAAATCTAGCAACAGAATTTACACGATGAGGGAGAGTTTCTAAGGGCGTGCTCTTCTCTGTGGTCATCATGAGTCACTGGAGTTGTGGCCAGTGCCCCTGAGGAATAGAGTGTTAGATTTTATTTAATTGTAATTGACTTAATTGAAGTAAGTACACGTGAGAAGAGGGTGACCAGAGAAGACAAAAGCAAAGGGTACAGAATCTGTAGAAAGAGAAAGAGATTGGGGGGGGGGGGTGTTGTTGTTGAGCTGGTAGACACTTGCGTATTAGGCAGCAAGAGGAGCCTTTGAAGTTGTAGCAGAGGATCAGGGAAGGAATCAATAAAGGCTCTGAGGAGAAGGTGGCAAGTTGATGGGATCTAAAGCAGAGACCGTTGCGTTGGCCTTTCAGAATGCAGGGGATGGCAAGAAGCTGGGGGAGGGAAGAGAGAGTGTGATGGGTTTGGATGGCGTTGGGTGTGTAGGCTGGTGGCAGGAAGCTGAGTGGGTTTCCAGCTGATGGATTCCATTTTCTCTGCAGGATGGGAATTGAGGTCATTTACTGCAAGCAAGGAGAAGCATGGAGAGTTAGAGGTTTCAAGAGAGTTGAGGAGATGTAAAACAGCTTTGCATAGGAGACTGAAGGTTGCTCCGTCTCTGTCAAAAGCAGAGTCTTTCTGATTCCTTGCACCTTGAGTCTTTCTGATTCTGCAGCCGTGGTTATGAACGCTGCCCGGAAACTGGCCCACCAATGCCTGCCTCCCAGCACCTTGCCTTTGAGATTTTTCACCTCCATCTTTTATCACGTTTATTCATGTGAAGGCTTTGTTTCTCTTGGCAAATTCCAGGTGGGCAGGACCCATCGTCTAATTCATTCTTGTATCCCTGTCACGCGGAGCACAATCAGTAAATATTTGTTGAGTGAGGGAGTGGGGGACTGAATAAGGTCAAGACCCATGCTGCTGAGGAAAATCCCTTCTGGGACTGGGGTTCACCTTCCTCATTCATATGCAAGATTGGCTCCATTTCTACTTTACATTTCTTGGGGAGACCAAGGGGAGGCCCCTCCCCGTGAGATGATTCAGAGAGGCGTCAATTACAATCAAGTGAAGTGATGCTTATGGAAAAGAAAGGCTGTTCCTTTTGAGAATTTTTTTCTTTTTTAAAAGTTCTTATTTTTGTGGACTCCAGACAGGGTCTAAAAGCTGACCCTTAGAAGGTTCCCCTTTCCCCAATATACCTGACCTCCCAGAGTTCCCGCTCTTATCTTTCATTCTCCAGGATATAAACAAACATTGGGATTGGCCAGAGCCCTGACCTTCTGGGTGATGAAGGCCCACTGTGGTTAAATTCTAACCAAGATCTTCCCCCTGGGTCTCAAATTCTATTGTTTTGCGCCGTATTTACCAATGATGTTACATTTTATCTTTATCATAGCAAATATTTAACTTGTTGAGAGAAAACATGTCATGAATGCATTACTCATACGTTTCCATATTTCCCAAAGATTTTGGCAAGTCGTGGAGATGAAACTTCTGGGGTCCTATTCATACAGTTGAGACAAAGCCAAGTGCCAAATTTTAGCGAATTCAAAGGGTAGAAGTGGGTGTTGCACAGCGGCTGATAGAGTTAGGTACTAAGTGATTTCATATGGCTGGTTGATCGGTTATCAGCCTTTTCTTCGCAATGTTCTTCTTAGCTTGGGAATCAGATGATTTAATAAACAGGCATCTAAGAATGAAGAAAATGTGCCGTGGGCACTAACCATATGGGGAGCTCACCTCTCTCTCTCCCCCCGCCCCCACCCAATCCCATGCTCCTCTGAGCAATGACCTGTATGGCTGCCAATGGGTAGGCCCAACGATTGACTGAAATTTTTCATTATCTAATTTTTGTGCCAGTGTGTGAGCCTCTGAACCGGAACATCTTTGGGAGAATAAAATACCTCTCGACATGGATGGTTTTGAGACTACTGAAAGCCATAATGTTTTAGAAAACCCAAATTGGCTGTTTAAAGAAGAATTTTTATTGATAAGCACCCTTAAAAACTCATTATTTGTACTGCAAGCTGACATCTGACCATAGAAGCTCTTCTCTTGATTTCCCAAGCGACCTCATAAAACGTTTGAGCTGACATTCTCTAATTCCAAAATCCAAAGAAAATAAATTTTATCCAGATGTTGGGCTCGGGGATGCGTGTTGCATTCCCAACAAAACGGAATATTTGCTTTTTTGGAAAATCTTCCTACTGTATAGGATTTGAAGCAAGGGTTCTATCTGTTTCCTCTTTCTTGTCCAGTTTCTTGTTTCCAGCCTCGGAATGCCCCTTTCCCACTTCTGAGTCTCTGGCCTCTCTCTGTTTATCGACAATGCACATGATTAAAATGATATTTTCATATTTCAGTGTAGTTGGAGCTCCTTAAAGCAGAGGGTTGTAAGTGCAAGGGGGGGAAAAAAAGATAGGCAGCTCCCTAATGGCTTATTATCATCACATTTGCAATTCAGATCAGCTCTAAATTGACTGAAATTTTTAGACACATAGCAGGCAGTTTAAACTAATGATTGTCTGGAGGTTCACATCTGACATGAACTAAGCTTCTGTTCAAAACAAATTGCAAATAATTCCTCCCTTAGAGTCAAAATGTCACTTTTAAAACTCCATGTTATTCCTAGATTTTTGTCAGTTACACACAAAAAAAGAAATCCGCTTTTATCGTAAGTATTCTCCCTTTGAACGAACGGAGTGACACCATTTTCCCATTAAAAAAAATATAACACAACAACGCATATCTATACATGTGGCTCTACATCAGTTTCACTAGGAATCGCCGCCCCCCCCCTTCCCCCTCTTCCCCTTCAAAAATCCTAATTGTAAAGTAAAACACCCTTGGGGCAGTGGTAGGCCCGTGTTGCCTAGCAACCCTCAGCAGGTAGCTGGGATTCAGCGGCAGCTGTCCTGATTCTTTCCTAAAGAACCTTCTTATTACTGTTTGTGTTAATCTTTAACCAGGCTTTTAAACCACAGTCCTGCTCCCCCAGTCCCTTGTTGTTAGGTTGTGGGGCCCCTGCTCCGTGTTGTCCCAGAGGTAATAGTATTAAGGGTGGCTATTCAATGTTTGAAGAGTGATAAGCCCCGAAAGGAATTAGAATTGCATGTTCCAGCTCACTTTATTTTACATTCTTAAAATATATCATCAGAATTGTACCCTAATAGGAACAATAGTCGTGTTGACACACAGCTCTGACCCCGCTTTTGCGCCCGGCTTGTCTAAAGTGTGTTCCTTTTAAAAATGCCTACGAAGAACACTTACAGAATTCATTTAGGATTTAGAGATAGCAGTTAGAGTGACTCCTAAGTCTCTTGATTTAATTATAGGAGATTTAGGTGTGAATGGTGGGTATAAAGACAGATTTCCTAGGGCAGAAGCGTCTCCCTCTTTAAGGCAGGGTTTCTGTTCCTGTTGGGGGCTTCCTGGGACTTGCAGTTGATCATTTCGAGGAAAGATCTGTGTGATGGGACAAGCGAGGCCCATTTCACTTTAATTAGCATAGAGCTCTGTTCCTTTCCTCAGTTAGGAAGTTTGGATGAATTTCAGAGACTGCCCACAACTGTTATTAACCAATGGGGGTAAGCTCATAAAGCATTTTAAAAAGAGGCTATTTCAACACTCTCATTACGCAACGTAAGAGGAAGAGAAGAAGGCACAGCTTCTCTGAGGTCTTTTCACTCCCTTTCTCTCAGTAGATTAGTCTAAAAGAAAAAAAAAATCATCACAGATGATTCACTCTCAGGACCTTCATTCTATGTCATTTTAAAGGAATTTAGGCCTTTTTCCCTCATAGCATGTGGTTGTAGACCTGGTCCTATTATGCAATGTAATATGTGCTTAATAATACTGATTAACTGGCTCGGAAATTGGAGAAAGGTCAGAGTATAGAAAGGAGATAACATTTTCGTGTTTTCCAGACCTTACCCAAGTTAATCTATATCGATACAATCTTCAAACTCGGGATTACACACCCATGTGCACACACACAATGTTAGTACTGTCCAGGTTTCTGAATTCCGTTGATATTCTCCTTTTTGTCTGAGGCCGTTCTAAAAATATTTTGATCTTATGTGAAAAACCAAAAAGGATAGCTTCCTACAAATTCAAGATTTGATCGTGTCTGTGATCTACCAGGGTAGAGGTGGACAAGTTCATTTTTATTCCTCTGATGACACCCAACATCAAACACAGGAGATGTACCTTCTCTTTCTGTCAGAGCAACTGAGACACGGAGCTTGTTATCTAGATTTTAGGCTGAAGTGTTTGGATGCCTTGCAAGTTCCACAATATCAGAAAATATATATCACATTCAGGGTGGTACGGCCGTCGACCAGAAGTCCCATGATATCAGATCAACGTCCCCGTGTTTAAGGTGGCATTGAGGTTTCCACTGAGATCAGTTCTGCGTGTAGAATACTAGCTCATTTTCTCTTTCCAAGAGAAATGTTACCCATACCATTTAGAAGGGATAAACCCTCTCTGTACTTTTGATTTGTCTTCTGTTTAAACTCCAACCTCTGTCTTTTATCTTTCTCTTGCTCTAAGATAAATTATTTTGTTACGTGAATGATTGCCCAAGTGGGTCAATTAAATTCTTAATACAGCTGGTGTTGATTACAATTTTGCTAATGAAAATATCTTTGTGGAATCTTCAAGGCAACTTATAAAAATAAACTCCTTGATGAATCTAAAAGAAAATTCCGAGGAAAAAATTTTATTGGCAAACATGTTGGTAGTTTCATTCTATCAATCGAAACTTGCTTTGTGAAATGATCATTTGTCAAATGCCAGTGGAGGAGAATGTCAGTTAGGAAATGGCAGTTTGAGAGAGTGTGCTTCTGCCTAGATTGGGGAGTCATTTTCATGGGGTTTGTCCTTTGTCTCTGCAGGTGGGGAGAACCTAGGCCCCATATCTGTGATCTACAGGCACTGGGGTCCTGTTCTAGCCAGGCAGCTGTCGGTGTGTGTCTGCTCGGGGCAGACAGCGCTGTGGGCCTCATGCCTGCCTGCTCCCTATTTATGCCCAGGATCTGTGCCTCCAAACCATCCATCCGCCAGAACTATAGCCCCAGCCCTGAGGGGTCTGTCAGGTTGGGATGACCCGAGGGGGACTCTATAGTATGAATAAAACACAATATATTTTATTCCTCAAGAGAATATGTTTACATTAAGTGGAGAAGATCCATAGATTTGTTTCATCCAGGGTTTTTCAGCCTTGGCACTATCGGTGTTTTGGCCATTATTGACATTTTAAGCAATAATAATTCTTTGTGGCTGGGACTGTCCTGGGCCTTGCAGAATGTCCAGCAGCGTTCTTGCTCTGCCCACGAGATGCCGGCAGCACCTTCCCCCAGGTGTGACAACCAGAAACGTCTCCGGGCATTGCCAAATGGCCCCTGGGGGCCCCAGATCACTCCCAGCTGAGAGCCCCTGGTGTAGTCCCTTGCCCTGCTCTGTGGTGTGTAGGACAGCCCATCAGCATCGCCCATAAACTTGCCAGAGACGCAAGGTCTGGAGACCCACCCCGGACCCACGGAATCCAAATCTGTGTTTTGGCAAGATCCCCAGATGACTTCATACGAACACGAATGCGTGGGAAGTACCGACTTTAGTGCATTATCTTAAACAGAAATTTGGGCGTGTTTCCTTCTCGGGAGGAGAGAGTGCAGTTCCAAGGGTTGAGAAGTACCGGTAGCAGAATTCTCTGTCTGCGTGTTGCTGTATGTATCAGTAAGTGCATTTCAAGCAAGCACCGCTGAAATATTTAAGAAAAATAAAAGAGCATTGACTACAAATTGTTCTCCCGAGTTACTACCGTACCGTCTTAGATCTCGATCCGCTTTGTACCATATGATTATCAATTAATGATACTTTGGACATATTTTCGTATCTCCCAGGCTGGCCCATACGGAATGCTAAGCATGCTGCACGCTCTAATTTCTCAGGTTCATTATGCACTCAGTGTTCTAGTGAGTGCCTTAATCCTGAAGACAACTCTGTGAGGTATTAACCTCATTTGACCGATGAAGAAGCTGAGACTTTGCGACATTATAAGCACCTTTGTCCCGATCACAGATTTCCATGAAGTGAGAGACACAGCAGCCAGGCCCACGTTCTTGCCCTCTTCCCATCCTGCCTCTCCTCCGAAGGGGAGGGAAAAAAAAAACCCACAATGAACATTTTCTCCAGCTAATTATGCGCCAACAACATCCCCACAGATTCTCAGCCCCAGGAATGAGCAGGGGCGAAAGAATCATTATTTTTTCCTTTAAAGCCCTCTTTTGTTCTACCTTCTTAGGCAGTGGTCTCATTATACCTTGAGAATGTCTGAGTGTAGCCAACAGCTCGGGGTGAAGAAGTCGGCTCACCCATGTCGGTCCCTGAGTCCTGATGGAATTAACGCTCGGCAACAACAAAGCCACCCGGTACGTTATAAGGAGCATCCTTGGGGAAGCCTGTTCGTCTCTTGTGTTTGAGATGTGCCCACCGATGGCTGGGAAGGTGGACTATGGACTGCTTAGCTAGCCTGAGGTTTAATAAGCAGACACAAACTGCGAAGGGAAAACTAAACGTGGTGTTTACATGATTTAATTGGAAACTAATACCTCTGTGATGCCTCATTTTTTCCCTTCATTAGAGACACCCTCTGCTCTTCTGATCCTTTCTTCAGTGGAGCTTCTCCTACTGGATCTCCAACCTATTTTTTATTCAACCTCTATTGCATGCGACGGTATCCCAGCTTCCTTTTATCACCATGGTGACACCATGGGCTTATGCCTTTATTAAAAATTTATCTTAAATAGATCTTCTAGGAACTAGTCTTTTAGGCAATGACAGTTTTTCAGTTTCAAATCCACCATAATGTCCAGATGCTGGGAATTTGTGTGCAAATATTATTCCACTATTACTATAAAGGGAAATAAAGCAAAATGTTTAAAATTAGCTGCTATTCCTGCTAGCTACTTATGCATGGAAAAGACATTTTATATGCATTCCATTCTTACTTTCCAAGTGCACTTGGTACATATTCCTTTTAAAGAAGAACTTTATGTAGCTTGAATTAGCTCCTATGATCATGCATTATTGGTAAATTTTGAACCTTTAAAAAAATGCCGTCTGGAAATATAGCCTATAAAAAAAATCAGAAATGTGAATAAAGAGTGACATGCACGTAATTGGCCTCACTTAAAAGCTTAAAAAGTACATTTTTGTCCACCTATGAAAGATTAAATAATAAATACAGCAATATGGTTGAACAATGTCTGTTTCTTAATGATATTACAAATAATTTTAGTGGTGGGAAAAGGATTATATGTTAATTGAAAAAAGATACAAAATTTATATGTGACAGGACTTATATCCATAGCTTTTTAGTTAAATACCTTTGGTTACATGTGTATCTACTTAGACAATGGAGTAAATGCCAAATATTAAAAATGGCTATAGCTAGATTATCAGTTTATGGATAGTTTTTAGCTTTCTAAAGCTTTTCTCTGTTTTCTATAGTTTCTTTAGTGAACATAAAATGCTTTTGAAATCAGAAAAAAATGAATATTTAAGTATAAAATTCATTTAATTCTACGTGGATTGCACTAATATGATTAAGAGGTCCCTGGGATTTTTGCATATTTTTCTCATATTTAAAGAGTCCATTGTTAAAGAAACTACTCTTAACCTGGTGCTTTTGTTTTAAAAGAGGGTTTCAAAACAGTTATTCTAGATGAAGGACAGAGACTATTGTCTTTGCCATGGATAATGAAAAATGAGTTAGAAAGAGATAGGAGCCAAATCAGGGGACATTGTCCCGAGTGTGTATAAATTAAATAGCTAATTTTCCAAAAGGTCAAATCGGGAGTCTGCAGATGGGTTTGACAATAGAAAAGATTGCAGGGATATTTTTCATTATGATTAAACAAAAATGTACTTAAATAAAGCGCAATGTAAGAAGGTGCTTTTCTATATGGATATGATTAATGGGGGGAAAATTCTCAAAGGATGATGCTGGGGTAGTAAGAAAAAGGCACAGGATTTGGCCACAAGAATCCTGGGATCCTAGATTTGACTCTGCCATTACCAAGACTTGGGACGGGTCATTTGATCTCTCTGGATGTCATATTCTTCACTTAGAGTTTAAAGGGTTTGATTAGATGCTATCTAAAATCTCTTACAGTTGGGGCACCTGGATAGCTGAGTGGTTAAGTGTCTGCCTTCGACTCAGGTCATGATCCCAGGGTCCTGGGATTGAGTTCCGCATCGGGCTCTCTGCTCAGCAGGGAGCCTACTTCTCCCTCTCCCTCCTGCTCATTTTCCTTCTCTCACTTGTTGTCTCTCAAATAAATAAATAAAATCTTTAAAAATAATAATACATAAAATCCGTTACGGTTGAGAGTCTGATTTAGTCTACTCTTCCGTAAGTTCTCGTAGTACAGATCAAATTATGGGAGTTTACTTTTCTGCAGTTGGGGTCGAGGTCCTAGCTGGTCCTCAGTGAGAACAACTGTGGAGGCATCTGTGGGGATGAGAGGATTTCTTTGGTGACTCGTCAGCTCAGCTCTGTTATTCTTTCCAACTAAATGAAGCCAAGCGATATGGAAAGCCGACCCACGCACATAAAATCCCTTCTTGATTTCCACCGAACAGCACTTTCCCACTTGGAATGCCATTTGCACGTGTGGAAGTATTTCATCTTTTATAAAGTTCAGTATAAACTTGGGATAAGATGCCACGAATGGTGACAATAGCAGTTTTGTCTCATGAGGACAAGTGTCTGTTAAACATATCTGATAGGCACTCCTATATGTGAATGCATGTGTTGAAAAGACATTTAATTATTAAGCATAGATAAATGTATCAGCTTTGAAAGGAGCTTTATTGAATACAGTATAATTGATTTCAATAAACTGCACATATTTTAAGTATATGATTTGCTATGTTTTGATATATGGATATACACATAATCCCTCACCAAAACCAAATTAATAACCATAACACCACCCCGAAATATTGGGTTGTTTCCCATGGTAATTCCTCTGCAGACTTGAATGTGCTCTTACGAGTGGCTCAAAGTTAATTTTTATTCTTTGCAGTGTGAATATCTGAACATTCCAATACTTATTTGTCAAAATATTGTCCTTTCTCTCCCTTAAAACTTTGTTAAAAAGCATTTGACCACATGTGTGTAGGTTTCCTTCTGAATTAACCTACTCTGCGCCATTGACGTGGTTCTCTCTCTGTATGTGGATTCCACGTTGTCTCGATTCCTATAGTTTCATAATAAGTGTTGAAGTTAGGCAGTATAAATCCTCTGAATTTGTTCTTTTATTTTTTCCAAAGTAGTTTTGCATATTTTAGATACTCTGAATTTTCATAGAAATTTTAGAGTCCGTTTGTCACTTTCTACAAGAAATCCTGCTGAGATTTTTATCGGGAGTGCACTGAATCTCTAAATCAGTTTGAGGAGATCTGGTAACCTGATGAGACTGAGTTTTCTGATCTGGAGCTCATTGCATCTCTCCATTTGTTTAGGTGTTCTTCACTTTCTCTCTGCAAACTTCTGTATTTCTCAGTGTAGAGCTCTTGCATATCTTTGTCATATTGATATTTAAGTATTTCCTGTTTTTGACACTTGTCTAAATGGCATTGCTTCTTTTGATTCTAACTTTTGAATATATATCATCGGTCCATAAAATTATAGTATTTTTTTTTTGTGGTTTGTTGTTGTTGTTGTTGTTTTTAGTTGATCTCAGATCTCATGAACTTGGTAAGCCCAATTTTTAGTTCTGCATGTCTGGGGGTAAATTTCACAGGATTTTCTACAGAGATGATTTTGTCATTTGGAATTAATGGTAGTTTAATGTCTTCCTTTTCAATCTGGATAACTTTTATTTCTTTTTTCTTATCTTATTCCACTGGCTTAAACTCCAGTAAAATGATGAGTTGATGCAGTGAAAGCAGATGCCGTTTCTATGTTCAGATTTTGGGAGAAGAGCACTCAGTATTTAATATTCAATATGTTAGCTCTACATTTTTTGTAGCTGTCAATTATCATGTTGAAGAAGTTTCCTTCTGGTGTTACTTGTCTGAAAGTTGTGTGGGGTTTTTTATGTTTGTTTGTTTTTTGTTTAAACGAGGAATGGATTTGGGTTTTGCAAAATGATTTTTTCTGCATCTCTTGAAATTGAATGTATGTGTCTTTATCAGTTAATACAGTGAATGGACTTGATTTTTCATATTAATCCAGACTGGTATTCTGGGATAAACTCTAGTTATGATGCATTATATTTAAAATATATTTATGTCTATCTATTGATTGATCAATCTATCTATACACACACACAGTTGGATTTGATTTACTACAATGTTAAAAACTTGTTGCATCTCTGTTCATGGGTACTGCTCTGTAGTTATCTTTTCCTGTAATGTATTTGATTTTGGATTCCGTATAATGCTATTATCACAGAATGAGTTGGGAAGAATTTATTTCTCCCTTCAGTGTCTGCAAGAACTGGCCAATAAAGCCATTAGATATGGAATTTTCTCTGTGGAAAGATTTTAAATTATAAATTAAATTTCTTAATTGATACAGTGCTCTACAGACTGTTACCTCTCGTGTGACCTTTAGTAGTTTGTGTCTTTTAAGGAATTTGTCCATCTCATCTTGTTCTCAAACTCACAGGTATAAAGTTTATATATTTTTATTGGATGTTCCAGTTACCAATTTATTACCTCTCAGCTCAAAATCAACTCTTCTTTACCTGTTCTGTGAGAATGGAGCTTTAAACATTTCTCCTTTGCAGCAGGCGTGATAATAAGCTTTGTCAAAGGCAGGCAGTGAGGATACTATAGAGGAGTGAATTTTCTTCCTGGTTCCTGTTGGGAGTCAATGCTCTGTGTCTATTTTCACATTTTTGCAGTGAGGGCTTTTGAGCAAAGAATTCTGGCACCTGAGCTAAAGGATGATTGAATAGAACTATAAAGATAGAGATATCCGGGGAGAGAGAACGATTTATCTCCCCAGAGCCATTTTGTTTACATTTGTTTATATTCTAGTGGTTACATAGAGGGGAGAGTTGGGGATTTCCAGAGAGGATTTGTTTATATTCTGGAGCAAAGGTCTCTCTAACAGGGAGGACGGCTGGTGTGCCAGCAGCCCTGAATATGCTTTGCGTTTCACAATTTTAGAGTTCCTCTCCCGTGGTGCAAAGCTCATTTTTACGCACAGCGTACATGGGCCACCCTGCATCGTCCCGCATTTTCATTTGGAACAATTTCCACATGTGGAAATAGAGCATGTGATGCCCCACTGGGTCGCCGTATGGAAGAATTGAATCATGAGGAAGGGACACCCACTGCTCTGGATATAAAAGGTCTATTCCCCGAACAAGAGATCCCACGCGCTCACGCGCACAGCCCCGCATATTTCTGAATCCGATCCGGACACATGCACACACACAGACCTCCACGGTAGGCTGACTTGCTAGCCTGCAGATCTGGTAACGTGTCCGCGCTTTCCCAGTCCCAGACTCGACAGTCCAGTCTGCGGCTGTGCTGTCCCTTTGCTCCTGCTACGTGGCTGTCAGCCTCTCAGGGCCACGGCAACACACACAGAGGACTCAGTTTCCTGCCCCGGCCACCGCCCTCCCTCCGGCCCTGCTGACGTGGACGCCATGTTCTCCAGGGGTTGCTCAGGCCTTTTGGGACATAGGTTTCCAACATGCCAACCTCCACTGCACAGCCTCCCACCAGCCTCTTCCCGTGGTACCCCGTGGGGTCATTCTCCACAGCCCTCCTGACTAGACAGGGCATACGACCTGCTGCACAGCGCCCCCTCGGGGAGTGGGCCCCCACCTCCTTCTGTATCAGTCCTGTGCGCCAACCGATGGCGCCGCTGGAACTCCATCCCGACTCCTTTGTTTAGTTATTTAATTTATTTGTTTTATCATGCCCATTTGACCACGATTAGTTTTTGATGTAGTGTTCAATGATTCATTAGTTGCGTATAACACCCAGTGCTCGTCACCTTAATGCCCATCACCCCGTTACCCCAGCCCTCCACCCCCCTCCCTTCTGTAACCCTTGTTTGATTCCTGGAGTCCAGAGTCTCATGGTTTGTCTCCCCCTCTGGTTTCTTCCCACTCCGTTTTCCCTTCCTTCCCCTCGGTCCTTCATGCTATTCCTTGTGTTCCAGAATGAGGGAAGCCATATGATAATTGTCTTTCTCTGACTGACTTATTTCACGCGGCATAATGCCCTCCAGTCCCGTCCGTGTCAGTGCAAATGGTGGGTAGTCACCCTTTCTGATGGCTGAGTAATGTTCCACTGTATACATGGACCACATCTTCTTTGTTGAAGGGGATCTTGGCTCCTTCCATAGTTTGGCTATCATGGACAGTGTTGCTATGAACATTGGGGTGTTTGTGCCCCTTCTTTTCACTGCATCTGTATCATTGGGGTAATTACCCGGTAGTGCAATTTCTGGGTCGTAGGGTAGCTCTATTTTTAACATCTTGAGGAACTTCCATACTGTTCTCCAGAGTGGCTGTACCAGCTTGCCTTCCCACCAACAGTGTAATAGGGTTCCGCTTTGAATCCATGACTCCTTTCATGCTCTCATTCACCGGCATTGTTTCACCTGCAGCTGGGAGAGGCTGACTGTCATTCATTCATTCATCCATTTCTACTGTTTAACACCCATGGACCATCTCTGCTTTAGGCAATGCAGCTAACTTCGCTGCCATGCTGTGGGCGGTAAAACAGACTTTTTCCAATCTGGTCTTCATTCAGCCTTGAAGAGGGCACCACTTCCAAGTTTGATCCTCTTTAAATATTCTCCCTCCAACTTTTAAAAAAAATTTTCCGTACATCTTTACCATTGCCCTTCATTATAGTTAATTATTCTTTTTTCAGAGTTATGCCAACTTTATCAATGAAAGACTCCTGAATTAGTCATATCATGCCATGCCTTCATCTAGAATCCAGGAACCCTGTGGGCTTACCGGGGGAAGAGCTCACAACACTTAATTTTTCTTTATATCAAAACTTCTCTGTTCAAGTGACTGAGTGTTTTCTGAACCCTGATTAGATTTGGAGTGATACATTGCTTTTACAAACAAATTTGGGGCACCTGGGTGGCTCAGTTGGTGAAGCATCTGCCTTGGGCTCAGATCATGATCCCAGGGACCTGGGATCTAGCCCGGCACTGGGCTCCCTGCTCAGCGGGGAGACTGCTTCTCCCTCTGTCCCTCCTCCCACTCATGCTTGCACGCTCTCTCTCTGAAATAAGTAAATAAAATCTTAACAAGAAAATCAAATTTATAAACAACATATAATAAGGTGAGACTATTTGAAGTATATAATTTAATACATTTTTACATATGCATATATATGCTCCTAATATACAATCAAGATAATAAATGTATTTATTAGCTCCAACCATTAATGTCAAATGATATTTTTTTAGGGATCTCATGAAGAGAAGCTGAGTCGGGGATATGTTTAGAGTTCATTAGTATCTGTTTATGTGATTCATAGTTGCTTTCAAGTATCATTGAATCAGTGCTCGTCATCTTGTTTAGGAATGACTTCTGGGATCACTTCTGCTGCCTACTGTTGTCACCTGCTCCTCGAGGGCACCAAAGCCTTGGGGACATATGCTATGGCATTGAGAGTGCCCTTGTGTGGCTGTTGGAGGAAAACTATGGTTTCCAATATATAAAGCTTTTTTCTATAGACGCGGGACCTTGTCTGCACAAAAATGTTCTAAATTATGCCCATGTATGTAAAGGCCTGACAGAAGTTCTCCCAAGTTACCAACAAACCTTTCCATTCCTGGTCATGCAAAAATTAAAAAAGGAAATTACCGATAATGCATCAAAAAGCCAAGAGTCATTTCTAAACTCTTAATAAAAAGAAAAGAAAATGTTATTAACCACGTTCACGGAAAGACTAAATTAGCTGTCTCGTGTCTCTACAACAGAGGGAATCGTGGACGCTGAGGCCAAAACATGTAGGTAAAACGTACCGCAGTGGTGGCCTGATAGGTTATTCGTGAAAATGTTTGTTTTCCTTGAGTGTATAATGTATTCGTCAGCCTTAACATTTTGAAACCTGTTGCGGTTGGTTTTCGTTCATTCCAAATATGTATGTTTATGCGTCATTTTTGCATCCACAATTTTGTGTTTTCCTCTTGAAGTGGAACCCCTAGAATATATCAGCTTCAAGTCCCACGCGAACTGTATCTGTCCCTGCCTCAGACATTGTTTTACTTGGACATGTCCTAGCAGGTGACTTACCCAGGGTATCATAGTTATTTATGATGGTAGGGACTATCGAGGGATTTTGAATATAAATACCGATGAAGTTGATGGTGCCAGGGTTGGCCATGGTGACTATGATAGCAGTAAGAGTAATGAGTGGCTGTTTTTTTCATTCACAGATCAAGCTAAATCCATTACCACCCTTGGTAG
Organism: Meles meles; assembly: GCF_922984935.1. Taxonomy (NCBI): domain Eukaryota; kingdom Metazoa; phylum Chordata; class Mammalia; order Carnivora; family Mustelidae; genus Meles; species Meles meles. The sequence goes on from NC_060070.1 coordinate 147,782,213, forward strand.
ATTTTTCTGACATATCAAAAATTGCTTCTTGTTTGCTCAAAATTGCACCTAGTGCAATTTAAACTTACTTTCCCTGGATCTCTCCTCACTGCACAATGAGAACCTCTGGTCGGCATTTACTGTATATTTCCTGATGGGGTCGAGGGCCGTGATAACTATATTTTATCAACCCCAAATCAGAACACACAGTTTTCCCTGGTTTATACATATAGGGTATTTTACAGTATGGTATTTCAAGCTTTATAAAAGTATCTGGTTAATTTATATTTGCTTATATACTTCAAAAATTGCCCTTATTATAGAAAGTGCGGGAGAGTTGAGTACGTATTTTGGGTACATACTTCAGACACATATGAAAGTACATGAAAATTATAGTGGAAAACTGGGGACACCGTTATTCAGAGTAGTATCTGTCTAGTTCTCAATAATTATGTTTTCAGGTGCATTTTTTCACTTAAGGGTAAACATTGAAATGCGTAGCTTCAGGCCTATTTTAGGCTCGAGACAAAGGTTAGAAATCCTCTTGTATATCATGCCTTGAGAATCATTCAACACAGCATAAGTCAACTCATACGTGTGCTTTCATCATATTTTATTTGTGGCCACGTATTGTTTTTAGATGTCTCTATTTTGCTTTTATTCTCTGAGTCTGTCTTCCTAGTTTGAATAGACTCCTTCTTTCTTCCCCTGTCAGGTTTTCAGTTGGATTGCTCAATGCCAAGACGAAGAGCTCTTTGATCATGGGCTAGAAAAAAGGGTTAAAGGATGGTTGAGAAAGAATTCAGGAAAGAATGATCCTCGTCTCGCTGGAGGACGACAGAGGAACTGAAACCAATGGGGGCTGTGGAGCCTGGGGAGGAAATTGTGAGTACTTACTCTTGATTGAGTATCATTATCCTCCTGTTGTCTAGGAGGATGATTGTTATAATTAGCGGCAAATGTCATGGGCAACTATAATTTACCTTTCCCTGTAACAACTGATAGTTTACCTTCCTCGGTGCCTCCTTCTACCTAGACACCATGTCACTCTCCTCTCCCCATCCCCATAACAATAAAATATAAAATACAATATATTTGTCTTATGGTATTAAAATCAGTGTACACTTATTATAGCAATCATGTGACTGAATTTTTTAGAAGTCACTCACCCAAATTTTAGGCTCTTGTATAGTTAAAATTCCTACAAGGAGAAATGAGAAGCTGTGGGTTTACATAATAGGCACACAGAAGGCGTTGGTAGAGATATTTGGGGACTCTCTTTCATTAATTTTCTTTCTTTTTTTTTAAGATTTATTGATTTATTTGAGAGAGAGAAAGACAGAGATGAGGGTGGTGGGAGGCAGAGGGAGAGAGAGAAGCAGACTGTTCACTGAGCAGGGAGCCCTCTGCGGGCTCGATCCCAGGACCCTGGGATCATGACCTGAGCTGAAGGGAGATGCTCAACTGACTGAACCACTCAGGTGCTCCACGTTAATTTTATTTCTGAGAGCAGGAGAAAGGGATGTGATTTATGGTGTTGCACAGTGCCTTTTAAATAGAATTTTAATATCGTTTGGATTTTATTTGTAGTGGATTTTTTTTTCAATTTCATTTTGAATTTATTATGGCAATCCAGTAGAAGGATATGCAACTCTTGAGTGAAATTTTAAAAACAGTGCAAAGTACAGTAGTTCGTAAAGCGTCGTGTAATTGTGATGAGTATTGAACTAGTGTGTACCTGTGCTATATATTTACTACTCGAGAGCCACAGTCATTGAATCGCCTTGAAATAAGTGTAGCTCAAGGGCTCTTTCAAAATGTGTCACTATCGGGTACTTCATACTATATCTAGGTGAATAAGTCCCAGTGCGTATTTTTAAATAACGCAGATTGTTATATTTAGAATAGTCATGAAATGAAAAGTCACTGAATAAATAAATAGCCGATTAATCTAGGGCAAAGAGAAATGTGCCCCAAGCTGAGGAGGGGTGGAAATCATGTCTCATGGTGACCTGTTTTCATCGGAGTGTAGCTTCTGCCCCAGCATTTTGCACTGGTCCCCCATTTTGTGCCGATTTGCTTTCTGCCATTTCAGTTACTGGTGGTCAGCCATGATCCGGAAGCGATGCGCCTCCTCCTGACTTCCTGTCCGAAGGTCGATAACAACCTAACGCTAGGTCACGATGCCTATGTCGTTCATCTCATTTTATCTCCTCATGTAGGCATTTTATCATCTCCCATCATCCCAAGGAGAGACTACCATACTGTACGCTATTCTGAGAGAGAGATCCCATTCACTTAGCTTTATTATAGCATACTGTTATCATCGTTCTATTTTATTAGTTATCGCTATTACTTGGCCTAATTTATAAGTGAAGCTCTCTCATAGGTATGTATGTATGGGAAAAACTGCATCTGAAGGGTTCAGTACCCTCTGCGGTTTCAGGCATCTGCTGGAGATCTTGGAAGGTATGGGTGTGGGGGGGACGACTGTCCTTGCTTTACTACCACAATTCTAGGATGAATAGTCAACATCTTACATCTACGTGTCTACTTTACATCCTTATGATCTGAACTCATTCTGTATGTTTTCATTGAGACTGTTCTAGAGTATTATTAATACATTGTTTTAACTGTATACAGTGACCTTTGCTCAGTGTGCATTCTTCATAGCATCTCTGTTGATGTCAACATTTTTTTAAAAGATTTTATTTATTTATTTGACAGAGAGAGATCACAAGTAGGCAGAGAAGCAGGCAGAGAGAGAGGAAGGGAAGCAGGCTCCCTGCTGAGCAGAGAGCCCGATGTGGAGCTCGATCCCAGGACCCCAGGATCATGATCTGAGGTGAAGGCAGAGGCTTTAACCCACTGAGCCACCCAGGTGCCTCTGATGTCAACATTTTCGACCATTCCCTGCCTCTCAGAACAGTTAGCTCTTGTGGCCTTGATTCTGGGCAGTCGTCTCTCATCTGCATTGTTCCTTATCTTGCTATTTTCCCCCCCATCTTTCTAAATGTACACGTTCTGTTATTCCTATTTCCAGAACATCTGCTCTTTTCCTCCTTCTCTGGGAAATCTTCTGCTTTTTGAATTTGAAGAACAGTTCCACAAAAAAAAAAAAAAAAAAAGATTTTCTTCTTTCTTAAGTCATTTTCTGAACTGGAAATGTCTATGTATCTAAATATGGCCTTCACCATCTATGGAAACCGTATTTGATGGCAAAGAAAAACTTTAGGTGGAAGTTAGAAATATCATAAAGCATGGGGCGCCTGGGTGGCTCAGTGGTTTAAGCCGCTGCCTTCGGCTCAGGTCATGATCTCAGGGTCCTGGGATCGAGTCCCGCATCGGGCTCTCTGCTCGGCAGGGAGCCTGCTTCCCTCTCACTCTCTCTGCCTGCCTCTCTGCCCACTTGTGATCTCTCTCTGTCAAATAAATAAATAAAATCTTTAAAAAAAAAAAAGAAATATCATAAATATCATAAAGCAATATTGAGGGTACTTATCAACTAGACAAAATCATGAATGGTATGAACTCTGTGTTATAAAAGCATTAAGCTAGAAAATTGATGCTATAGTAAACACTTTGATAAAATTGCCATATTAGAAATTTTGAGATGGAAGTTTAAAGAAGTTACTTGAATATTTTTATTTGACCTGCTCCTTTTAAGCTTATTTAAATACTTATATTCCAAGTGTGAGTAAATTGGAGAACTGAGTTACCAAATATTGGAAGACTTAAAAAATATTACCATATTCATATCACTGTTAAGTATATTCTATATTCTAGTGGCTGCCAAAACATATAGTACTATTATGATAAATTTATTGACGGTAATTTGGGGATGTAGTAGTTGGAGAAAATGATTTCTGTGTGACGTAAGACAAAAAAATTAAGATATTAAGACTAATACTATCACAAAGGATTCAAATTCTATAACTAATGAATATTATGTTTCATGTGTATAAAAATTTTGAATGCAGTTTTATTTCACAATTAGACTTTCCCTGATAGTTTTAGGTAGAACAACAATAAACAATTCCATCCCTAACACATACCCAAAAAGCCAGCACATTAAAGGAAATCAATTTAAATTAATTTTTAAAACTTATGGACATTGGGGAGGTATGCTGTCTTCAGTTCTGTTTCAAAGTAATAAAAATGTAAGTCCACAATGTATTTATTTTCTTGCCCTCCAGATATCCACTTATTAGATTATCAGTTATCTGATTTAAAAAGTACACCAGATTTTGTGGATTTTTTTTTTAAGTTTTATTTAAGTCATCTCTATATCCAATATGGGCCTTGAACTCATGACCCCGAGATCAAGAGTTACATGATCTCCAAGCCAGCCAGGCACCCCTTATTGTTTTTCTTTTCTTTTCTTTTCTTTCCTTTCCTTTCCTTTTCTTTTCTTTCTTTCTTTCTTTCTTTCTTTCTTTCTTTCTTTCTTTTTGATAAAGCAGACTACTTAATCCCATATTGTATATAAAGAGAAAACAGACTAACAAGTCCATCCCACTATTGTAGATTTAAAACAGACTTAAAACACACCAAGAAAATATTGCAAAATATCACTAAAAGTAAATTAAATGAAAAACAATTTAAACTTTAAAAGATAAACAATGACAAAAATATTAAATGCATATTATACAAACCTACACACTTGCCACAAATAGACCAAAAATTCAGCACTAAACTTTTTAACAACGAACTGAAAAATCGTAACATGGACAATTCCATAGTTCACCGAGTTTAGGTTAGAAATAGACCAGTTGTTCAAGAGGTACAGTTACTTTGTGTACTAATCCCAGGAAGGAATTTTTTCGCAAGGTTCCTCATTAAGAGAATAAGGTAAAGAACGGTGTCCTCCGTGAGATTCCTACGGAAGAGTTTAGGGGTCTGCTTCGAAAAAGTGTACGTGAAATATTTAAGAATGACTATATATATAGTATGTAGATTTATATATGAGCACAGAAATTAAACATCAATATTAAATATTAAACGACACATTGTTTTCCTAGAGTCTTACAACAAAGCAAGAATAGAGAGGTACACTTATTTTCTTTGGAAGTGCGTGGTAAAAATATCATGAGCCAGCAATGTCTTGAATACACATCTGGCCACATCATTTTTTTTTTTTTTAAAGATTTTGTTTATTTATTTGAGAGAAAGAATGCAGGAGCATGAGCAGGGAGGGACAGAGGGGGAAGCAGACTCCCCACTGAACGGGGGGCCCGATGGCAGAGCTCATGACCTGAGCGGAAGAAGGCAGATGCTTAACTGACTGAGCCGCCCAGGTCCCCTGCCCACCTCATTTCTTGCTAAGCAGAGGGGCTCAGGTGTACCTACTCTAAAACAAAACTCATTTTTTTTTTAAACTATCCAAATCAGGGGTACCTGAGGGGCTCAGTGGGTTGGGCCTCTGCCTTCAGGTCAGGTCATGATCCCAGGGTCCTGGGATCGAGCCCCACTTGGGCACTCTGCTCAGCGGGGAGCCTGCTTCTCCCTCTCTCTCTGCCTGCCTCTCTGCCTACCTGTGATCTCTCTCAGTCAAATAAATAAATAAAATATTTTATTTTTTAAAAAACTATTCAAATCAAACAACTGGCTTACATTTTTTTTTAAAAGACTTTATTTATTTGACAGACAGAGATCACAAGTAGGCAGAGAGGCAGACAGAGAGAGGAGGAAGCAGGCTCCCTGCTGAGCAGAGAACCCGATGCCGGACTCGATCCCAGAACCCTGAGATCATGACCTGAGCTGAAGGCAGAGGCTTAACCCACTGAGCCACCCAGGCACCCCCGACTTACATTTTTGTAAAGATTTTATTTTTAGTTAACATACATAAATAACAAACATAGTGCTCAAATGGAAAACCCCGAGATCAGGAATTGAACACTCTACGGAGTGACCCAGCTAGGCGCTCCTTATAATTTTTGAGCTTATGCAGTACATGAATTTATTTAGTTCTCTGGGTAAATATTTTCCAGTCAACTCTCCTGTACTATACAGAAAATGGTCTGTCATTCGAGACGAACCATTTCTGAGGTGCTTTCCTGAGATTTAAAAGGAAAAAAAAAAGGCTAAAAGACATGCATAATTGGGGTTTGCCTGCATATATAATTTTCATGTACCTCCTGCTGGTGAACTTTGGGGCGCTGTTGGTCCTTTCATCTGTATTTCCAAAACTGCATCCCGGGGCGGCTTCTTGCTTTTTCCCTTAGGAACTGAGATATTTCCCTTAGGTGTTGGGCGGATACCTCATCTTTCCTATAAGAATGAGAGCCCATCCCAATTTAGACCATTGTTTCAAGCTGACGCACAATGCAGGATAGCCACGCTCCCCGAAACTCTCAGGGAACACTGCCTTAGGGACCCTGCTGCTCCCGTTCTGTGGAAAGCTCCCTTGAACAAAAGATGTTTATAAACACGTGAATGCCCTCACACACCCCCTCACGCATAGACACACACCCCAGCAGAACCATCTGTGGTCCGGCCAGAACGACATTAATTGACCGCTCACTGCTGTTGGCCCCCCAAATCCTCGTTTTGATCGAATTACTCCCTTCGTACAATGCCCCAGCCTCCAGTGAGTGATTTTTTTTTTAATTTTTTTTTTTTTTTTTTTTTGACAGAGAAAGAGATCACAAGTAGGCAGAGAGGCAGGCAGAGAGAGGAGGAAGCAGGCTCCCTGCGAAGCAGAGAGCCAGACGCGGGGCTCGATCCCAGGACCCTGAGATCATGACCTGAGCCGAAGGCAGAGGCTTAACCCACTGAGCCACCCAGGCGCCCCCAGTGAGTGATTTTTATATGGAACAGGCTTACAAAACATGTTGATGCACCTCGTGTAAGGATGCTGCTGTATTTCTTTCACCGCCCAGTGTCCTCTTTATGGGAACCCACGGGAGGAACATTCTCTTGGATTTGAAAGCAATGCCTGTCTTGGGCTACATTGCCCATCCATGCTATGAATGATGCACCTGACTGGGCTTCGTCTGAATCCCAGACTTCCTGGTTCTGTCTCCCAAGGCCCTCCTCCCACCGGATGCTGGAAAAGATAGGGTCAGTATGGGAACTGGCAAGGGTCTAGGGGTCCAAGCTCCGAAGGCTGCTTGTGTATTCACTTCAGTCCTGGCCTCAGTGAATTTCTTGGGTTGTCATTTCCCTGATGCCATTTTTAAAATCCTCTTTGTTTTTATCTTTTCTTTGTATTTCGTATGGATGTTTCAAGCTACCTTAAATAATTGATGGAAGTGAGCATGAGAATTTGAGGACCGTGAAAGACTTGACCTTTCCCTGCCGCATGCCCTTCCAGTCTAGGGCACCCCGTGTTTTTTTGTTTCGTTTTCTTTTTTAAAGATTTTAAAGATTTATTCATTTGATAGAGGAGAGAGAGAAAGCTCCAGCAGGGGAGAGGCAGAGGGAGAAGCAGTCTTCTCACTGAGCAGGGATCCAGACGTGGGGCTCGCTTCCACCCCAGGACCCTGGAGTCATGACCTGAGCCAAAGGCAGACGCTTAACCTACTGAGCCACCCAGGTCCACTCTCCGTGTGTTCTTTAAGGCACCTCCAAAAGCAGACCGTGCTCAAGACTTGCTCACCGTCCCCTTTTTCTGTAGTGATAAAATGATCTTTTACCACCTTCCCCAGAGAGGACATGAAAACCTGGTTGCTGTTGCTTCTGTTCCCTCCACGTCACTCGTGCTGTGGCTCTTTGAGCACAGAAATTTTAATGGAAAAGTTAAGACATCTCGGAAGTGTTAGATTCTGTGGGCTTAACGCTTTTGATGACTCATATTGTCACTCAGTTTCTTGGGCGATTTAGCGAAAGATCTGAACTCCTCTCTGAAATGAACACACTCGCTTAATAAAAAAGTGAGATGTTTACATAATTATTTCGATGGGAGTTGACAGTAAAGCAGGGGCTCTGAGAAACGGGGGAACTAAAGACTGTCAGAAAACTCAATTCTCCTTTGTCTGAAACTCTTACTTAAATGGCTCCGCCGAGATCCACTGCATCCTGGAGTACCTTCAGCATTCCTCCTTTCGAGTAACTAGGATGAATATAGGAAAGTCATTTTTATTAGCTTATCATTCATTCCCTGGTCCTTTTTCCTGTAGTTAATTAGTGTAACTACTTTGTCCTCACTGTTGGTCTAGCTCCTGGAGATACAGGGATGACAAATCAAAATCCTTGCCCTTTAGCACTTCTCTTCTACTTTCAGGAGATGCTCAATGAACGAATGAATAAGCAATGAGATCGTTTTAGATGGTTGTAAATACAGGGGAAAAAAGAAGTGGTTAGGTATCCTGATGACTTTCGTTAGGGGGATCAGGGTGGGCCAATGAGCTTTGCTGTAAGACCCAGATAAGAAAGGAAACCAGGCATGGAAAGGACCCTCCAAACAAAGAGAGCAACCAGGGCCAAGAATCTGAGACAGGAACATGTTTCTATCCTCGGGGTCCAGAGAGAAGTCCAGGGGGCTTGAGCGCGGATATGTCAAAACAGGTAGAGGGGAGGACGACAGCAGGCAGAGGGCAGATCACTTGATGCCTTTGGCTGTGCATGTGTATCTGTTTGAGCCTTGAGAAAGTGGTCTAACATGTCTTGGCCTCAGTTTCTCTTTCTTTAGAATGAAGAGGCCTAAAGCTAGCTCAAAGGCTCATTTGTGAATATTTTGTGTGTCCGTTGATGTTATGTGCTTGGAAGAGAGTCTGGTCCTCAGTAAAAACTCTGGGTGTTCTCTGTTACTAGTATGTATATGTGCATGGTCCAGATTTCTTCTAGCTAATCATTTCAATTTATTACCCTTATAGGCTTTTAGAGCTAGCAGAGGTCTTGGCAATCACATCTAATCTTGACGTTTCACAGACGAGGCTTTAGCTCAGAGAGGTCAGATGGCCTACACAAGTTCCCACAAGTGGTGAGTAAATGTTTAGACTAGAATTTTAGTTTCTTGAGTCTCAAGCCAAGAGCTTTCTGCTGTTGGATGGTGTTGGCCTGTAGTTAACCTAATGGCCTGGAATTACTTTCCTTAATATTTGCCTTCTAGGATTATATTTAGAATAGCATTATTGAACCTGAATGCTTTTGTAAAGACAGAGATGGTCACCATGTTGGTAGTAAATTGCCTGGCTAATGATTTACTGACAACTGAAAGATAGTTGAAAGTAATTAGAATTGAGATTATCCTAACAGATAAACCACAGGTTCAAATGTCCCCTTACTAGCTTTAGCATTTATATGTTTTTTAATATGGTCGATGTAGGAAAATCATTTTTTTATATGATTCATTCCTTCCCTCAACAACGCCTCGTGTCTTGTACTAGTCTAGGTACTGGAGATCCAGTGGTAAATGATTGGAAGGCCCTGCCCCTCATGGAATTTACACTCTTGTCAGGGGAAGCAGATAATAAACCCTGGACTCACTTGACAACTAAGTAAAAGGAGGCAATTTCAGGGCAGTCCCAGAGATACTTTAAAATCGGGAACTCAGGTGGTCAGTGATTTGATTGTCATTATGATGGAGCTGAAATTGGAAGAGCTAATCACACTTGAAATGATTAACTCACTTAAACAGTTTATTTTTCAAACCTCAGTTCTCTGGCCTCACTGCCTGCTGATAAACAAAGGGTCAGGTTTCAGAGCTTCAAATGCAGTCACACATGGATGGTATTCATTGAATGATAGCTTTTAAGTTAACATACGGCATAAAGACTTTATTAATGCATCACTAAGACTAAAATTATTTTACCCAAGATGTAGGATTTGGTGGCTTGGGGAAATTTTAAATTTTAACTTGTCTCTTTCTACAGACTTTATGGGTTTTCCTCGACCTATCAAAATTGGTTCCTGGGATAATCTTTTAATTTTTTTTCCCCTCCCTTTGCCTCTTTATAGGAAATCTCTTACCTGGGAAAGGTTTTGTTCCAAAAGTTCATTTGTAAGCCATTTTGAACTCCTTTGTCATAGAAGCAGTGTTTAACAGGGCAGTTAAGTTCAAATGCTGGTTCATAGAAGTTTCTTTCTTTGTTCTTAAAGCGGAAAGGTTGCACTTAATGGTGTTCCCTTGCATTTCCGCTTGTTTGGTTTAGGAGTAAACAGAGCAGGTGCATTTTTCTTTTTCTCTGGGCTCAGAACCAGATCCAGTCCATCTTGGGAAACTGGTGAAATACCCCTTTTGCACCCTGCTGTCTTCCTTTCTGCACCCTTTCCCCCTCAAGACACTCTCCTTTTTAGGCCTTCATGGTCCCCCCCGCAACCTTCCCCACCCCCGCCAGTAGAAGTTACATGTCCCTTATTCTCTGTTTTCTGTCTTAGTGGAATAACACCAGAGTTGATAATTGAGTGCACAGGATGGATGTTTGAGTTTTCAAGATGCCCTACAGTATTCCACACTGTCAGAAAATTGTCTTTTAACTTCCACTCAAATACCTATTTTGGGGGGCCCATCACGTATTTCCGAGTTGCCTCCCTTTGCTCCCTAACAGCACCCTCTGTTCAGTCAGAGCTGCGGCTGACAGGCCTCCCCCACTCCACACCCCGTGTTCATGGAATGTTCTGGCTTCTCACTTTGGGATGGTCAACAGGATTTGAAAACCTACAGCTTTCACTCAGAGCAAGCTTAGTCGTGTAAGAGGGGAAAAAAAAAGGCTGAAAAATTATAGCAATATTACCCGATTAGTTTGGGTTCACCCTGCTCTTGGCATCTGCTTCATTCTCTATTGTTTTGTGCACTTTGCTGTCACGTTGGGGAAATATACTCCGCGAACTCCGAGCCTAAGCGGAAGCCCACGGGACCAGTGAGTGTCTCCCCCGCCAGCGTGTGGACCGTAGATCGCTTGCTGCCTGCCAGAAATAGAGGTTTTTTATCGTTTGTTCAACTCCGTTGCTCAATTCTTTTCATTTCCTGTTCGCAGCTGAATAAATGGGGGAAAAGGGGAAAAAATAACTACCATAAAAAGTACATTTTCCCCTCTCTGTTCAGTTATGGAAGGACATCTATAAATACAGGCATAAAGCCCAAAGGAAAGGAGAGATTTCCTAAATGTTGCCTGATAGACACGGTAGCGTCCAAATAAAAATTGTTTAAAAATACAGTTAGGACATATAAACAGAGATATTGACATATGGCATGTGATATTTGGCTGAGTTTGTGGATGACATATGAGCCTGCCTGGGAGGAGCTTCGATGATAATTATATAAGCCAGGAAGAGTCTGGTCGTCAGAAACACGGACATTTAGGGATCTGTGGAAACTTAATGGTCATGTAGAAGGACTTATTTGATAATCAACGCAAAGGAATGTAACTGACACATTAATGAGACTAACTAGAAATAACTGAATTATTCAGTTTTTACTTTGGTAATTTCCAAAAAATACTCTTCGCTGGGCCCCTGATGGCCATGACCTTTGTTAATGTCTGCAGGTGACTTCTTGTTTCCAGGCTGCTTAGGGTATGACATTTATCTCTCAAAATGTTACCTTTGAAGTGTATCCCATATACGTTTATAGCATGTACAAATATATAAAGACACAGAGATTTAGGAGAAAAAGCTAGATTTGCAGCAGTATGTGTTCAAAACTGTGCTTCCTTGAAAAGTAGAGTTTTCAAGTGATAGCATGGTTTATGAGAAATTCCGTCGGATTAAAATTAGAAAATTTTAGTTTCTATTTCTACTTTGGTCATCTAATTTTATGAGTTTAGATAAATGACATAATCATTCTTGGATTTATTTATGCAACTCTTAAATGGAAGGACTGTCTAGTTGATTTTCAAGATTTCTTCATTTTCTAGATATCTGGTGAATCCCACTGGGTAATTATTAGGACATGAAACCCCTTTTTTTATGTCAAGACTATTGGTTGAAATACCTACCAAATAATATAAAAAGTAAAGAAAGCGTATCTGAATAGGATTTTTTTTTCATTTTTGTTTTTATTTAAAAATTTATCTTAGCCATTTGCTGACCCCTGAAGTTCCAGTATTTTTTTTATTGGAAGCAAAATGAATTTACTGTTGGGGATCTAATACATTTTCAGTATTTAATCACCCCGTCCATGCACAATGCTATATACAGTCATTTAGGAAGGACCTCTTTATGTCTTTTATTTAAAAAAATATATATTATATTTAATTGAAGTGTAATTAGCATACAGTGTTATGTTAATCTCAGGTGTACAATACAATGATTCAGTACCCCTGTACATTGCTCCCTGTCCGTCATGATCAGTCTGGTCTTAACCCCCTTTACTTACTTCACCCATCTCCCCAGCCACCTCCCTTCTGGTAACCACCAGGTCTCTATATTTAAGAGTCTGTGTTATTTGTCTCTTTCTTTTTTTCTTTGTTCTTGTCTCTTAAATTCTACATACAAGTGAAGTCATATGGTATTTATCTTTTTCTGACTTACCTCACTTAGCTTTGTACCAGCTGCATCCATCCATGTTATTGCAAATGGCAAGATCTCATCATTTTTATATCGCTAATAATAGTCGATTATGCATACACACACCACACCTTAACCCTTTCATCTAATGATGGACACGTGGGTTGCTTCCCTGTCTTGGCTATTCTAGATAATGTTGCAATGAACATAGGGGGTGTATATATCTTTTCTAATTAGTGTTTTCATTTCCTTTGGGTAAATATCCAAAAGTAGAATTAGTGGATCATATGGTAATTCTATTTTTAAATTTTTGAAGCATTTCCACACTGTTTTCCACAGTGGCTGCACCAATTTGCCTTCCCACCAACTGTACACAAGTTGGCCTTTTTCTCCACATCCTTGACAACACTTGTCATTTCTTGACATTTTGATTCTAGCCATTCTGACAGGTGTAAGGTCATGGCGTTGTGGTTTTGATTTGCATTTCCCTGCTGGTTAGGTGATCCTGAGCATGTGTTCGTATATCTGCTGGCCATTTGTATGTCTTCTTTGGAAAAATGTCTTTCCAGGCCCTCTGCCCATTTTTTAATTGGATTGTTTGGGTTTTGTTGTGTTGTTGTTATTGAGTTGTATAAGGTCTTTATATATTGTGGATATATTAACCACTTATTGGATACATCCTTTGTAAATATCTTATCCCATTCAATAGGTTGCCTTTTTGTTTTGATGTTGGTTTCCTTCACTGTGCAAAAGCCTTTTATTTTGGTGTGGTCCCCCTAGTTTAATTTTGCTTTTGTTTCCCCTGCCTTAGGAAAAATATCTGGAAAAATGTTTCTGCATCCAATGTCAAATAAATTACTGCCTATGTTTCTTCTAGGAGTTTTATGGTTTCAGTTCTCACATTTACATTTTTTAATCCAATTTTGAGTTTATTTTTTGTGTGGTATAAGAAAGCAGTCCAGTTTCATTCTTCAGCATGTAGCAGTCCAGTTTTCAGAACCATTTGTGGAAGAGATGATTTCTTCCCCATTGTATATCCTTGCCTACATCATTGTAGATTAATTGACCATATAAGTGTGGGTTCATTTCTCGGCTCTCTACTCTGTTCTCTTGATCTGTGTGTCTGTTTTTGTGCCAATACTATACTGTTTTGATTACTACAGCTTTGGAGTATGGCTTGAAATCTGTGGTTGTGATGCCTCCAGCTTCCCTGTTCTTTGTCAAGATTGTCTTGGTTCCTTGGAGTCTTTGGTTCTATACAAATTTTAGGATTATTTGTTCCAGTTCTGTGAAAAATGGCATTGGTATTTTGATAGAGATTGCATTAAATCTGTAGATTTCTTTTTCTTGGGGGGGCTTGTTTTGTTTGCATTTTAGTTAGGGAATACATTCTATGATTTCAATACTTTTAAGTTTGTTGAGCTTTGCTTCACGGTTCAAGATATGGTCTATCTTAATGGTCCACGGGCACTTGGAAAAAAACATTTATTTTATTATTGCTGGGTGTCCTAAGTGTGTCATTTAGGTCCTTGGTGATTTTCTGTCCCACAGTTGTATTCAGTTTCTGAGAAGGAGGTAATAGTGTCAAAACCATAATTGTGGATTTACTCATTTCTCCTTTCTGCTTTACCAGTTTCTGCTTCATGAATTTTTTAGACTCTGTTATTTGGTGTGTACATATTTGAGAAGATTATGTCTTCCTGCTTCCTGCTGGATTGATCCTTTTGCCTTATATAATGTCCTTGTATTTTTCTTTGTCCCTAGGAATTTTCTTTACTTAGATGTCTATTTTGTCAGATATTTATATAGTCATTCCTTCCTCTTTAAATTAATGTTTGCATGGTATATCTTTTTTTATCCTTTTATTTTCAATATACTTGTGACATTACATTTGAAGTGAGTTTCTTTGAATCGACATACAAGTGTCTCATTTCTTTTCTTTTATTCACTCTGTAGGTCTTTTTCTCTAGATTGGTCTGTTTAGACCATGTGTATTTCAGGTAACTAATGATATGTCAGTTCTTAAGTCTGCCATTTTATCGTTTGCTTTCTTTTGTTCTGCTGGTTCTTGTTTATCTTTATCTTTTTTTGACTTTCTTGGGCTTGACTTTCTTGACTTGGGCATAGAAGATTACATATTAATTTACTTCCAGTGCTTTTGAATGTCTCTGTTTTCTGGGTGAGTCTGTCTGTTTGCCTGCCTATTTATCTATCTATCTATGAATGAATGACTTATCAGTATAATAATAGCCTATTAGTATTACCTTGGGAAAGTGTAGAACCCTTATTTCCATTTGCAGTCTTCCCCACCTTTAATAGTACTGTCATGAGTATCAAATGGTATTATCATTTTTGTTTCAATCAATAAATGTGATATATAAAACTCATGAGGTTGAGATTGGTCTGTTGTAAATACTCAGTTCTTTCCATCTTTCTTTCTTTTATCCTGATGCTCCAAAATTGTATTGTTACTTCCTTTCTATTTGTAGAATTTCTTTAGCCAATCTTTAAGACTAGATCTGCTAGTGACATATTCTTTTAGTTTTCTTCTTCATCTGTGAATGCTTTTATTTCCCCTGCATTCCTGAAGGATAGTTCAGCCACATATGGAATTTGTGATAGTTCTTTCCATGTGTATGGCTTATTTCCTCATATCCATCATAGTTTTCTTAGATAAATCAACTGACCTTTGGCTTGGTGCTTCCCTATAACTAATGCATCATTTCTTCTTGATTAGTGTCTAGATTTTTTTCTATGTCCTGCATTTTCTAAAATTTAATTATGATGTGTCTTGGTATGGATTTCTTTGGGTTTATCCTTTTATTTTGAGATGCTGCACATTATGAATCTGCAGGTTTGTGTTCCTTTCCACATTTAGGAAGCTTTCAGACACTCTTTCTTTGATTAGTCTTTCGGCTCCATTCTGTTTCTACCTTTTTTTCTGAATATGTTGAGAAGAATGTTAGATTTCTAATGGATGTCCTATAGGCCCCTGGAGCTCTGTTCATTTCTGCTTTAGTTAATTTTCTCTCTGTTGTCCAGATTGCATGAATTTCACTGAGTTGTCCTTAAGTTCACTGATTCTTATCTTCTGTCATTCCTACTCTGTGACTGTTTTGTTGTTGCTGTTATTGTATGTTTCATGTATACAATTTCCATGTGGTTCTTTTTTATAACTTCGACTTCTTTGGTAAGTTTTTTTTCCCACATGTTCCTAGAGAATTTGTAATTTATCTTGAAATCTTTTTAGGATGGCTGATTTAAGACCTCTGTCAGATAATCCTATCTGATTAGTTCCAGTCTTGGCATGGGTTGGTTGTCTTTACTCATGCAAGGTTTTATTGTCCTGCTTCTCGGCATGACAAGTCATTTTCATTTGTTGCTTGGACGTTTTTATCTTAGGTTAGAGGACTTTAAGATCTTATTTCAGTCATTTGTTTCAGCAGAAGGGCAACCTGTTTGTATTTAGCATGAAGTTTCAGGCCGACTTTGTGGGCTGTGTTTCCACTGACTTTAAACTTCAAAGCCTTTGCCATGTAATTTTAGTCTGGTTGACTTATCTGTTGCTTCTTGGGCTCCCACTGGCCCCAGATGTGCTCTCTGAGGAAGCAAAATGGGTTCCTCCAGTCTGGACCATTGGTTGTCGTGAAGTAAGACCAAAAAACCCCAACAAAACAAAACAAACAAACAAACAAAGAAAAAAATCCAATGAACCAACCAAACCAACCGCAGGACCTATGGGAATAAAAAGGCTTCCTGAGCTAGAACTTACTATGGCATTATCCACGTAAAGGGCTCCTAGACGCTCCAATGTCTCTGGATAAAGGATGGGATATTTTGCCTTTTAGAGTCAAAGACAGCCCTGCTGCCTGTGTGCTGAGGTCTTCTGGTGGTCCTTCCCACCTACTCCAACGTGAAGAAGGGTTTCAGGCTTGCAGAGGCTTCTCTGGCCAGGTGCTTGTCTGACGAGATCTTTTCCTCTGAGGGACAGAGAGTGTTCCCAGGCTGCACTGCGGAATTCCTTCGCAGGTGCCCTCTGGAGGAGAGATACAGGACCCTGGGGACAAAGGGACTTCCAGAATCAGACTGCTTATGTGGTGTCTCTTCCTTGTCCTGTGTGACAGCCTCAGAGTCTCCACCACACCAGATGGGAGTGGTCCTTCCAATCTATCCCCCTCACTGCTCTGGCCTACCTCACCTGGTATTCATTTGGGTTCCATGTCCGGGAGGAATAGCCCTTCCCCGGCTGTCTTCCGGTGCTGGTTGGGGGTCAGGAAATGCGGAGCATGGATCCCCTTCTTCATTGGGTACTGCTGTGTTGCTCCTCCAGTATTCAGATCCCAAACCAGTTCCCCATCTTCTTAGCAACTATTAGAAATCTCTTTTAGTGGCCTCTTGTTATTTCCAGGGCAAAGAGTGGGCACAAATAGATCTATATTATCTCGTCTTGTTCAGCAATACAGGTTCTATCTTATAGTTTTATAGTGTCTTAGGGGAGACTTTTTAATGAAGGCAGTTGTGGAAGAAAGTGGAAAACTTCATCGCAGGTAGAAGGAAACGGAAGAGCCCTCTTTCTCTGGAAGCTGGGGGAAGTTGAGTAGGTAAGTAAGTTCTAGATGAATTGCACATCCATTTCCGAGTGAGTAAGCTTTCTGTTTCATCCAATTTTAAGTCTCGCATTTTTTCCTTACTTCTGTATACAGGTGGATATGTGTAATGATAAACATAACTACATGTTGTTTCTTCTTATAGGCCATTGCTCTGCTTTTAGCCATGCCTTGAGACTTAGATCCTCATGGAAATGAATTGTATTGTACAATCTGGACTATTATTTAGCACCAGATGAACTGATGGAATAATAAAAGGGGCTAATGGTGATTACTTAATTGAGCTTACAAAATTTTATATATGCATATGAAGAGAGATATTCACATGTAATGGTATTCCCAGCCCCTTGTGGCACTCTGAGTGCTTTGATTTAAATTGCATGTAAAAGAATTATTTTATTACGATGGTTAAACTGTAGTATAATTATATGTGTGCATACAGAATCTATTAGTCCAGTGGTCTTAAAAGTGAGTGTCTTCATCCCTTTGCGAAGGAAATATCAGCATTTCTATTTATTTTTATCTCATTGTCCTTTAATTTCTATTTTATGCCTATTTAAAAATGCCATAATATATTAGAATAGCAATAGATGCAGAAAAATTTAAAATTATATAATTTGGGGGCCCTGCTAGGGTGCTGGACTGGATGGTGAAAATAGTTTGGAGGTTAGTGATTTAGGAAACAGAATTTTTTTTTTTTTTTAATTGCCTGCATGAAAACGTACTCAGTCCGGGGGAGTTTACCCTCAAATCTTTCGGTTCAAATAAAGAAAGACAGACTGTGTAAAATACTCATGTTTGCATGAGTTTGAGGAATACACATCAGGCTGAGAGCCTCAGAGAAAGAAACATTTTTGAAGTCTTGCAGGAGAGAAGGAAGTCCGAGCACACAGGACAGAACTTGTGTGATTTCACAGGGAAGTCAGCTTTTGCTCTTCCTAGTGGTTCTCTCCTATCTTTAAAAATAATTTCTTTTTCTCCACCTGTATTTCCTAAATTCCTTACCCTGCTTTGCTGTGTCTTTGTCCGTAGCATCAGTCACCTGCTACCATACTACAATGCACTCATATTCATGTCTATTCAGACAGAATGTCACTCCATGATGGAAAGGGTCTGCCTGCTTTGCTCAGTGATATGAACCAGACACTTAACCACAGTGCCTGGGTAACGTGGGAATTAATTAAATATTTGTTAAATGTCCAATAGCAGAGTACAGGGCTGGGCTACAACTTGTAGGATTTAGTGGTTTTTATAAGCTATTGTCGCTCAATCATTCTGCAGTTAATGTTACCAGGTGAGGACACTTTTCTTTTTCTCTGTGTAAACATAAACTACATTTGGAGATTGAGTTTTGAGACCCAATATGCTAGCTAGAGTACAACATTTACAGAAGAAAACAATATTAGTCGGGGCGCCTGGCTGTTAAGCCTCTTTCTTTGGCTCAAGTCATGGTCTCAGGGTCCTGGGATCGAGCCCCGCATGGGGCTTTCTGCTCAGCAGGAAGCCTGCTTCCCCGTCTCTGCCTACTTGTGATCTCTGTCTGCCAGAAAAATAAATAAAATCTTTTAAAAAAAAGAAAATATTAGTTGATTTGCTTTCTTTATTCAAAATATAAGTCTATTCCTTATTTTTTTTTAAATTTCTTTTCAGTGTAACGGAATTCATTGTTTACGCACCACACCCAGGGCTCCATGCCATACATGCCCTCCCTATTACCCACCACCTGGTTCCCCCAACCTCCCACCCTGCACCCCTTCGAAACCCTCAGATTGTTTTTCAGAGTCCATAGTCTCTCATGGTTCATCTCCCCTTCCAATTTCCCTCAACTCCCTTCTCCTCTCCGTCTCCCCATGTCCTCCATGTTCTTTGTTATGCTCCACAAATAAGTGAAACCATATGATACTTGACTCTCTGCTTGACTTATTTCATTCAGCATAATCTCTTCCAGTCCCGTCCATGTTGCTACAAAAGTTGGGTATTCATCCTTTCTGATGGAGGCATAATACTCCATCGTGTATATGGACCACATCTTCCTTATCCATTCGTCCGTTGAAGGGCATCTTGGTTCTTTCCACAGTTTGGCGACCATGGCCATTGCTGCTATGAACATTGGGCTACAGAAATCCCTTCTTTTCACTACATCTGTATCTTCTGGGTAAACACCCAGTAGTGCAATTGCAGGGTCATAGGGAAGCTCTATTTTTAATTTCTTGAGGAATCTCCACACTGTTTTCCAAAGGAGGTGTAATTGACGTGTAACAGTTACATTAGCTTCAGGTGCACAGCATAATGATTTGATGTCTGTATGTATTATGAAGTGATCACCATAATAGGTCTAGTTAACAGCCTTCACCATGCATCGTTACAGGAATTTGTGTGTGTGTGATGAGAACTCTTATGATTTACTCTCTTAGCAACTTTCAAATATGCAATGAGCATATTCCCTTTTCGTGAGAGCACTCAAGTGGGATGAGTGGCTCCGAGTGCAAGCATCAGGGAATCGTGACTGAACAGTTGAGTTGAGTAAGACATCTTGTAGCCAGTTCCTACAGAGCCGTCACCGAGGCTGGCCTGGCTCCTGTCATGTTGTATGGCATGGAAGTGTAGACCTGTTTTTAAAACCCACGTTATCTTTTCCATTTATTCCTGCATCGAGTTCTAAATGTCATTCATTTCTCCATTTGTCTTTCCTATCTTCGCTGTCCAAATAGGTTACAGTTATTGCAGAAGCTTTCTGAGTGGCACAGTCAGGTCTGGATGACTCCTGGGCATTTTGGAAAGATGCTGGGGAGCAGCCAATGCCCTCTTAAAGCTATATTTTCAGAGGATTACAGGCTTTCTGGTTTTAAGTGTCTTGAAATATGAATATTATCTTTGGAGTGGACACTTTTTTTTTAAATAACTTTAAAATTTATTTTTTTTTTCAGCATAACAGTATTCATTGTTTTTGCACCATCCCCAGTGCTCCATGCAGTACGTGCCCTCCCTATTACCCACCACCTGGCTCCCCCAACCTCCCACCCCCGCCCCTTCAAAACCCTTAGGTTGTTTTTCAGAGTCCATAGTCTCTCATGGTTCATCTCCCCTTCCAGTTTCTCTCAACTCCCTTCTCCTCTCCATCTCCCCATGTCCTCCATATCATTTGTTATGCTGGAGTGGACACTTTTTAATTATTTATTTGGTTCATGATTAACTGACTATTTGCTGGGTATAAGATAATGAATGGATAGTAAACAGGAGTGGATTCAAGAGCAGAGAATGAGAAACTTTTGGAGAGGGGGGACAGATTTTGGGGGGTCAGGCATGACTTCTGTTTAGGTTTTGTGTAGGGCTGGTTCTGTAAAGACGGGTTTTCATTTGACTCTTACGAATTCACTGTGCTTTACCATGTATGTATGTGTCTCTGATGTGAGTGCTTTTTGAGTGTCGTCATACTGTTCCATCTTGTTTCTGGGCCTGCTTCTTTGCTCTGCCAGTCCCATACTCCCACAGCCCTCCAAACCAGATTAGTGTTTCTATTTTCCAATTCTGGACATCTTGCTCTCTTGAACAAAAATTTCCTGGTTTCCTGTTGCCTTGTAGAATAAGTGCAAACTTTCCAGATTGACGTATAGGATCTTCCCGGTGCATAAGCCATCCTTTCATGCTCTCCCTACCCCCCCACCCCCGGTACTGTGCACAGCATATCATGTGAGCCTAAGGACGAGAGCTATTCCACATCTGCTAAAAAGTGCACATTTCTTGCGTTTTGATCAAACTTGATATTTACCGATACCTTAAATGCTCTACAGACTAACAGCTCAGTTCCTTTTGTATTAACAGCTCAGAATGCAGGAGATCCTGACATTGTGAAATGATTTCAGATGAATTGACAGATGTCCCTTCTTCCTAGTTGTGCCTTTCAATATCCCATCAACCTTCAGAACTCCAGGATGCGCCCATCAGTCCAGAACACTCTCTCGTTCTCACATCCAGAGGTCTTCTCACTCTCCTCTTATTCCCCCAGTACTTGGGTTCACATGACTTGCTCTACCGACTCTTCTCTACCATCCGGTATAGTGATTGGCATGTTGATGTCACTCTCTCCACCCCTTGAGAGCAAACTTCCGGGAGACGCAGATTTTCTAAACCTCTTTTAGTCCTTATGGGGCTTGGGACACATGGTGGGCTCATCGCTCCGATCAGTGCGTTTCAAGGATACTTGTTTGTTTCTGTTTTGTAACCGCTGCTCTTGTTCTTCCTATAAGAGGCCCTATTTCCTCAAATGTGATCTTACATGGATATCCGTAAAAGGAAGAAAAAAATAGACTCACTCTGGTTGGCAGGGGAGTGATTGTTATATTCTTCCCAAATATCCCCTTTCCGCCTGCCCCTCGCTGACTCTACAGAACACCCATGGCTCTGCTCAATCTTGTCTGGAAACTACAGTATTCACTTTATATGTCATGGTCAAGCTGCGAGAAGCCTTTTAATATCACCACCTCAGGTATTTGTCTGAGGTCTTGAATCTGTGCTGGGAATAAACTTTATAAGAGAAGAACACACGACGATGTCTGTGGGCTGGTGGTGACCTTACGTTTCTTCCAACCGCCTTGTCCATTTATTGCCAAATCTCGCCACTGACAAATACCATCCTCCCTGTTGGAAATATCAAGAAACTGAAGGAAAGGAAGTTAAGTGGGTAACACAATAGAATTAGGTGTTTTCAGCAATAAATGAATGAGAAAGGAAGGGCCTACGGGTTTTTTTCTCATATTCTTCTGCCTTCAAAAGAAAACTGGAAGATGAGAAAGCTGACATTTTGTATGCAGGCAGAGGAAAAGGGAGGTTCACAATTGGTTTAGGGCAGGGTATTCTGTTGTGTTCTGAAAGGTTCAGGTCATTATGGCGAGAGACAGAAGCAGGACTCAAACAAAAATGATGTTGGCCACAAGAGAAGAGGTTGGTTTTGTTGGGTAGCATCCCTGTGTGTGGGGGGGAAAGGCTTCTTCACGCAGTGGAGGGAAATTGCCTTGAGTTCTGATCGGAAGACATGCCAAGTTCTGTCATCTCTGGAGCGATTGCGAGTTTATCGGTAAGGACAAAGAATAATACTAAGGAAAATTTCAGAAAAGGAAGGGAGAGGGGGCAGGTGGAGTATGAGGAGAATATGACATAATGTTCGCTGTTAGGGTACAAAATCAAAGAAATAGATTTAGGTCTTCACCAACTACAGTACTAGTAACATTTCATCCCTTCCAACTCAAGTCTTCTACTCACGTTTAACCTTCTTCCCCTCACCCCTTTGCTCCTTATCCTCCTGCTGCTCCAGCTTTTTATTTCCTCTATTTCAGGACGTTAGATGGAGTATTTCCTATTGTCTGTTGTCTCGGAATTCCTGCCAAAGCCCTAAAGCTGCTGTAGAGACAGCCTGGCAGTCCCACCACCTTCTGCAGAGAGCTAGCGGAGATGGGCCCTAATCCCGGGTTATTTAGCAGCAGTCGGACAAGCTGAGCCACCCTAATCCAGTTCCGTCCCTCCAGCAGGCGACTAAGTATGTGAGGAGGATGTTGTGATCCAGTGGCCCAGCAGGGAGTGTTTGCAAGGCCAACTCTCCAAGAAAATTATTGACTGAGATAGTAATTCATTGCTTCTCAATGAAGGGGGAAACCACATGTCGTCCCTCAGATTCCTGTGTGTTCATGAACCCAACTTTCTGATCCGCTCTGTGTCTATGGGAACAGGAAGAGAAGAGGAATGGTCAGGAGACCCCAGGATGGGACAAAGAGCAAAGCAGTGTAATGGCCCCTTGATTGTCTGGAGTGGTGATGATGCATGAGTTTGCTGTGGGTTCCCTAGTAGACAGTAGACCTGAGCCGGTGTTCTCCAGTAGGGTGTGGGCAGGGTGAGGGGAGCAGCAGTAGAGGCTGGGGAGAACACTGCAGGGGGCTCAGTGGTGGGGTAGATAAAGAATCAGGCCAGAGTATTTCCCCTGGCAAAGACATTAGACAGTGGGGGTGCCCCCATTTGTGAATGTCCTGGAAAATCAGAAGGGTGCCCCACGAGAGAGACACTTGCCACTTGTGGGAATTCAAGGTTAGTTTCTGTTGGTGATGAGAAGGCCATGGGCAGCACCACATAAGTCAGTGAAGCCAGAACTTGCCCATCTCTCCTCATCCTCTCTCCCATTCTAGCAGAGCAAAGAGAGATGGAGATCCATCCAGAAAAAAGGAGAGGAAAGAAACCTTGCAGCCACCTCCCCTTCCCCTGGTAGATCCTGTGAGCCACAAAAGGGCAGAAGATAACATTACAATAGTTTGAATATGAAATGGAGTTGAGACTTGAATGGACTTATGAGACCCAGAGTGACTGGAATCTATGGATTGCATCCACGATGATGCCCACAAGACGAGTTCAGTGGTACGTGGTTGAAAACAGCCGCTGAAGAAGGATAATGCCATTTCAGGTTTGAATCTGTCCTGGTCCAAATTGCTATGTTGAAATCCTAAACGCTAGAATGCAATTGTATTAGTAGGTGGGGCATTTGGGAGGTGATTAGTTATGAGGGTGGAGCCCTCCTGACTGGCTTAGTACTCTCATAAAACTGACCCTCCCGCCCCCAGTCCCTGGTTCCTTCAGGTCGCAGCAGGAGATCTGTGACCTGGAAGAGGGAGCGCCCTCACCTGGCCATGCTGTGGAAATTAATTTCTGTTGTTTGTGAGTGTGGTGGTTTGTTACTGCAGCCAGAATGGACCGAGACGGTCGCCTACGGAGCTGAAGACAGCTCAGTAAATCTCGTGCTATGTGGGGACATCACAGCCTCTGAGTGCTTCCATTGTCTGTTGGAACACGGTGAGAGTTAGCCGAGAGCGTGCGGCAGACTCTCATTAGCCGTCCCGAGAGCTCACTCTTCCTGGGAGCATGACCGTCATGATGATTTACCTAATTCTTGAGTTCTAATAACATGACCCGTAATAATTTGCAGTGATTCTAAAGGAAGCTGCTCATGTCCTTATTTGTAATGCTAGCTTCTGCTCTTTGTGACAAATGTCAATAAGAACTTCCCAATGATCGTGATGGATTCTCTTGATTTTCTATGAAATGAAGACAAGAAACTTTGACAAATCGCCTTTTTTTGATTTTGACATCTCTCAGGAGTCAGTTTTTATTTTTTAAGATGAGACCCATTACACCCAAGCCTGCATGAGAAAGCTGTAAAGCTAAGAGGAGCTTGCTATGGGACGGATCGTTAAGAACCTTCCAGAAAGGGACGGTGGGGATGTGGGCTTAGCAGTTGCTGTCGTAGACGATCCGGCACTTCAGGAGCTTGAGATAATTGTCAATCTTGTGTGAATCCCTGCGTAGGCAGTGGAGCAGGTTATAAAAAGCAAAAAGGCGCGAGTCTTCATCAGCCATCTGCAGAGATGGTAGTCCTGACCAGACGGAGTAGACCTCGTTTTCTCTGACTCCAGGATGAACCTAATCGCCGAAAAGATAGTGACTTAGTATTACTCGTTTGTACGTATCTTGGTTCCTGCTAAATGTCAAATTAAGATTTGGGCAAGAAGCATGGACGTTAAGCTCTCTAGACAAGAGGCATGGGTTACTGAGCGAGTGTATCTGGAATCTATTCGTAGTCTAAAAAGTAGAAGCAGGGTTCGGGTGTGAGTGTCCTAACGTGTAGGTGACCATGGATGAGCTGTGCGTGCAGCGGAGGAAATGGAGAACCACACGTTTGCTGTAGACTGAGAAAGGCTCCATTGCAAGACCAATACCATTGCAATGTGCCCTATGTCTGTGTATTTATGGGCCGTACGTGTCTGTATGTGAATGTGACCAAGGGACAACCCAGGAGCTAGTCTCAGTTCTCTCCGTCGAGGGTTCTATTTCATGTCCTGAATCTTTTCTCTGATGTGTTCTTTGTACCGTGTTTCTTCTGATAGTTCAGCACAATTACATTTATCTGTTTCCTGCTTCAAACCAGTTCTCTTCTCCGTGTCGTGCATAGACAAAAGACCTCAGAAACAGTAAGGATTGCCCCAGATGGTTTGAGATGCAGGTCGTTTGTGACGTCTATCTCAAAGATCTGCTGAAAGAGTCCGGAGACTTTCATGATCTACCCAAGACCGCTACCCGCCGCCAAAGGTCTACGAGCAACGGGTGCTTTGTTTTGAGACCTCTAGGGTGGGAGATGCTGAAGACAGTGTCTATGAGAAAGAGTGGGGGTGCGAGCAGTGACCCCCTCAGTGGTGAGGACTGGTGGTGGGCTGGGAAGCATGACCGTGAAAGCAAAAGGACGCAGATGAATGTGAAGGAGGGGGACCTGGGTCTCTGTTCCTCCAGGCTTTGCAAACTGGGAATCTCCAGAGGACTGAGAGACCCAGTAGGCAGCTTGGGAAGTGGGCACGTCAGTGGCTTTGAGAGCCACTGGATACACATGGGGGATAAATGTAGACCCCGATCTGTTGAACTGTCTCCTATAGAGGAAGAATATTTTTTAAACTTGGGATTTCCTATTGGAATTTAAAGTGTGTGTGTTTGTAGTGTGTGTATTTGTTGCCTTGCTTTATGTTTACTTTTGGTGCTTGGGCCCTAAGATGAAATTTACTGTGCAAGGGACACTCATAAGAATAAGAAGAAACAAATGGTTAAAAAAAAAAAAAAAAAAAGAAAAGAAAAGAAAGAAGTATTCTAGAACAAATTAGTGCCCTCAGAAAGCGAGCTGGCAGTAATGAAGAAAATAACTTGAAACTCTTGGTGTCTATTTCATGTCTCGAGGTGGAAATATGCTTTGTGTCTGGTTGGATGTATTCTTCTCCCATGAAAGTGACAAGCAGGACACATGATAACATGTACTTTGTATGGAGTAAGGGAAGAATGAAATCACTCCTGTTACTCTTACTATACTATCTTTTTCTTTAGATGAGAAATTATTTCTGAGAACCTCATAAAGCTGTTTGGGTGCCACCTCACTTGAGCTGAAATGATCCCATCTGATTGGAGATCGATAATATAACTATTAACTCAATCCACACATGATGTCATTTGGGGAGATTAGATGTAATGTTATGAGTGTTGATTTTGGAAACCTCCCCTCAAAAGAAAACATAAAATTTGGGATGACACCACTTTCTGCAAAGGACAAAATAAGTTCAGAAAAGCGACACTCCCTTCTTTTGTGACCCACTGAAATCTGACTTCATCTTTTCAATCTCTGACAATCTCTTCTCTCTCTGACAAGTAAGTCCAGCAGAGGTGGGGCTGGGGTAGTGGCAAGAAATACCATCTTGCCTGATTTTTGTTTTCTCTTTTCTCCCTTCCCACTGTCATCCTTTGGTGCGGGGAGAAAAGAGAAACGACATGAACCGAATTTCAGTAGCAGGCGCCCTGGGATACTTTGAGAAAAATGTTTATCTTGCAGACTCCATCCTCTAGTTTTCTTTTCCTGGAAAATATTATAAACCCTGGTCCCCAAGAAGGGGCAAGCTTTGGGTGGATTTGTATGTTCTGGAGGGAAAGCTGCACCTGTCATCTATCACACCCTAAGAGTCACTTACAGTAGAACCTACCAGTATGGATTACTAGAATCTTGCTTTACTTAATAGCAGCGCCTAGAATGGGAAATGCCTAAATTTAGTTCTTGCAAAGAGAGGTATTTGGGAACTTGTTTCTCACCATGGAGGTCACCTCTTTCATTGATGAGGAAAACAAACCAGGAGGATACTCACCTGGCCAACTATCTTCTCCATACCCTCTAGAAGTCTTCTGTTTTGTTCCTCAATCTCGATGGCCCTGGACAGAATCGATTCTGGGGCTTCTTGCATGCCCCGCACTTCTGTGACTAGATGATACAGGGGGTCGTTCCAGGAGCGCAGCACTCTGAGTACCAAGTTCAGAAGGTCTTCGTGCTACGTGACCACATAAAACAACCACGTTAAAGAAAGCATAACACAGGGGGCCGCTGTGCGCTTAGTGGGTTAATCGTCTGCCTTTAGCTCAGGTCATAATCCCAGGGTCCTGGGATCGAGCCCCACATCGGGCTCCCTGCTGAGCAGGGAATCTACTTCTCTGTCTCCCTCTGCTCCTCCTCCTGGTTTGTGCCCTCTCCCAAATAAGTCAAATTTAAAGAAAGCATGACACAGTGGGTTTAGTTGCTTATGAATTTTTGCACGGAGAGGCTGACCTAAACAATCTCTTTGTTATTCCTATATGTATGTAAAAATGTTTGTAGGTGGTTAAAGTTGTAAAAAAAAAATGTTTAAGCTATGGACTTAGACTTTGCTAAAATAAAAAATATATATATCTTGCTTATTTGAATAACTACTTCCTCTAACGAGAATTCTAGTTGATAGCATGAGGAATTTTGTTTTCCTCGGAAGTCCTGCCATCTGCCCAGTTACTGAGTTTTTTTCTATTTGACAGCTCTGCTTGTCCAAAAAGAGTTTTGTTGGTTCTCGGGATGTGCCTCTAGTACCTGACTTTAGAAAGACAGATTCCACTGGGCGCCTGGGTGGCTCAGTGGGTTAAGCCTCTGTCTTCGGCTCAGGTCATGATCCTAGGGTCCTGGGATCGAGCCCCTCGTTGGGCTCTCTGCTCAGCGGGGAGCCTGCTTCTCTCTCTCTCTGTCTGCCTCTCTGCCTACTTGTGATCTCTGTCTGTCAAATAAATAAATAAAATCTTTAAAAAAAAAAAAAAGAAAGATTCGACGAGTGCCAGTGACAAAGGGTCCACATCACGTTTATCCGAGGACACGTTCCTTTAAATGAGTCAAATCATTCTTCAGTGGATCCACTTGTGATGTGTAGTTTTTATTTTGTATTAGAATGAAGAGCCGGTGAAGAAGGCGTGGCCCTCATGAATGTGGTCTCCTCAGTCTGTACCAGCCCCTGTCCCTGTGCTGCGACCAGAGCGCTCTCCCCTGCTGAGCAGTGCAGGTGAGTAAAGGGCGCCGTGCTGGGGGGAACGTCATCAGTGGAATTTACAAGGGAGGTCTGGATCGCACATGAAACTCTTAGGAGCTGCTTGTCTCTGATTTCCAAGGCTTGCTTTCCTGAGGTCTGGGAGCTAGTCTAGGGTAGAAGAAGTGAAGAATGGAGAGGAACCCAACAGATATGGCCACAAAAACATGTCCTGGGATATGAAGGAGGTGTAAGCCGTGAATGGCCATCTCGTTGGGCTCCTTGGAGCATAACGAGTAAGGGTGAGGGCTTTGAGTTAGAGGAAGCTCAGACTCAGGGCTTACTACCCCGTCACGCCTCCAGATTTCCCAACCTCTGCAAGCTTCAGCTTCATCTCTGCACGTGGAATAGCGGTGCCTAGTGTCCTTGGCTTCTTTTTTGTGAGGATTAACTACAGCGATGCATGTCCGTGGCTTGGTCAAGTGTCTGGCCAGGGAGTGGCCCTCAATACATTTTACCTCCTCCTCATCCTTCCTCATTCTTTCCCTTCATTTTATCGTCCTCATCAACATCAGTGCTATTAAGGAGCTTAGCAGGCAGCAGGAAGGCGGGGACCCATTAATGAAGTTGTGATTGCATGTATGGGGACATATCTGTGAAGAGGCTTCATTTAAGTCACGTTAAGATGGTGCCTGTGGCAGGGAATCAGAAAGGAGAGATTCTTATGATTAAAAAAAAAAATGGGGATAAATGATTGGGGCTTCCCGTGTGGACTTTGTGGCCATCAGGACAGAAGCAATCGTTATAGCCAAGAGAAAAGAAACATAGTATTTGACAGGACCTGATCTGGGGAGAGACTTAGGATTCGGACGTGACAGGTGATGGGGGAAGTCTGGGAAGAATGAAGCGAGAAGCAGGTGTCAGAGAAGCAGAAGGAGCTTCAGAAGGGAGCCTGCAGAGTCTGGAAGAGTTGGCTCACCAGGCTGGGGCTCGGTAATGTGGAATGCTGCCAGCGGAAGAGCCAGGCGTGTCCCGGGATAAATACAACCCTCTGCATGTCTTCCCCATCCCTGAATCTGGCAGACCTTCCCATTTATACATGGGAGTCCAGTTCAGTTCAGGCTTTCCTACGGTATGATCGATGCAATCCTGGGTCCAAGGCACTGATTAAAATCATGCTGGTTGCACGATCAACTTAGAGATTTATTTTGCTGCTATGGTGTTTAGTCCTCACTTGGTTTTACTGATGCTTCGTTGCTACAGACTGTCATCTCTCTCTGAGGACTTGCTCTTCCTCCATATTTCTCTGCGTGTGCATCAGCCTTAGCTAACCCAGCACTTCTGACAGTCTATAGTGTGGGGACACCTCAGTGGTGTTGGTGAGAAATCCGGCGAGAAGACTCACGTGGATCTGCTGGGCTTGCTCCTTGTCTTCAGGGGTGGAGAGGGAGGAAGTGTGGCAGCTGTTGATGGCCTTGGTAATGAACCCCCGGCCCTGGGCATACCTTTTATCCTGAAAGCAAGCACGCAAATTTAATTAGTTACAGTTGTGTGAGCTTTGGTTAAATGAGCCCATTACCAGAATATTAACATACTTGATGTATAATTTTTTTTTAAGTGAGAACTACATAAAAAACTGAAACTAAAGAATTGAGAAAGTCACCTTTTCCCTGGCCTTTTATTTTGATTTTCTCTATTGATGTATTCCTTTTTTTTTTTTTACTCTTTCTTTTCCAAATCCCAACCTCTTGCCTTTTTTGTGATTCCCTTGTTGAATTCTACCCTTTCCACAAGTTACTATTTAGAAAGCAAACACTAAAAATACCAAAAAAAAGAAAGAAAAGAAACCTTAAATATTTTGTTAACTATCCTCTTTCTTTAGTATTTGAACCAATATTCTTTTGCGTATGTACCTTTATTTTGCCATTTAATATTTTCTCTACTGGGGGGGTCCAAGCCGATATGCTCCCCTCATAAGTATAATAAAGTTCTAACTTTTCTTTGCCTAACATCTGAATTCACTCCTGTACTTTACCATGTGCGTCATAGATGCGTAAAACAATTTTGTTGATTGTTAGAAAATGTTAAGTCTAAAAAAATGGTATAAAATTTTAGGAAATATTAATCAGTGGACTCAGAGTTAAAATACACACACACCCACACCCACACACACACACACCCCACCACCACCACCAACAACAACAACATCCGCAACACTAACTAGGCAAAGCATTGACATAAAGCTAATCTCTACCAAAAGCAGTGAAAAATCTAAGGAGGTTGCTGGGAAGACGTGAGAGACACCAGAAAGGCAGTCAAATGCGGAGGATGAAGGGAGAACCGGCGAGTAAAGAGAACGATGGGATACGTGTTTATTACAAACATCGAGCCCCATTCTTTTTTTTTTTTTTAATATTTATTTATTTGACAGAGAGAGAGGTCACAAGTAGGCAGAGAGGCAGGCAGAGAGAGAGGGAGAAACAGGCTCCCCACTGAGCAGAGAGCCTGATGCAGGGCTCGATCCCAGGACCCTGAGATCATGACCTGAGCCAAAGGCAGAGGCTTAAACCACTGAGCCACCCAGGCGCCCCTCGAGCCCCATTCTTTACGGTGACGCTCTGATGTATGGAAGCTCTCCTACACGGTAACACACAACTTTCAAAGTACCGTAATCAGAAGGAGAAAATTGTTTCCTATTCTAAACCAACCCTTCAATTCTGGTTCTGCATCTATACGCTGGACATCTTTGAGCAATAATTTATAGCATTTTGCGGTTTCAGAAGAGCTATTATTGTTTGTTTTCCTGACATGGATTCAGCTAAGTTTAACTTTCTTGGATTAAGTCCATTCGAGGCAGCGTGATTGTCATTTAATAGAGATCTGGGATGCTTGGTGACGAATGCCTCGGGAGACACAGACCCAAACACAAGGACAAGCACTCAACATGCTTCCCTTTTCCCAAGCTCCCCCCAGAAGCGCTTGATGCTGGGGTGTTGTTATGGAGTGATTGGTTGTGTCTTCCCAAAGTTCCAATGGTGAAGTCCTGACCCCCAGTCAATTATATTTGAAGATGGGCCTTTTATAGAGGTCAGCAAGGTGAAATGAGGTCTTCAGGCTGGATCCTTGACCCAGGAGGATTACTGTCCTTACAAGAAGATACACCAGAGAATTGCCCATCCCTACCTTCTACCTTCTACCTTCTACCACCAGGAGGACAAGGCAAGGGAAAGGCAAGATGGGAAGATGTTTGCCTTTATCACAACCTGACCACGTTTGTATCCTGGTCTCACACCACCAGCCTCCAGAACTGCCTGAAAGCACATTTCTGTGGAAGCCACACAACCTGCAGGATTCTGTTACAGCAGCCCCATCCGGCTAATGGGGGCGCTTAACATTCATCAGAAAGGTTTTTTTTAAAGAAAATGAATTAAAGGAAAACTTTAAAGAGTTATCGTACTCTTAAAGAATCTTTGAGGTGTCATGAAGCTGGCCCTTCTTATCCCCCATTTTAGGAGCCAATGGCTTTTTTACATTAAAAAATCATGTTAGGGCACCTGGGTGGCTCAGTGGGTTAAAGCCTCTGTCTTCAGCTCAGGTCATGATCCCGGGGTCCTGGGATCGAGCCCCATGTCGGGGTCGCTGCTCAACGGAGAGCCTGCTTCCCTTCCTCTCTCTCTGCCTGCCTCTCTGCCTACTTGTGATCTCTCTGTCACACAAATAAATAAATAAAATCTTAAAAAATAAAATAAAAATAAAAATCATGTTATTTGAGATTCAGCTCTGGCAGCGTTCCCGTCTCAAGGGCAAGCTAGTCCCCTCACGCCCAGGAAGCTTCCCCTTCCGGGAAGAAGTCACAAGTGCAATACTTACGAATTCGTTGAACATCTCCGAGGAGAGGTTATGGATGTAGTGGGAAAGGATGACCGCGCGGTCAAACAGGTCTCGGAGGGACACCTGGCAGTTGACAGCACCGGTGGGACAGATAGGCAGGGAGGCCACGCCCTGGCACAGGAGCAGGTCTGACACCAGCAGCAGCAGGGGCAGGAGAGACCCTGCTCAGATAGAAACGCCAAGCACTGTGAGGCGGTCTGTTCAGCGGAGGTTATCGGAAGTCCTGCGCCCCCCCCCCCCCACCATGTGATAGCCCGGGGTAGGGAAGGACCAACATCTCCCACCGTGTACATTTCAGTATGTAATTATATTTGCACAGAGACATAGTTGGAGAAGCGGTTACTCCCTGCATTTTGGTCTTGCTCCCAGGAGAGCTTCCCTACTTGGCAAACATTCGGAGCTTAAATGAACTCTGAGCCAGGGTGTTTAAGTCATTCGTCTAAGTGAGTTGCACATCTTGGGGGTTTCTGCGGACTTCCAGCAGCGCCGGGCTCTCTGTGAGTCTGTCATCTTTGAAACTCTGTGTTGACGACTACTTGCATTTTAGACCCCGGAATGGCAGACCCCACAAGGTACATCAGTTTGTTTTACTTTCATGCCTGATCAGAATAAATACGATTGACAATGGTCGATACGGAGTACGAAGGGAACCGAACAGGAAGCGGTGCCATGGCCTAGATCTGCTAACTCACCTTCATAACCCTCTGCGATTCTTGACTCCTTGCCAAAAGCTTTGCATTTTTTTTAAATGTGTGTTTCCTAGTAACCTTGTGAGCGATGCGGCCTTCGTTATTATCATCAAATTACACTGATGAAGCAGAAGGCTTAGAGAGGTTAAGTGATATTATTATCCTTATATTATATTATTATGTCCTATTATTAGCTGGCGGAGGAGGCTGGACACCAGCGTTTTCGCTCTCACTGTGTCGTGTGATGTCCCGCACACCTGTGGGTGCCCAGGCTGCACCCAGGTCACCAGGGCGCCAGGAGTGGGCACGAGGACTCAGGGCTTGGAGAGTCACTGCCATTCCTCGAAAAGAATGGTACTTTGCCCTTAACGCATGCTCACAATGGCCCTAGAAAGTTGGCTTGATCCCTTTCTTCTGTTCCATCTACAAAACCACCCCATTGTAAAATCTTGGACAATTAGTCAGAGATGATTAGTCATCATGGTGATAGCTCAGCCGATGGGCAGATACGGACCTCTGCCATATCAGTAATTTATACTTTCAAAAGGAAAGAAACAAGCTATTAAAATCACTTATTAGAATCAATGAAACTACTCTAAAAGAGTATCTAAATTAGAAATGTATTATCAGAAAACCAAGCTTCGATGGAAACTTCAGTAAATGTAATCGGAAATGTCTAGGATGACACGAGGCAAGTGCTGAACATTTATGTGTGCAAAACTTCCTAAACCGAAATACCTACAAATATCTAAAATTTTTTGTTAATAGAGACTGTAACTCACAACCTTTAGCTGCAAAAGGAAAGACAGGAATGTTGTGAGTCATCGAACAGACTTCTAATTTTTCAAAAAAACATGATATGTCCAAAAAGCTTATTTTAGAGCCTTTAGAGTCGTGTAATTTATCTGAACGGATATTTTATCTACAGGTGTAAATAAAAAGTGTGCTACAGGTCGAGAAATTGGAATATTAGTTCTAGGAAATTCATCACTTCATAGATAGTATTTAACTCTGACTACATTTATCATCTGAAGGATTCTCAGTCTAAGAAGAGATAAAATAGATAAATGTTTTTGTTCTTCCTTTCCTAAAATGAATTTTATGGTTGTTGCTAATTTCTTTTTCTTGCAAATGTCAACCAAGAACCAAGAAAGTAAAGATGGTTAATTATTACTAGGCTGTTTTTCTCTTTGAAATGTCATTTGGCTGAAACCCAGCTGACAAAGGATGATAGGAGACACTTCTACTATCATTGTCTCTATGTTATGACTGCAGAGTTCAAAGTTTCACCAGGCTGACTCGCGTCAGAGTCCTGGGAATGAGAAAATGTTGGTGTCTACCTTCTGGAGTTGTGATAGATCGGACCCATAGACGTTGGTCGTCTTATTCCAGGCCAGAGTTTCTCAACTTTGGCATTATGGGCGCTTTTGAGCTGGATCATTCCTTGTTCTGGGAGCTGCCCTGTGCGCTGTGGTACATTCAGCAGCACCTCTGAGTTTTGCCAACTAGTTAACGGAGCACGCGCATTCTGAATTAAGGCCGCCAACACATCTCAGACGTTAGCTCAATGTCTCTGGAAGAAGGATGATCTCCATTTGAGATTGAGCGTCCTCTCGTGCTCTTGTACAACTGGTTTCCAGACCAGTGGCTAGATAGCTCTCCTAAACTCTGTAAACCTGAAACCTCTTGCTCAGAGAATAATAACTGAAGTTTCAGATTAGTGCCACCCCCCTCAAGAGTGTGGATAATTCAACAAATCCGTGAGTTGTTGCACGTACCTTTCAGCGACCACCCATTGTTGTCCATGGTGGTGATACTTTTGAGAAACACACGTCGCCAGAGAAGGTCTGGTAGTCCAACAGCTTTCTCTCCCAGATATTGGCTTTATAAGCTTTTGACATCTTCATGAATATATTTAATCAGACATTCCCTTCCCTTTGGCCAGTCATCTATTTCCGTCATTGAGATTACCCCCATAATTTCAAACATCAAATGGTATTTTATTTCTTATTCATATTCAGGAAGACATACTGGCCAGAAATGAACATTCGAGGAAGGATTTTGATTAATTAGCCCGAAAGGAAATGAGAGAAATGATGAAGGTGAGGTGTGGAGGCTATTTTGGGTGAAAGGACCCATGCTACTACAGCAGTCATTGATGTGAAATTTACCTTTATAGCTCTTGAATATGGCGTTATATATCACTTAGGTGTCTCATGGATTAGCGGTGGGTATTCTTTTTTTCTCCGTTCAGAAGTGCCAGGTGAAATCAAGATCTCAACGGACACAGGAAGTATCAGAACATACAGAATAAGGAGAAAGTAGGACATTCGATCTCCCATCATGCGCTTGCTATTTTCGCTGTCGTCTTTTTCTTGCTCTTACACATTCTCTGTTGCCCCCTTTAAAATGACATATATGCGTGGTACTTTGTTTTAAAATGGGTATTTTCATCTCTTCATTTCTTTTGACTTTAACATTTATGTAAATTTAGCTTAGTGTCCCCAGTTTACAGATTAAAGGACAGAGGCCTGAAGAGATTCGTTGTCAAGAATTTGAAGTCATTAGTCAAATGTAGATGCTGGAAGGATTATTGCTTCATTAGGAATCAGGAGGGATGCAAAGAAGACTTGGAAATGAATCATTTAACAAACACAGTTGGGCATGAACGAGAAATAAGAAATCACCCCTGACCTTAGAGACTTTATTCTGGGCAAGCAACATGGAGGTTTTCAAGGACGAACACACACACACACACCCTGGGAATATGATGTAGTAAAAACAAAATTCTGGGCAATAATTTGCACTCTCCTCGAGGACAGAGTGGACAGACTTCACTAATTTATGATCCCTTTATTTCTCTGATCCAGCACCCCTCCAGGGCCAAGGTGACAAAAATTCATCTTTCATGGGCTCAAAAGTTCCATCCGCCTTCTAGAGATTTCCTAAATGAAATGATTTTAATGAATAAGAACCGGGTTATTGACGACTTTCTCTCATTTTCGAGTCCTTGCATCTGAAGCAGCCGTGACCTTTAACTTCAATGTCACCATATGCCTCTCCCAGTTAATCAACAGGTGAGCTCATTTTTAAAATAATTCTTTTCTAGGGCATTTACTTTCTACCATAGTTGCTGCTGCCACAGTTGTGCCTCAGAGATTTTCCAAGTGCTCTTCTGAGACCTAGAAATCTCAATGAAGAGTCACATCCCTTAAAAATCATCTTCCTCATTGTAAGCCATGCTAGATTTTGTACCCTACATATCCAATGTGGGGATATACGGGCTCTCTCTGTCTGAAGGTGGGTCGGGATTTCATCGACCCTAAGTGGTGTCCATTTTTTAACCCTGGACAGTGAGAGTCTGAATTAATTTTTAAGAGAGCAGTGCCCCATGGCTGAAAAGTTAATACTGCCCTCTATTCCCCTCTTCTTTCAGAAACTTAAGAGTAGGGAAAGCCGCCATAAGAAGTGACAACATAATGTTGTGACTTTTGTAGGTAGCCAGGAAAAAAGCAATCTAAGGACACCTGTGTTGTTTTCATTCTGGGAGGCCAAGGGATTTATTTGACTCCAAACAGAGGCATGTTTCTCTGTAAAATCTCATTTGCTTCCTTGCTGCCTCACCACCCCCATTTCCTGTTAATGGGATATTGCAATACCTAAATAATGCAAAAGGCGTATTTTATGCAAAAAGTCATAGTGGTCCTATTTCTTTCCGCTATCTACATCACCTGCCTTTACCTTAATTTTTGTACATGGCTCTTTTAAAGATCTTTCTCTTTACCAAACCCTGCCCTTAATTTAGAGCAATAAGGACACTCACTGTGAATAGACCTGTTTGTTTTTATTTACGAAACTTCATTTGTTTGCCATGTGGGGGCTTAGGATAAACCGGGAGCTGATGATTGATTTCTGTCAAGCAGCCAAATAAATTGCTAAAATGATGTTCAATTTGCCGGGAAATTTTTAGTACCTGAAACTTGTGAACAGTTTTGTCATCTCTTCTAAATGATTCTGATTTTTAACATGAAGTAACATCAGGTTTCTTTTCTTACTAATTAGGAATGGAGCTTGCAGTTTCTTTGAGTTTTCTTTTGTTTGTTTTTAAATTTGGAATAATACTGCTTTTTCTTGTCTCACTGATGATGCAAAAATATTAAAAAGAATTCACAAAGCTTGAAAGCTATCTACTGCAGGATGTGGAGAACATTAAAAAGTAAAAGAAATTAAGAAGTTTAAACATCATCAGATAAGAGAATCACAGTGATATTTCAATTTATACCGGTCATGAATCGCCTTTAATAAAGTGAAAGTTTCAAATGATGAAAGGTGTACTGTTAGTGGATTTAAGAATTCCCAACCAGCGGTCTTGCAAAACCTGGACTGAAAGATCAGAGAGGTTACATGTTTTCCATATAAAATAACAAAACGTGAAAGGCACACTGGAGAAGGAATCAGTCACGGTGGCCCTTTCTTGAACCGCACTATTTTCAGGACAAACAACAGTAATGATTTTGTTACATCCTCTGTGTATGTCAATTTCATGCATATTACGAGGTATACTTTCCCTTAAGTGCCTGTATTTAATGCTTATCTCTGCCAGGGCTTTGCAGGTCATCAGCTTCCTTAAGTAACTCCAGAACCCAAGTTCTTAATCGGTTAGCAGTGTCTTCAGGGCATTTTCTCCTTCAATCAGAAAGCCATAATGGAAACTTCTGGAAATGTCTCCTGTAATTTATTTTCACTGATAAATATTCACGTCCTCTGCTCTAATTCTCTTGGGTTCTCGGCATTAGCTTGTCCTGTGAGTTTCTTGTCACGTATTTGTTCCCATCAACACGTCCCTTTGGACACATTTTGATGCATGATATAGGACAATGCCAGATCAGAGGAGAATGTGTGGAAACTGCAGAGTCACCCTTTAAGATGGCATTTTTTTTCAAGGAAAAGCATCAGATATTGGCTGTGGGCTAACGCGAAATGGGGCAGATGATAGCTTTTTTTTTTTTTTTAAGATTTTATTTATTTATTTGACAGAGAGAGACATAGTAAGAGAGGGAACACAAGTAGGGAGAACGGGAGAGGGAGAAGCAGGTTTTCCACGGAGCAGGGAGCACAACGTGGGGCTCGATCCCTGGACCCTGGGTTCATGACCTGAGCCGAAGGCAGAGGCTTAACCCACTGAGCCACCCAGGTGTCCCGATAACTTTTCTTTTCTTTTCTTTTTTTTTTAAAGATTTTATTTATTTATTTATTTGATAGATTGAGATCACAAGTAGGCAGAAAGGCAGGCAGAGAAGGGGGAAGCAGGTTCCCTGCAGAGCAGAGAGCCCGACGCGGGGCTCGATCCCAGGACCCTGAGATCATGACCTGAGCCGAAGGCAGAGGCTTTAACCCACTGAGCCACCCAGGTGCCCCCCGATAACTTTTTTATAAAAGATTCTTCATACTCCAATATTATGTGCATATGCGCGTGCGTGCGTATGTGTGAGAGTGTGTGTGTGTGTATCTTCTAAAATGGAAAGTGGATCTGAAGCATGCCCGCTTTCGGGGAGAATGATCTCTCTGTATAGATACGGACACACTCATGGAGTCATCATCTAATAGGAAGTGGGACTCTGAGCCGTCGCTACTTCCAGGGATAATTTTAAATTTTATAATTAGCACGGCCACGACCAAACAGAACTGAATGCTACAGCAACATACCAGGCTCTCTGAGGGGCCTGTACTCCCGGACAGACATTAATTCTTTAATTGTTCAATTGTGGTGAGACTGGCGGGGCCCTTGGGGAGGGACTGGGGCAGTCGGGAGGAGTCAGGGACATGCGATCAGGGCACCCGATCTGTACTGATCCGAAGAGAACCTTCCGATAGTGTCAGAGCTCATAGGGCCGTGCATGTCTTGACAGCTGTCATCTCTGCCTTCCTCCTTGGCTCATCACTTTCAGGGTATTGAAAGGACTCAGACTAAGAAGTAGGGCAGGTTCTTCGTGGGAAATAATATACTTCAGTTCTAGTCTATATACCCATCATCCTACAATACGTTTATCTCCTGGAATTTGCCTAAAATAGCTTGCTGGGACATGTCCCTCTTTTTCTTTAATTTATTCATTAAATGCAAAATGTATTAGCAGCATAATATATGCTTTGAGACTCGGGAGTAACTAAAGTGACATTTGTTTAGCAAAACTCTTTAGCATTTGGGGTTTAAATATAAATAATAATTACTAGATGGGATGTTGTATTGACCAAATGCTCTATACATACACACGCACATATACATATACACGTATTTTATGCTTCTCATATGTGTTTATATCCTCTGTGTAGGTATATGTTAGTGTGTGTTTATCTATATGTATACATAGACGTATGCATACATGCACTTCTAAATTACAAGGGCAAAGGAGAGTTACACAGTGATTATGAAGACTTTCGGGATAAGGAGATCTCAGAATTCTGGCCCTCCCTAATTCTAAAAAAAAGATCCAAAAAGTAAGCTTAAAAAAAACTGGCAAAATTACACCTGCTACCCAAGGTAGGACAGATGAGCCAGTTATTTTTTTCATGGCTCAGAGTGGAGAATCAATAGATAAAATCAAGCTAGTATTCTAAGAAAGGAAAGGAATCAACAGATGAGGCAAATTTATTATTACCACTAACAATATGGGAAACAGATTATAAGCCTTCTAACTCAGAGAAAGGAAGTATAAGCAGGCACACACACACACGTACACAAAATAAAAGCCATTCTGTTTAACAGAAGGAAGCATAGAGAACATGAGCAGACACACACGCAATTAAAAGTTAGAATAAGATCAAATCTCAAAAATATGGGACAAGTTAATTATTAAAAGAAAAAGAATGACTTAGTTTCTTTAAGGGTGGCAAATGCCAGTTAGATACTGGATACAAGTGATATCCCTAAAAGAATTACTTTCGAAGGCTGAGGAGGTGGGAGCCGACCCACATTGGCCACTGTC
Organism: Meles meles; assembly: GCF_922984935.1. Classification (NCBI taxonomy): domain Eukaryota; kingdom Metazoa; phylum Chordata; class Mammalia; order Carnivora; family Mustelidae; genus Meles; species Meles meles. The sequence continues at coordinate 147,821,629 of NC_060070.1, forward strand.
TGGAGACAGTTTTGATTGTCATGACTGAATGTGGGGGCGGTCCTGACATCGACCGGGTAGAGTCCAGAAATGCCGGTAAGTACAACACTCCGCGCAGCCACCAAAACCAAAGGCTACAGCATCTCCAACATCAGTAGTTCCAGTGTTGAGAAGCCCTGACCTAGAGCGAAGTGACTAAGAGAACGTAAGTGGGGGGAGGACAGAGAATGCACATCAGGTGAATTACTTAAAATTGCTGGGGTGATGGCATGACTCCTAGGCAGGTTTAAGATTAAGGCAAGAAGCTTAAAAGGCCATCCTTCGTGGTACTGTATACCGTCAGCAGTGGAGATGAAGCTATCAACAGTCTTTATGCATTTAATAGGATCCAAAACGTAAAGCATAGACTTAAGGAAATATGAGGGGAAATTAACCAGTACGCAAGAGTAGGAGATCAAATGCGTGTGTGTGTTTTAAACACCTGTGAAACCTCTTTGATAAATGACATTATTCTCAGCCATAATGAAAATGTAACAATTTCCAGCCCCTCCCCCCAATACCATACATGGGAACAAGAATATATAAGTAGTTCATTTTGTTTTGTTCTGTTTTCTCTTAATAGTCTCCGATGATTATTTCATTGCTGAATCCAAATAAGTCCCAAGTCCCTAGCTATTGTCAATTCTGGGTCATTCCGTTTCTCATTTCCCACTGAGCGTCCTGCCTTGTGCCATGACTACCTGTCACGTCCGTGAACTTGATCCCAACTCTGTCCTCCTTCCTGCCTTGTCCTCTGAGATGCCACTTACCTGCTACACATTTCAACCTACACATCTCCAACCACCTTGAGTAATTTTTTAGTAATCCATACCTACTCAGCTTTTCTCTTAAACTGTCCTCCCCATCAACCACACTTACCCTCCCAGAATAGTGTTTATTTGCTTTTTTTCTCTTGTCCCCTTTGACTCCCACTCCATTCCTACGTTGCAATTATTCTGCCTCCTTAACTTCCCAAAATTTTCTTTTCTCCTCTTCCCAGGTCATCTTGACCTGAATACTTCCACTAGCTTCTCCATTTGCTCCTGCCTGTGTCCATTTCAGTCTCAATCTGTTTATCCATCAGGAAGATTAGTCGTCCTGAAGGGCCACTTCTGAACAATCTCTAATCTGTTGAAACCGTAGTTTTAGAGACGAGAGGCACTAGACAGTGTATCTAACCCAAGTACTCATTGCACAGGTAAAGAACAATGCATTGAGCATATTTGATTACTGACAGTTGGCCCAGGTTCCTGCTTGCCACGCTGGTCCTAGTTCTCCTTGCCTTCCAGGGGCGCCTGGGTGGCTCAGTGGGTTAAGCCTCTGCCTTCAGCTCAGGTCATGATCTCAGGGTCCTGGGATCGAGCCCCACATTGGGCTCTCTGCTCAGCAGGGAGCCTGCTTCCCGCTCTCTCTGCCTGCCTCTCTGCCTACTTGTGATCTCTGTCCATCAAATAAATAAATAAAATTAAAAAAAAAAAAACCCAAACACTCTCCTTGCCTTCCACATTCATACTTTTTTGCCCACCGAACGTCTTGTGCAGCTGAAGATAGTGAGTTCCTGAGGACATGCAGATGTGACCTTGAAGACACACTGAGAAACACATTACTTCAAGCAAAAATGCCAAGGTAATTGAGTTCCCAAAGAGAGAAGAAAGAGAAACGGAGTGTTTTAAACACTTTGAATCCTTTAAGGAGACACTAAGACTGTCAGATAGAATTTGAGTGTGATTCTTAATCGCGTTTAAAAAAAAAAAACTGCGTTTGTTAAAATATTTCTTAATGAGTTATACAGATAAGGAAGGAAGAGCCATTAATTTTATTTCTACTTCAAATTGGTCTTTGAGTTTATCTGCCATTTTGGTCTCAAAGAATTACTAATAGGAGTCTTGCTTGTGTCAAAATCTTCATTTAACTTTTTCACTTGTCACTACTACATCATTAGTAGAATGAAAGTCAAAGAATTCTTGTAGATTAAAAAAAATTAAAAGGTTATCTGTCGACCACTTGAGAGAAGCGATATTATTATTACCATTGTATGTGATGTGGTATTTGAGGATCCCCTTTTCTACAGGCCATTTGTAGTCCTTCCTTCTATGATGAACTTAATAGATGAGAAACAGAGTGTTTCTTCCAGAAAGGGACATTAATTTCACAGAGAGAGTGACTATAAGCTGTATGTTTCTGTTAATAACTGCAGAATTGGGGAGAGACTTTACTTTCAGCCGGGCCTGAAAATAATCTCCATTTATATAAATGAAAATCATGGATGTGTATGGATGAAATTGTGAGATTGTTTCCATGTTTGGTTTATAGAAAGCTTTCCCATTAAGGTCCCATCAATTACTTAGAAACACACATTTTATCATTTGGGAATATGTTTTGAAGGGAAGTATGTGAAATAACTCTATCCTCCAAACTCTTGTCTACATAAATGAAGTATTAAAAATGAAGCGATATTGATAACATTCGTTTGAAAGAGAACTTTAATCTCATTTGTCAAGACCCAAAATTTTCTTTCCCATTAGTGTTTCAAGCAATTTCAGCAAGTATGCTTCTGCATTAGTTTGCATGGATCTGTATCTTCTTTTAGTGAGAACTTTAAAAATTTTTTTACATGTGAGCAAATTAGTTTAAAAATTTAAATTTTAAAAATTTAAAAATTTAAAAAATCAAATTGTTTGCTAAGCTTTGTAGATGAAGCAACTGTTAGTGACATCATTAATAATTTTCACTTTTTGAACAATGATGATTAAAAGAATGTAGCCATTTTTTTAGCATTGGGATCAGAATCCTGTAGAGTGATGGGTAGATTCTGTTCTAGAGTATTTTAACTTTAAAAATTGTATAAGTCACTTTTACTCAGTTTTTGCTGGGGAGGGGAGCAGTGGACGTGTAAGTGTGTCTGTTCTAAATTACTTAGATAATTGTCACGGTGTCACTGTATATATCACAAAGATACATTTACGTGCAAAATATGTCTTAATTTCTCATCCGTGTCGATGTTTTTAGAAAATGTTTTTTTTTTAATTACATGTGTTACTTCTATCATCTGTGTTCTTTCTAGCAATGTGACGTAAATTAAAAATCCCATCAAAATGATGCCATTGGGGCTTCCAGTGACTGCAGGAAGGTCAAAGATATGAAAGTGGAAGAAAGTCTGCTTTTGATGCATTTAAAAAATGTTTCTGACATATATAAAATAAGAGGTGAAAACTTAGGTCTGACAGCGTTTTATCGCCCCGGCCCATTTACACTGATAACCAATGCTTCCTTCAAAGGTTAATTAAATTATGAACGCACACCTGCAGAATATTTGTGTGTTTAAAAAATTCATTAAAAGTGGAATATACCTTCCTGTTTGGCCAATTCCTTAATGAATATATTTGCATTTAATAACAGCAGCTCACCTTTAGAGCTTTCCTGCTCATTTTCTCTGCCTTTATCCTAAGCAGACAGATTTCCAAGGTTAAGATCAAAGGCTCTGTGAAAATGTCGTGGGTTTGCCCTTGTTGGAAAAGAAATCTCCAAAGTCTTTTCTTGTAGTTTACTTCAATGTCATTCCAAGCAAAGGAAACGTTATCATCCCAAACATAAAACCAAAAATGTTGTTTTATAGTATTATGAAAGACTTTATTGTATATATTCTCCCTCCTGACTGATACATTTTAGCACACAGTTCATAAAAGATGACATTAAAGCTGTCTGCTTTCCTTCCAGCCCCAAATTTCAAGTTTCTATCTTTAAGCCTTCTCTTTTCAGAAAGGGTTATGTGGGAAGAAACTCCAGGATTTTGGATGAAGACATATGCTTGTTTCTTGGAACAAATTGTGTGTTATTGTTTATTAGGGAGTTATATAGACTCCCTATGTGCTTAAACCATTGAGTGAGAAAAAGGAGTCTCAAATTATTATTGCATCCATTTCTGGCTTGCTGGGGCTATACTGAATGATTGTGACAGTTAATTACTTTATAACCAAATTTGATGAGTATCATATATCATGATTTGGGAAAGTTCCTGATTCTGCTCATAAAGCTCTGTACGTCAACAAGGGACAGACTTTAGTTAAGGTATCATGCAAAGGTCTCATGAAATCACATCGAATAACACATGTGGGTTAGTGGCTTCTCTGTACAGTACTTACTTAACTATACGTTGAATCATGTTAAGAATCATCTGGTTGTTCTGATTATTTATCACTGCAAAAAAATACCCCAAATTTTAGTGTCTTAAAATAATAATATTAATCAATTTATTAATATGTCTCAGGATTGTTCCTCTGGGTCTTTCATGCAGGTTGCATCCAAGTGTTGGCTAGGGCCAAAGGTGTCTCCAAGGCTTCCTCAGTCAGATGTCTGGCAATTCGTTGATGTAGTTGATGTTAACTCAGCGGGGGTTATCCAGTTGAATTCCTACTCATGGCCTCTCCATGTGATCTGGGCTTCCTCACAGCATGGAGGCAGGGTTCTAAGATCAACCAGTCCAGACCTTGGAAGCTACATATCATTTCCTTCATGGTCACTGGCATGCTCATATGGGAGGGGACAGAACAGATACATCTCTCAATGGGAGGGGTATCAACATACCACTGCAAGCAAAGTGTGTAGAATGGAAGGTTCGGTTATGTACATCTTAGAAAACTTAGGCTGCAGGCATCCTTGTCCTCTGGTGTGGCTATTATGTTCAGTCCTTACATTCTTCTGCAAATGAACTTTGATGTCTACCTAGCTTCAGTCTTTTTTTCCTCAACCAGGAATACATTTCCCCATATTCTAGCTCAGGGCTTTTCAATCAGGGACAGGTTCCTCCTTTGGTCCAAAAGACTGCTTCTAAAACTACTTCTTGGAAGCCAGGACACAAGTCTTACAAAGGAAGGAATACTAGAAATAATTATTTTTTTTTCTAGAATCGAATTAGGGGTCAGGAAACTTTTTATGAGAGCCAGAGAGTGTTTTAGGCTTGGCTAGCCAAGAGCCAAAATGAAGGATATAACATAGGTACTTACATAATCTTTTTAAAATAGAAATAACATTCTTAGCTCATGACATGTTCAAAAGCAACTTGTTTGGTTGCATTTGGCCTGCAAGCTATAGATTGTTAACTTCTGGCCTGGATCATTAAGACAAAGGTCCAAGTTAAAAAGTTTAAGACCAGTGAATCATACTTCATTTGATTTTAGGAATGGGTCAGTGTTGGAACCCGACTTTGTGGTCTGATCACTGCAACTGATTCTGCTGAATGCTCTCAATTCTGACTGCCAAGAGTTACCACACCATAGTTAGATGGGCCTTTCATAAAACCTGTCGATTTAAGTTAAAACTAGTGCAGGATTGAATCCTACATATCCGGAGCTGGAAAGAAAAGAAGAAGGAAAAAGAGCAAAAAGCAATGTTCAAAAAATCCAGTTCCTTTGTTTCTCCTTGCCTTGTTGTTGTTTTGAATGGGCCTCAGTTACATGAAGGGTAATTTATTTCAGCACACATTATCACTTATTGTTCAATGCATACCTACTCCCATCATTTTTTTATTTATTACCTGTCTATATCATCTCTCTCTTCTTATTCCTTTCTACCCTCCTTTTACTTTCCTTTTCCCACACTCGATCGTTCTAGTTTGTTTGTAGCAATTACTTTGTATGTGTTCCTGTACGATGTGTATTGTTGTCGCGTGGGAATACATTTGTAATTTATCTCAGAGATATGGTCTTAGAGATTTCATCGAATCGTCATCACACTCACTGTTTTCATTGCTGTATTTATAAGATGAGTTCAGGTTGCTACGTGGACATGGAGTCTGTCAATTCTAACTCCTTGTGATGCTTCATTGACTGTGCTAACACTTTATTAGTCCACTCTTCCAAATAGCTCTATTCCCCTCTCACTATAAACAATTGCATGATAATTATTCGCATACATGCCTTTATGCGAAATATTGATAGAAAATTCTCTTGATAATCCAAATGAAATGAGGAGTTTGTTGCTGTTGTGACTAAATCAGTGCTCCACTGATCCCCTTGAACTTTTACAATTTCTGCATAAACACAATTATGAAAAACACTAAATATATTGAAAAGAAACAACAGAAAATGTATTTACTAGGAGTATAAAGCCAATGATTATTCTATTGGGCTTAAATGTATTTACTTCCTTAGATTTGATTGAAGTGACAGTTACTATCTTGAAAATGAATTATTATGACCTTCAGATTCTAATAAATTTTTTTCTAGTTGCTCTAGCAATTACAGTATTTATTCATAACTTTTCACGGGCTGGTTAGCCTCAGGGTTTCAATGCACGTAAAATATAGAAACCTTACAATTACGTAGGTCCATTTATCCCTCTCCCATTCTTTCTGCTATTGCCATTCTATGTGTTCCATACCCATACATGATACAACTCACAAAACGGTGTTGGATTTTTTTGCATTCAACATATTATGCAGACATTAAGAGAGGAGATAGGATTATCTATTTATCCAGAAATCTGCTGTTTCTGGTGTTTTCCATTGCTTCCTAGAAATCCAGATTAGCCTCTCATATCATTTCTTGTAAAACTGAAAAAATTTTAACATTTCATATAGTACAAGTTTGCTTACGAAAACTGTCATTTTTTAAAATCTAAACTGTCCTATTTTGCCTTTATTTTGAGTAATATCTTTGTCCAGTATGTTTTAGTCATATTTTTAACACTTTAAATATGCATTCCAGTGTCTTCTAGGATCTATAATTTTAGATGAGAAGTCACATGTTAACTAATCATTGTTCTCCAGTGTTAAATGTATTGTTTCTTCTTGTTGCTTTCAGGGATTTCTCTATGATACGCTGAGACATGGTAATCTTTGGATTTGCACGATATGGGTGTCTTTGAAATTCTTATATCTGTACATTTTCACCAACTTGAAAATTTTTTGGCTATTATTGAAATATTTTTGCCCAATATTCTCCTCTCTCTCAGAGACACCCATTAAATGTAAATTGGACTTTTAAAATCTGCCCCATAGGTCCCTTAGACTCTGTTTCTTTTTCCTTTTTTCCCTCTTTGTTCTTCATATTAGGTAATTTTTATATTCTACCTTCAAGTTTATTGAATCTGTCAAAAAAGTTATTGTACTTTTCTGGAATGTTCCATTTGCTTTTTTAAATTCTGTTTCTCTGCTGAGATTCTTTCTTTTCATTCATTTTGGTCCTATTTAGCTTCATATGACTCATTTTCAATATAATGGTTCTGAAATTCTTGTTTGCTCAAATACCTAAATCACCTCAAGAGTAAACTCTGTTAATTGACTTTTCTTTGGAAAATAAGTGACATTTTCCCATTGCTTCATTGGCTCCTGTCAATTTTATATTGTACTCATTGTGCACAATATAAATCATTGTGCACAATATAAATCTGCTATATTGTGTTTGGATTTCAATATAGTGGATTGGAGAGAATTACATTTTGCTTGCCTGTGTGTTTTATCTGGCAATTAATTTAACAAGAATCAAACTTCAATCTGCATTTCTTGGATGGTAGTAAAGAACCTTACTTCAGTTCTTTAATTCTTACCTGTGCTGCTTGGAGTTTGCTAGAGGTCAGCCAGAAATTTGTGTGGGCTTTGTATATAGAACTTGGGTCTCCTCTTCCCTGGGTCTTTCTTTTCTGAAATTATCTGCTCACTTTCAAGAGGTGTCAGTTGCCCAGAATAGTAAGATTTCCAACAGGGTTTTAGCTGCCCAAAGGAACTTTATTACAGTCTTTCTTCAAGTTGAAAGCCATGTAAGACAGGAAAATCACCCTTGTCCTTCCCTTCTTCTCCTATTGCCTCTCCTCTAGAAGTGTCCTGCATTTGGTCTTCTTTAGTATGTTCAAATATGTTTTTGCTTCCTTCCCTTTTTCCCCCTCACTCCCTCCCTTTCTCCTCCCTCCTTTCCTCCCTCCCTCCCCTCTCTTCCTTCCTTCCTTCTCCCTTTCTGGCTTTTCTTCCTTTCTCTCTCAAGCTCACTTGCTTATGTTCTGTCCATCTGTCTGTCTGTCTCTCTGCTCTCTGTCTCTCCTTTCTTTCCTCCCCCTCACCTCTCCTTCTCTCTTTCCCTCTCTCTTCTTTCTATTTTCTTGCCCCAGAGTTTATAGTTACCAGCAGAAGGAGAAAGTACAGTCAGAGATTCAGGTACATGCAAATTTGAGGATATTAAATCTTCCTCTGAAATCCATCAGAACACAAGTCTTTTGATATTCCACACTGAAAAATATAAACATTCCCACAGTTACAAGATAAACCATGATCTATTTTATATAAAGCAGTGTTGTTGCACATGGGTAAAATGAATTTCAATTGAATTTTTTAAAATGTCTACTTTCCTTTTTATAAGAAAGGATATCAGAGGATAGCCAAATGTCCTTTTATCTAAAGTATTTTAGTGGTCTTCTTTGTTTAAAGCATCTTCATTTTTAATATTTCATCATAAAAATGTTTCTGAGAGAGGAATTTAAAAATATGTCTATAAAATCTGCTCCAGTCAGGTCTGCTCTAACTTTCATGTTGTCATCAAGCTTTAATAAACTTGGATATCTTTTTGCCCCTGGAACTGGAAAAAGTATATTGAGAACCTGATTTAAGGGTAGAAGAATAATGAGCTGGTGACCTTTGTAAGTAGTGGAATTCAAGACCGAAGTGAGAAAGAATTTAGCCTGGGCAAAGACTGATGAATGGGAGAGATTTTATCATCCTGAATGATATCTGAACATGATTGTTTTTCCAATTTATCAGAAGAATGGTAATTAAATTAAGGATAAGATATCAGCACTTATTAGGTTTTCTCTGCTCTTGGTCAATTGAAATGGCCATGGTCTCTAAGAACAAAATTGTTATTTATAATTAGGTGATTAAAGCAAAAGAAACGGCCCTCAAAAAAAGGAATGAGTTGGAGAAGGATATGATTGTATCTCTCAACATATTCAGAGCTTTTTGTGGCAAGCAAAGGAGAATAATAGCTCATATATTATAGATATGTTTGCATATGTGTATTTCTGTGTATATTTCATGTGCATAAATATAAATATACATTTAATTGCTATATAGCAATTTGGGGCTTATCTAAAATAGATTGTATGTGTGGCATTAAGTATAGCAGAATGTCCTAAGTTCTTGTGTGATCAGTCAAACATTGGTAGATGAGCAAATGTATGATTTTGTTCTGTTAAGATGTCCTTTTATGACCAGATGACCTATCCAAGTATGTAAAAATGACTAAAAAGTTCTTAATAGGTAATCTGGACTCTGACCTGAAGATCTCAATGGTCAGTGGCTAAATACACATTACTTTTACAGTTTAATGAAAAAAATAAACTGACAAATACTATTGTCTTCATCTCAATGTCATAGCAAAACTTAATTTCGACCTGCATTCACTGTTAAGTGTTACAGTGTCCAAGCTTTACAACTGGGCTTGTTCCCAGAAGTGCTCGGATATGAACCCTCCCTCAGAGTCTTTGCTTTTGGTGCTAGAGTTTCTTCCATTTTCTGATCCACCAAATCCCATGCTTAAGCATCCTCTGGTTCTAGCCATTTGCACGATCTTTTGTGTTTCGGCTCCCCAGACTGTTTCTCTTGTTCTTTTGTTGGATACCTGAGTTGGACACCTGAGTGGTGATTTGTTTTTCAGGCTCTTTTGTGTTGTGGCTCTCCCGCTGCTGATTTGTGTATCTGATCTCAGACCTACCTCCGTCCTTAAATTTTTGTATCTACACATACATTATCAGCTTCTCTTATTGATTGAAAGTTGGCTTTTGGCTTTGTCATATTTTTATGAAATTAATGTTTTTTCTGGCATACAACTTCTCCCTTCCGGCTTGTTTTCAGTTCTTGGGCGACCTTGAGAACTTTGCTTTGTCTCTAGGCAAGCCATCCTTCACGTGCATCCCACTGCTGACTTCCTGAAATTCCACTTCTTGCCTCATATATTCTGTCTTTGTCTTTCTCTCTTCACTATGATTTCATTACCAGGTTCCTCTTTGTTGGTATTCATCTTCATAGTATGTCATTAACCTGAGGGACCGGAGAACTAAAAGGGATAAAAATACAACAGTAATAATAAATCCCAAACCATATAATTCATTAAGGCTACCACTTTATTTTTCATGATTTTCTAACCATATATTATTGAGGTCCCCTAGCTAATTCTTCTACTGCCATTCAGTTCCGAAATAGAATTTAGAGAACAATGGGTTGCTAAACTGTAAGCATTACCTTGCTTTTTATATTCCTCATTAATAAGTATTACCCACTGGGACTAATCTGTCAGAGTTCACTTTGGGGTGATGACTTCTGAATGCGGGATGTACACTGTGGACTGCAGTCACAGAACAGATGGGTGGAAATGAAAAAAAGTAAAGGAGACATGGAAGGCCTTTGTTACTCTGGTAGGAAAAGCTTGCCATACCTATCATCGGGAGTGTGAGCTGGAGATTTATCAAAATTTATTCTTCGCCCATTTGAAAAAAATTTTTTTTTGCTATTAAACTAAGCATTCCTTTATTGTTCTAGATATTAACCCCTTACTGTGTATGTGGCTTGCAAATATTTTCTCTCATTTCATTGGTAGCCTCTTCATTTTGTTGATAATTTCCTTTGGTTTCCTTCGTTGTTTTGCTTTTTTAGTTTGATGTATTCCCACTTATTTATTTTTGTTGTTTCCTTTGTTTTTGGTGTCAAATCCACCAAAATCTGCCATGACCAATGTCAAGGAGACCACTGTCTCCAAGACCAATGTCAAGAAAATTACCTCTTGTGTTTTCTTCTAGAGGTGTTATGATTCCAGGTGTTATCTTGATGGGGATTCAGTTTCATTCTTTATCATATGTCTATCCAGTTTTCCCAACACCATTTATTGTAGAGATTGTCCTTTCCCCGTTGGATAGTCCTGGCTCCTTTGTCATAAATTGCCTGTTTATATTGTGTGTTTATTTCTAGGTTCTCTATTTTATTCCATTAATCTCTGTGTCTTTTTTTAAATGCCAACATCATACTGTTTTGATTACTGTATTTTTGAAGTACAGTTTGACATCAGGAACTATTATGCCTCCAGCTTGGTTTTTCTTTCTCAAGATTAGTTTGGCCAAGGGGCGCCTGGGTGGCTCAGTCGGTTAAGTGTCTGCGTTTGGCTCAGGTCATGATCCCAAGGTCCTGGGATCAAGTCGTTCATCAGGTGCCTTGCTCAGCGGGGAAGTCTGCTTCTCCCTCTGCCTGCTCCTTCCCTGCTTGTACACACTCTTTCTTTCTGGCAAATAAATAAATAGAACTTTAAAAAAAAAAAGATTACTTTTTTCAGCCATTTGGTGTCTTTGTGGTTCTATATGAATTTTAGGATTTTTTTTTTTTTAATGTGTGTAAAATGCCCTTGCAATTTCAGTAGGGATTGCATTGAATCTGAAGCTCGGTTTGGATGGTATGGACATTTTAACACTCTCCTCTACTTCAGGAGCATGGAATGTCTTTCCTCTTCTTTGTGTTTTCTTTCAGTTTCTTACACAATATCTTCTAGTTTTCAGTATAGAGATCTTTCACTTTCTTCGGTAAACTTATTTGTATTTTGTTCTTTTTGAAGCTATTGAAAATGGGATAGTTTTATTTCTCTTTCTGATCACTTATTGTTGGTGTATAGATACACAACTGATTTTTGTGTATCTGTTTTCTATACTGCAGTTTTCCTGAATAGACTTTTTTTTTCCCCAAAGAAGACATACTAATGGCTAACCATTATATAAAAAGATGCTCAACATCATTAATCATGAGGGAAATGCAAATCCAAACCACAATGAGGTATGACTTCAAACACTCTTAAACTACTATTAAAGACAAGAAATAATAACCGTTGAGGAGGATGTGGGTGAAAGGGAACTCTCGCCTATCATTGGTGGGAATGTAAATTGGGGCACCTATTACGGAAAACCACTGTGGAGATTTCTCTAGAAATTTAAAATGGAACTATCATATGATCTAGTAACCCCACCTCTGTGTGTAAATCTAAGGGAAACGGAACCAGCACTTCAAAGCGATAGCTGTGCTTCCGTGTTTGTTGTAGGAGTATTCACAACTCGTCAGTATGGAAACCACCGAAGTGTCTGGGATTGGATGAACAGGTAAAGAAAATGTGTGCACATGCACGCGCGTGCACGCGCGCGCACACACACGCACACAGCACACGCACTGTAGAATGTTACACAACCATAAAAAGAAGGAAATTCTGTCCATCTGTGGCAACATGAATGAAACTGGGGGGAGGGGCGGCAATATGCTAAATGAAATAAACCGGGCAGAGAAAGACAGATACTGCATGGCATCAGTGATATGTGGAATCTGAAAAACAGAGAAGTCAAACTCCTAGAAACAGGGTGGAAAGTGATTGCCAAGGGCTGGCGGGGGCGGCGGTGGGGATTAGGAAGAGGTTGGTAGAAGGTTACAAACTTTCCATCCTAGGATGGATAAGGTCTGCTGATGATCTAACGTATAACATGGTGACTCTAACTGCCCAGATCGCATTGTGTACTTGAAATCCGAGAGACTCGGACTTCCACGTCAACCACAAAAGGGCAAACAGATGAGGTGTTGAATGTGTTCATTAACTCGATGAAAAGGAGAATCAAGTCACAGACTTTTATACACTTGAAAGCATTTCACAATTTTATTTTTCATTTTCTTTTGACATCTTACAATTTTAGTGGTTGATCATCCTCAATTAAAAAAGAAAACCCTCTTACTCTTTTGACCATTTGCTGCTTGTGGCATTTGATCTATGTGAGTTGGTGTCTGTGTAGGAGGAAACTTGTTCTTGGCAGGATCTTCTGGGACGTAGAATCGAGAACTTACTGGGTAGTTTAAGCCAAAGGGTGAACATAGATGTAGTAAAGGGTGTATGGAAAGCCCCTCAGCAGCCTGCTTCCATTTGAACAGGACCCTGTTTTTTGTCCTTCTAGTATTTTTGTAGGTACCATCTCTTTTGGGACCAACCCACAGGACAGCCTTCCTAAAAACGGTCATTGGTGTCACTGAGTGTCTGCTGCCCAGATGTGCCAAAGTTCTCTGTCATTTGAAAGAGCTGGTGTGGAATAAAAACCACCCCGTCTCTCACTGGTGTTCTTGGGGAGGATAAAAAGAGCGGAGGTCATGCTAAGGGAGGGATTTCATTCTCCTGCCTGGACCCCTCCTGTCAGGACCAGATAGCCAGTGTGTGAATTTTTTTCAGGCTGAGCAGCAGTGGAATTTGTGTGCGTGTGTGTGTGTGACACACACACCATACAATAAAGCTACGGGCTTGCAACTGAACGTTAGGATCCCACTTTCTACTACACAAAAGATCTAAAATACAGACTTCTTTTTATTACCGTAATACTTTTTTTCCCTTTTATCAGTGTAAAGTCTGTACAAGAGAAGTGAAAATACCATATCATAAAACCTGGAAGTCAGAAGAGAATTTTAGCTACTTCCCTTCATCTTCTTAAAAAAAAAATTAAAAAAAAATGTGTGTGTGTGTGTGTGTAAAATACACATATGTAAACATATACACAGGCGTATACATATAAAGTATCACGGAGGGAATTTTTTTTTCCATTATTTAAATTTATTTATTTTTTCAGCATAACAGTATTCATTGTTTTTGCACAACACCCAGTGCTCCATGCAATACGTGCCCTCCCTATTACCCACCACCTGCTTCCCCAACCTCTCCCCTCCCCCCCAACCCCTTCAAAACCCTCAGGTTGTTTTTCAGAGTCCGTAGTCTCTTATGGTTCGCCTCCCCTTCCAATTTTTTTTTTTATAAACATATAATGTATTTTTATCCCCAGGGGTACAGGTCTGTGAATTGCCAGGTTTACACACTTCACAGCACTCACGATAGCACATACCCTCCCCAGTGTCCATAACCCCTTCACCCTCTCCCAACCCCCCCTCTCCCCAGCAGCCCCCAGTTTGTTTTGTGAGATTAAGAGTCATTTATGGTTTGTCTCCCTCCCAATCCCATCTTGTTTCATTTATTCTTCTCCTATCCTCCTAACCCCCCATGTTGCATCTCCATGTCCACTGAGGGAACTTTTAACAAGGAAGCTGCTAACATTTGTCTGGACGTACTGTGACCATGTTCATGATGACCAGCCCCTGAAAGAATGGAAGCTCTTAATTTGACCAAAATATTTTCTTGAGATGCAGTGGGGGGCCGCCTGGCTTCTTCAGTCAGTAGAACGTGCCCACTCTTGATCTCAGGGTTGTAACGTTGAACCCCACATTGGGCATAGGGTTTACTTTAAAAAATCCAAAATTTTTTGGACAACTCAGATTCTAAAGGCTTTGGGCGGTGCTGATAAGAACAGAGAAACTCGCTCTTATGTTGCTATGACCACATCTGTCATATAATTCTGAACCCCTTGGAGTGTCTTGTAAGCAGAAGTGCCAACTAAAATGGCTTTTGTAACGTTTGCATTTGTTGTGTGGTATATATTTTATCTTAGGAATATTGTTCATGGTTCGTCAGTAACATGGCATTTTAAGCTAATTTTCAAATTAATAGATTTTCTTTTTTTTTTTTTTTTTAAAGATTCCATTTAGTTATTTGACAGAGAGAGATCACAAGTAGACAGAGAAGCAGGCAGAGAGAGAGAGGGGGGGGGAAGCAGGCTCCCTGCTGAGCAGAGAGCCCGATGCGGGACTCGATCCCAGGACCTTGAGACCATGACCTGAGCCGAAGGCAGCGGCCCAACCCACTGAGCCGCCCAGGCGCCCCAATAGATTTTCTTTTTTAATGCATGCATGTTACACTGAAGTTACAGGGACTTTGCATAAGGTTGTTTTTTTTTTTTTTAATGTAGTACTCGGACCATTTTGGATTTGGCAAATATGGTTGGGATGACCTAATCTCTCTTATTTCTTTTGCTTGGTTACGAAGTATGAACCACATCAGATGGTGACCACTCTTCTTCTTGCACAACTCCTGGGAGGTCAGGCCACCGTCTCCTTTCATGATTCATCCACTCCAGGACTCAACAACCCAGACCATTGGAATTTTTTATTACCTACACCTTGACACTTGAAGGCACCCATTTTTTTTTTTCTGGTTTTACACAGAGTTTGAAGACCTCCTTAGCCTACTAATAATTTCTATGTACTTGAATGTATTAAATGACCTTGGACCTAATTTTATTTTTTGAGAGAGAGAGAGAGAGCATGAGTGGGGGGGAGGGTGAGAAGGAGAGGGAGAGAGAGAATCTTAAGCAGGCTCCCTGCTCAGCAAGGAGCCCGATGTGTGGCTCAATCTCACAATCCTGAGATCATGACCTGAGCCAAAATCAAGAGTCGGTAGCTTAACTGACTAGGTCACCCAGATGCTCTGGACCTAGTTTTCTGCAAGTTAAGCAATCCTGAGCATTTAACCTTCTTCAGAAGTCTTACTTTTCACTTAATCTTTTGTATATCTTAGGGTATGAATTACTACTCATAATTGAGATTATTATAAAGCTTCCTAGTTTATAGTGCACTTCATATCCATGCTCTCTTTTCTTTGGCCCTTCCACAAATATTGTGCTAAATCGGAAGATGAGATGTTTGTCCACTGAGATAAGGAAGGAAGAAATCTGGGAGGAGGATGAAGGTACACAGACAGACTAGAGACGGACACCTGGGCATAGTGTAAAGTAATGGTAGTTGAGTTCATTTGCTTCACTATATGAGATTGATGCCCAAAACAGCGTCCCTTTTCTGATTCACAAACTTCCATATAAAAACCCAACACCCCTAATTTTTGCAGACTCTTATTGGCTGGTTAGGGGGACTCTGAGTCCCACTGTGGTCAACTTGGTGCAGAAATGTGCTTGCATACACCGTGTACACACCCCAACCTCTGTAAATGAAACGAGCTGGTTGTCCACATCATGCTGCCATGCTCTCTGGTCTTCTGCCTCTTTCCCTCCAGTTCTACTGTACTTTTCTTGCCTGTCTCCCACTGGGTAGGGAGTGGGAAGAGGGGAGCTCAAACACATCCATGTATTAAGAGTATGGGGATAGGGGTGCCTGGGTGGCTCAGTGGGTTAAGCCTCTGCCATCAGCTCGAGTCATGATCTCCGGGTCCTGGGATCGAGCCCTGCATCGGGCTCTCTGCTCAGCAGGGAGCCTGCTTTCCCCTCTCTCTCTGCCTGCCCCTCTGCCTACTTGTGATCTCTGTTTGTCAAATAAATAAAATCTTTAAAAAAAATTAAAAAAAAAAAAGAGTGTGGGGGCTCCTGAAAAGTTGAGGTTACCTCCACTCAGGAAGACCTTTGAGAAGAGAAATTTCTCCTTTTTTTCCCCCCCTGAGCACAGTCAAACAGGATTTTAAAAGCTAGTTGTGTTGCATTAAGGGAAAAACAAAAACAAAAAACAACTCAGAAATACTTGTCAAGTTCCTGAATGAGGGATAAGTAGATCCACTCAGACCCTGAATGTTTAAACTTCCAGAACGTCCTTACATGGTCATGAGACAGTCAGGGTTGAGAAATCCAAGCTCAGGTCCATCTTCCATTCACAGGGAGTTGGCTAGCAGATGGCCTCCTGCTCTGAGCTTCTTGCTTGTCTCTGGTGGTCTCCAGCTTGTAGAGCAAGAAAGCTTAAAAGGCTGTTAGGGTTTTGTGGGTGAGATACCCAATGGCAAAAAAAAGTTACCCCATTCGCCGATCCCGCGAAGAAAACAGCCCCCTTTTGAAATTGGACGCTTTCAAGGAAGATTTATGAACCTTTAGGGGTATGAAACCATCTGGTGTTTTGGAGCTAGCTAGTGGACCGGTTGCTTTGACAGCTCAAAGTCTGGCCTGGCCCCGGTCCTTCTTCGAGAGTAGCTCAGTGCAGGCTCTGCGTTGATCCCGGAGAGTCTCATCTTCGACATCTGTTGAACGCCTTGTGAAGATCAGTAGGATTTGGAAGAACATACCTGTTACTTTTTAAGGGCATTTTTACCGTTCACTGCAGGCTGCCTTGAGGAGCCCGGTGGGTGAACTCGGAGTTTCCCCTCTGCTTCGCTTCCTTGCAGGAGCACTGTGTAATTTTGGTTTTGTTTTGACAGTTGGTGACCTTTGACCCCTCCGAGTAAAATGTTTAGGCTGAGGAGAACTGAAAAGAGCTTTCAGATGGGATATTTCCAACCTCTTTCAAGCTAGAGCCCTCTGCCCCCACCCTCAGCCCAGCAAACCCTTATATAGAAATGGTTTTCAGCCCCTAGACGGTGTTCTGGTGGTCCACATCAGATCAAAGGCTCGCTTAATATGTTTGAAAAATGCACATCCGCATTGCAGAGCAGAAACCTGCTATAGAAATCAATAATATCATATTCAGGCAGCCCGAACTTCAAAGCGACTCCTAATGTGTGTTCTCCATTTCAAAAGAAAATGGAGAAGATGAGAACAGGGTGAGTAAGCTTTCTCGGCTTCATTCTATTTGTAACCGAGCTGAGATCTCGAATGTCTCTTTACTGCTTTTTGACAGGTCCCCAAGGACTCTGGGCGTAGGGCAATCTGCTTACTAATTGCCTGCACCTGTGATAATCTCGCACACTTAGGTTACAAGAGTGTCAGACTCTCTTCCACCCCCATGCTTTTGGAATGCAAATTATTTACACTTTATTGGAGGAATAGCATTTTAGGATAGAATATCAAATGAGACACACGGAGAGAAGGTGGATTAACCCTTAAGATTCTTTCATGCCCAGCAGATTGGTTTGCTCTGGCTGTTCATTTTTCCATGGTTGGTACCATATTCGTTGACCCTTTGTATGGCTGTCTGTCCCTCTCCTAAGTATTGTATAGTTACATTTTTAATTATGCGATTATCTTTTGTAATCTTTATGTACTCTCCAGGGGATAGGACTGATATTTTTACATGTTGAACTGGCTTGGGGATAACATTAGAACCTGTGGTCCGGGGTGTGTGGATATAGTTCAGCATGGAAACTATGTAACGCATCCTTTCATCACTTATTTGACACCTGTGTCAGGCATACTTGATCTGATTTGTGGGAAAGTACGTCTTAACTCTAGTGGGATGGAAGCATGGTAAAATCAAATCTCCCACCAACTCTTCTTCCCTCTGGTTTCTTTCCTAAAACGGTGATGGTGAACTGTCACTGAACCATGTCGAGGACATACCGTGTCTCACGGCAGGAGACCCAGGATTGAATCGCGAAACTGATCTGTTTCGTAACTTTGCCGGAGCCTGCTGGACATCCTGTCCAGGGTCAGGTGAACCAGCGGCGTTCCTTCCCTAGCAAGAGCTCTTATTTTGCTTCTCAGTCTGTGATAATTCTCCCCATTAGCAACCTTTTCCAGCACAGTGTTAACATGTCGAAGTTCATGTGACAGTTTGTGATGAAAACTGTTTGAATTGTGGGCTTTAAGTGATGCTCCACAGTCATTGTTTAGAAAATGGGGAGATTCCAAATTGGCCAGATGTTGGTACACTCAGAGATGTGTCTCCATCGATTCTGGACCTGACTCAGTTGTGACCGAATCTGGGTTCCTAGTACTACATTTCATTTTCACTTAAACACCAAAAAAGGGCATCAAAGCCTTTGATCAGTTTCCTTTACATGTATTTTTAGATAATTCTTCAGATGCAGCTTCACAGACTAAAGTAGGACTTCCAACTCCTTACAGAAGGAAATTGCATACTCGAAATTGTTCTTTCTTGCCCTGCTCAGTGAGGGGTAAAAGGCAGACTTGGGCTGCTTTCTTTCCGTTCGGCAATTGGCAGGAAACAAAAGGGCTCCCAAGGCATTGTTGGGTGAACCCACGAGTAAAGCTCGAGATTTCAGAGTCAGTTTCCCCTCGCTCCTCTTTTTTTTATCCTCCCATCCGGTCTGTCCCCGTAATGAGACTTTCCCTCCACAGAGCAGGTATTTTCACTTGACTCTCATGTCAAGTGCTACGAAAATATTTTTGAGTTTTGACAGATGTTATCAACTTTGATTTTTCTAACTAGCGGCTCCGGATAAACTCTGTCCTGGGGATTACTGACCTCCAGTCTGCCGATTGGCTTTGATCAATGTTGCCGTCACTTTGCAGAAAGACACTTTTTAAAACCTCACGTGATGGGACTCTCAGTTGTAGTTGGGCCCCTCAAGATCCGTCTGCTGTCCTTACTCCGAGATTTAGAAAAATCTCTGAAAAATATCTATAAACAGTTTTATATAAATCTATACCATTAATATATAAACATAAACACACACATTTGTATAGATAATAACCTTGGCAGTACCTTAATGTTCATTTTCCCTTTCTTCCTTCCCCGCTTCCTTTCCTTCTTCTCTTCTCCTCTCCTCCCCTCTCCCCTTACCCTCCCTCCTTTCCTTCCTTTCCCCCTTCCTTCCTTCCTTCCTTCCTTCATCTCTCATTCATTCCAGCATGGTTAACATGTAATGTCGTGTTAGTTTCAGGGGTACAATATGTGACTCAACTCTTCCATACAACACCCAGGGCTCATCACAGCCAAGTGTCCTCCTCGGTCCCATCATCTATTTCCCCCCTCCCCCCCCCCGCCCCTCTGCTGACCATCAGTGTGTTCTCTAGAGTGAAGAGTCTGTTTCTGGGTTTGTCTCTCTTTTTTCTTTTTTCCTTTGGCCTCCTTGTTTTGCTTCTTCTTCTTCTTTTTTTTTTTTAAAGATTATTTATTTATTTATTTGACAGACAGAGATCACAAGTAGGCAGAGAGGCAGGCAGAGAGAGAGAGAGGAGGAAGCAGGCTCCCTGCCAAGCAGAGAGCCCGATGCGGGGCTCGATCCCAGGACCCTGGGATCATGACCTGAGTGAAAGGCAGAGGCTTTAACCCACTGAGCCACCCAGGCACCCCCGTCCTTGTTTTGCTTCTTAAATGCCACATATGAGGGAAGTCATTTGGTCTTTATCTGTCCCTCAGCATTGTACTCTCCAGCTCCGTCCATGTCCTGTAGTTGCAAATGGCAAAAGTGCATTCTTTTTTACAGCTGATAAATACTTCTTATTTTGATCAAGAGAGAAAAACAAATTTGGTTCCGTCTTTCACTTCGGAGTATTGGGTCTGTCCTCTCAACCTTACGGATCAGGTTCTAATGATCACAAAATTGAGTGAGATCCAGAGTTTGTCACTAGTCGCCATTTTATTAAATGCTTCATCATGAGGCCTTCATGTGTTTTTCTGACCACTAAATTTCACCAGAGCAAACCCACAATTTACTTCAAAACCATCACAAGAGTTTACTGGCCTTGACCTCTCGATCATTTGTTTGAGATTTTTCTCCTAACCACACATTTCTGGGTAAGTGAGCACACATATCCATGCCTTTCTGCAATATTATGGTAAAAGTCTTGGTCAAGTTGTTTTCACAGGGGGTGGGGAGGCTGTATTTTTAGGATTCGTGTGACCCCTGGGTCCTGGGTAAAATGCAGATTGCAGAAAAGAAGACATGACCAATCCTGGAACTTTGGCCTTTGGCCCAGAAATATATCTTGATGGGTCTCTGGCCGAATTTCCACAGCAATTCTTAGCACAATAAAACTGACGACCGTGAGCTTTTCTCAGATGTTTAACTGTAGTTCCTTAACAACATGTGAACACAATTGAAGCCTTTAGAAATAATCTTTGGATTCTCAAAATTCACCAGCATTCGTCTGACCTTGAAGAATGCTGTAGGCAAGGAATCTGGAATTCCTAGCCTGGAATCACTGAATTAAGCGAGAATCACAAATGTGAAAGTCCTCTAGAACTTATAACAGTCGTGCGGATGTCATCATTTTCTTTTGTTTCCCTGGAATAAGGTTCAGATTAGGTCAGCATTATTGGGTTGTAGTATGTGTGGTAGTTAAGTATAAACTCAGTGGGTTTCAGAATAACTGATTCTTTTCTTGTACACCAGCTATCTGTCTGTTGGTTCTGTCTGTGCATTATTTCTTTTACCCCTACTTCTGGGAAAAGCTTCCTTCTTTCCCTCCCTCCTTCCTTCCTTCCTTCCTTCCACTCACTCTTTCTTTCTTTCTTTCCTGCCTTCCTTCCTTCCTTCTAGAATGTATTTCTCACCGACTTCATGCTTTTTGAGCGGGGCTGACCCTAATATCCTACTCCAGAGACGGCCAGCTTGTTCATTTCACCAACCGTAACTCACTATGATTAGTCCTTGGGTAGGCACGTGAGTAGAGCTTGGCTGCAGTCATCTAGGGAAAGTCATCTTACAGCTTCTCGTAGCTCTTTTCTTCCCTGTGGGGATGGCCTGCCCAGGAATGAAGTCAACATGGAGAAAAACCAAGGTGTGGAGCACAGGGACACGTTCCTGGTAACAGAGGTCAAGCTCCCGCATCCACCCATGCCCAAGGTCTGTTCCGTTGAACTTCTAGCTCTGTGATCCAAGGAACATGCCACTTTTGTGTTCCTTTGGTTAGTTTCAGAGAAATTTCTCTTCCCAGAGACCAAGTGTCCGGTGTATTCCCACTGTATCTTTCACTGAATGAATGTCTCATTAATTGTTTCACTTTGGGTCTGCCAACTTCTCAGATTTGGGGTTTTCATCTGTGAAACTAATTTATCTTGTCTAGAATTCGAACAGGAAGCAGGCGGCACAAGGAGACCCGCGCACTTCAAGGAGCGCTAGTTTATGAGAGTATGGAGATGAGGTCGTCTTAGATGGGTAGTGTGGATCCAGAGAGGTGAGAGCGGGGAGCATATCTGGAAATGGAACAGAGAGAGACTCTTGCAGACAAGAAGCAGTGATTTGTATCTAGAGCAAACTTAACAGAGGAGCCCCGGAGAATGGATAAGCTCACCGGCCCCATTCTCCTTCCTTTCATCTGTCTCCTGCCGGGGCTGCCCATGCGCTGACCTCAACAGGAAAGGACCGGCGTCCTGCTGATGTGGTCCATGGGGACAGAGAGCAGGGGGAGGGGGTGGAGAGTGGACCTGGAGGCAAAGAGAAGGATCTTCAATTTGTCTTCTGTTTCTAAACTGAAATGAGTATCGATGGGAGAGTCAGGTGACTTTGGGGTCGTTTGGGATGTATGTACACGTATGAGTGAGAAAAGAGGAAAACAAATCTCACTTTTTTTTCCCTTCTGCACATTTAGCAGTCCAGTTCATTAAGAACCCAAATGGTCAGTGCCGATGTGTTGTCTCTAACAAGGTGGGGCAAAAAGGGTTAATGTGACAGTTATAGCAGATGATGCCTTTGTTCACATTGTTCTTGAATGTTCCTTTCAGTCAGTAATCAGAGTAGGACTTGATCTGAGTGGCAGTTCTGAAAATGGATAAAAAGTAATTTTATTTTGTATGTAGTGGACCTATAGGGCATTATCTCACTCAATTCCATGTGCTTCATAAAAACAAAAAAACACAAATAATAAATATTTACAATAAGGCCACTCCAGACAGGCCTGGTGTTTCGTCTAGTGTCTCAACTGAAGAAACAGCAATTGGTTTCGATGTTGAAACAAAAGCCGACCGGGCGAGGTTTATTGCAAGACAGTAAGTATGTACTAAACCACAAATATCTTCCTTTGTGGGCGATCTAAAGAATGTTCAGGAGTAACTTTCTCTGAGATTCTTTCCCCCCTGATTTAATTGCTGAGTAAGATACACGGCTCTGCTATAGGGCCCAGTAGATGACTCAGGGAGAAGACAGTCATTCTGCATAATGGTGGGCTGGTTCTATGCATTTTGAAGAGGCCTACTGAGTTCTTGCCTTTTATTAGGACTGCACCCTTATAAATATAAAATATAAATGTATGCACGTCAACAGGCGGTATAGAAAGGACACGCTCCTTCGCGGTGTAATGGTGGTCTGAGTCTCGTTCCAGAAACAGGATTGTTCTCCTGTGCCCTGTCGTCCACCGAGGTCATCCCGTGGCCTGTGGCAGGAGTGCCCACACAATTCACCCATACCTTGCACCTGGCACATGGCTCGAACTATAGTTGTGCCCCTTCCAGAACTCTGCCTTGGCGAGTGTGGCATCCAAACTAGGCCATGTCTCAGTTTTTTCAATCCAAAGGGTTTCACCTTGAGGTTTTAACCCATAGAAGTAAAATAGACTTCTGGAAAAAGAATGCAAACTCATGGTCTTGATTGTCCTCGACATTTAAATCGGAACTCTGACTAAACTTGTTGAGGTCTGTTTTCATAGGTTAGGTTGGTTCTATTGGCTGTGCAAGAGTACCTGCCAACGCCTAAAGGTAGGCGGTTCAGCACGTGGACAACCGTCTGCATGGCAGCCGAGAGTGAAACTGACACCTGCAACAGTCACTTCCGGTTGCCTCGGTGGGCTGCAGTCTTTGCCTGCGGCGGAAAGGCCTAAAGATACAGGATTTGACCCTGGGGTGGTGGTGGTGGCGGGGATACAGCTTGCGTCGCTTGTGAGAAGAAGTGCTTAAAATTTGGTTTCTGCCTAAAAATTAGCATTTTCATGTTTTTGAGTTTTTGCTGTGGACGAGGCCGTGTGGGAGATGGGGGATACGCAGCATTACATTTCCATTTTTATCCACACAACAATGCACGGCAAGGAGTTTACAGATGGAGAATCTCTTTCTCTCTTGCTTTCTTTCTCCCTCCTCTGTATAATTTGTTTTACGTTGGAACCCTTCTTTAGTCCTAAATCTGTTTCAGACTTACCCGTTTTTTTTTGTTTTGTTTTGTTTTGTTTTCTGACCTGCTGTCACAAGCTGTTCCATCTCTCCTGGATGACCAGTCGTCCCCTAATTAACAACCCTGTTTCCTCTTGTGCTGCCTTCAATGTAGGTTCTGCTCTTTGCTAGACTTCACTTGAAAAATACAAAGCTAAGGACATCTCCCTCCTTCAACCCCTGGATGGCCTCCCTTTGTCCCTTAGAATAAAGTCCACATTCCTGTGTCACTTCCCATGGGTCTCCCAGGGCTGGACCTTTCCCTGGCTTCCCTTGTGTCCCTCCTCTCCCTCCTCTGTCCAGACTTCCTCACCTCCTTGAGCTGTAGTTATAAATATTGAAAGGTTGTAAGTTCTTGGTGATCATAGAATATTCACTTTAAAATAACGTTTTGAAAATGATAGATTATTATGGATTATAGTATTTTGGGAACGCTTTAGTGATAGAGCTGCATGTTATGAAGCAGTTTCATAATCTGTAACCCTCCTGTGAAAATGATCATAAACTGCTTTTAATTTTTTTTTAATCGTCCCATAGTCTTTCCAAAGTAAAGTTTTCCCTAAAAGATTGCTTTTAAATCACAGTATTGCTTGGGTATTTGTTTTTGCCTGTGCAATACCACAAAGAGATCAGTTGCTGCTGTGTAACTGTGTTTGTTTATGCTAATAAAAGAAAGAGGAGAAATTAATCTGTTGGAAAGCTCTTGGCATGTGGAAGGTGAAGTTGGTTTATGTTTGTCAGTCGTTAGTTGATCTGTGAAGTTTAATTCCCAGTCCAACTGGTGTTGAGTAATAGATGTGCAAATGTTGGCCCTGGCTTTAGTTAGCTTCTTTCTACTGAAATTTATAAACACCTCTTGGTTGTTAGCAATTTACAAAGATTACAGATTGCCTGAAACTAACGATTCAGGAGGATGTAGGAAGGTCCCTTCGTTCCTCTTTCAGACCTTATTTTTTCAGGCATCTTTTAATAGATGAGAATAACTAAGGTAGAGAAACAGCTAATGCTGGTTAGTGGCAAGGCGTAGGCATTTAAGTTGGTTTTAAATGTTAAGGACTCATTGATATTTTGGTATGTGCTGCCTGCCAGTTACCTTTTTCTAACTGGTGCCAGTTCCTCTCTGAAAGGAGATTTGGGGACAGAGAGATTTCTGGAAGCCAGTGAACCCAGCTTTCTTATGGGTGACAGTTTAAAAAACAGCGGCTGTGGAGACCTTCACTTTGCAATACAACTTGAATATTACTGGAATGTATTCTTTTCCTGTCTGTTACCTGCATCTGTTTTGTAACTTTCCATGCACCTTTCCCTGGTTCCCAAATTAATTTTCCAACGTGATTTACAGCTATGATGTAGCATTTTTGGTGTCTGTTGTGTAATTGCAACAGTAGGAATCTTTGAAGGTTGGCTTGTTGTTGGAGAGCTAGGAACAGTAAACCCAACCACGACACTTCTCTTTGTGTGCTTATAAAACGGACCAGTCTGGTTGCATGAGCTTAGAGCTGTCTCCTTGATTCCCATAAAATAATTTCTTAGGTGGTACCTTCAAAAGCAGGCATTTAAAAAGACAGAAATGTCTCAAACAACTCGTGAATGTAGAAGAAAATTTTCTGTTGTGGGTCAGCTGAAAGGTGAAGTTGGTTTTGAGTATTAGCAATGAAATACTGACCTTTTGAGCTACTCTGTGAGATTCTCTGAGACAAAATAGCTTTGTAATATTTGTTTCTTTTACTAATTTATGACTTTTGCAATTTTAGTGCTAAAAGGAATATTCTTTATGGAAAAAAAAAACACAAACTGACATTTCACTAAGCTCTCAAGAGTTTCTGTTTGTTTTCAAATAAATAAAAATGCTGTATGTGACGCTCTTTGCCGACACTCTTGTATGTTTCACAAGTCAGTTCGCAAAAAAACGAAGCTATTTTTTGGTGAAGCAAGGTGAAAATTCTGAGTCGTGAATCCCAGTTGCCTGAAACAAACTCCCAACTGTGGCTCTACTGCCGGGAGATTCTTGACATTCTTAATCTGTTTGGTGGAAAAGTTATTTTACTCCTAGGGATAATCAGATACGTGCCACCTGCAACTGACAACTTTGTTTTCCAACCGGGTCTGGTACTCGTGGAAATCTGACAACGGAGAAGGGGCAGAAGAACAAGGTAGGTGTGTGACCTTCAGCAAAAAGGATCATTGGAGCAATAAAGTTCATTTCTCATCTTGTATGATACCCACTATAGATGACTGCTCTTGATATACGGCCCCGTGGACTACGAAATGAATATAGCTTGCATGCTGCTATATCAGGGGCAACTCCTTATTGCTTACTACCCCTTTAGAAACAGGAGGTCTGAAATGCTTGGGCTGGAGTGGCAAGTAAAGTCACCACTGGATTCCTGATCATTCTTTAGATCTTAATTAGATAACATACTTTCTACCTTGGCTCTGTAAATGCCTCGTGGGTGGCAAATTTATTTTGAACCCAAGGCAGATGCTTTATCTGTAAGTTCTCCATTCCTGCCTAAATGTTTTGGGCTATAGATCAGTGGGCCCTTTATGAAGTCACAGCCAGCACTTTTACTAAATTGTAATGGGCCACTTACGTTTAATGGGAAATGGGCAATACCGTGAGCTTTCCGAGCCTGTTCTACTGCACCTTAATTGGTAAGAAGCAAAATGAATTTGGGCCGCTTACGTTTAATGGGAAATGGGACAATACCGTGAGCTTTCCCAGACTGTTCTACTGCACCTTAATTGGTAAGAAGCAAAATGAATTTGGACCGCTTATGTTTAATGGGAAATGGGACAATACCGTGAGCTTTCCCAGACTGTTCTACTGCACCTTAATTGGTAAGAAGCAAAATGAATTTGGACCGCTTACGTTTAATGGGAAATGGGACAATACCGTGAGCTTTCCCAGACTGTTCTACTGCACCTTAATTGGTAAGAAGCAAAATGAATTTGGGGTACCTGAGGTCAGACTTAGGATGATAGTAAGCAAGGAACAGACTGTAGCCAGGATCGTCTTCTAGGGAAACATTTTGGGCATCAGTCAAGCTGTAATACATTAACTATGTTTAAATATATATTGTAAACACAGGTCATGATCCTAGGATCCTGGGTTTGAGTCCCACGTCAGGCTCCCTGCCCAGTGGGGAGTTTGCTTCTCCCTTTCCTTCTGCCCCCAACCCTGCTTGTGCTCTCTCACATTCTCTCTCAAATAAATAAGCAAACAAAAAACTTAAAAAAAAAAAAAAAAGCTTTACAGAATATCTTCTTGGTGATCACAAATGATTTTAGATTTGGAAGGGGTTGTTTTAGGATCCTTTTAAACCCAAGGTCCTCTGCAGTGTCTTTTCTACATCCACAAACATCCACATAAGTGACCTTCACTTAAGTAACTCTCCCACTGTTGAGATATCCCTTGTTCTCTTCTAAAACATACTACTGGTGCCCCCCGTTAGCTGACTAGCTACTCAGGAGGGCCCCCTGCAGGCCACCACAGCTCCCTGTAGGTGAGTTAATGTTCCCCAAGAAACAGTGTTGTTTGTCTTCATACTGGTTAATGCCCATGGTGCTTGCTATTATCATTATATAACATCATGAAATAGTATGTAAATGTATTTACATACTAAATAAATCTATTTACATACTAACTTACATGTCATTACATGTAGGTTTGATAAGAGAGCTGTTTCAATAAAAATAAGAATGGAAGACATTGGTAAGACCCTTGAGTCTGAAAACATTCACTATCAAATTAGGAATAATCTACCAGATGGAAACAATTAAAACAATTATATCTTAGGACTCCGTACTTAGATTTTTTTTCTACTATCTTCATATGATTTTACATTAAAGAAGTGAAATCTAGAAATCATGGATAAAGTGCAATAGGTCTGGCCTTTGAGGGAAAAGGATACTTACATGTGTATTCAAAGTAGAGGGCAAGGCCATATGGGAAGAGAAGCATTTATTTCTTCTTTGGTGGTTGGGATCGTTGTGTTTGAAGGACTTTGTCAT
This sequence comes from Meles meles, assembly GCF_922984935.1. Classification (NCBI taxonomy): domain Eukaryota; kingdom Metazoa; phylum Chordata; class Mammalia; order Carnivora; family Mustelidae; genus Meles; species Meles meles. Next base: position 147,849,287 of record NC_060070.1, read on the forward strand.
TCACCAAGAAGCTATTGGTGCTGATCACTTTGGTTAAGAGGGATTCGGCCACTGACTATAGCTTCCTCTGGGATGATCCTACTATGTATTTACACAGGTAAGGTTCTGACAACTTCTCCATGAAAGAAACCCAAGATTGTTGGACTCTGTGTTTCACAAAATTTTTGGAATTCTTAACTATTTTCTGGTTTTCATTTCTGGGGAATTATAATTCCAATGTAAAATTTCAATCCTCCACTCTTCTGTGCTACTTGTGAGAGCACAGTGTTAAGAATTTTGCTATGCTGTGGGGAGGGAAAAAAAATGCATCAGCCATAGTCTTAGTGCTTGAGTTTACTGTCTAATGTGGAAAAAACATAATTGTAATGTACTGATACAAATGTGGTAAGGTAGATACAGAAGTATTTTATATGTGAAGAAATCGGGGTGCAAAGAGGTTTAAATATCTTACCTGGAGTTGACAGTAGAGCATGGATGAAAAGCCTGATACATCTGACTTTGAATCTAATCTTCTTTTCAGTTTATTTTTAAGATTTTATTTATTTATTTGAGAAAGAGAGGGAGAGAGAGAGAGCACACGCATGGGTGGGTAGAGGTCATAAGAGGGAGAGAATCCCAAGCAGGTTCTGCGCTGAGTGTGGAGCCCAACTCGGGACTTGACTCCATGACCCCAAGGTCATGACCTGAGCTAAAACAAGAGCTGGATGCTTAGCCGACTGAGCTACCCAGATGCCCCCTTTTTTAGTTGAATAGCATAGTATGAAGTATCATTAAGTCTGACAAATACACAGTAAGCTCCCATAGTTTTCAGCTAAATTAGCTTAACTTTCTATTGAATTATAAAAATAATTTTATCACTCAGATTTCCAGATTTGTTTTCTAGAATACAGAATAGTAACATACAAAGTGAAATGTATCCCCTTTTTCTTTAGTATGCTTTAAGTACTTAATGAGTTTTAGCATTATCCTTCAGTAAACCAGTCAAACTCATTCCCTGCCCCCTCAGCCATATTGGGATAGAAGGTTTTTTTGGTTTTTTTTTTGTTTGTTTGTTTTTTTGCTTTTCCCTTAAGAGGTAGCCAGTTTGTTGGAGTCTCACCGAAATATGTAGAAAGCCATGCATGACTGAGACGGCTGAAGGCCCATCTTCCATGTTATAATATCAAGAAGTAGCACAAGAGGGTTTATATTGAAAAAACATATTTTTGGAAAGCATTTTACTAGTTTGTTTCAATTTTCTCCATTAAAAGACCAAAGAAGAGAGTAGAGACTTTTTTTAAAAAAACTCCTTATCTATATAAATTAGAGAATATGCTTTATTGACATGGTATCCTCAGACAATAAGCATGAGGGTACATAGTGGTTTTTTGTTGACATGGTTAAGCTTAGACAATAAACTTCTATCATGTTTATAAGTTATCAATGTTTTCCTTACTATAGTAGAAGTTCCTTACTGGACACAAGATAAGAATGATTTAAGAAAATAAAAAATCTAAAGTATCATTTGGAGCAGCTACTGAGGCCATTATTTCTTTGTAAAACCCAATACAGATGTTTAAGAGGCAAACAGATAATGTACATTTCAATTCTGTGTTTTCCCTTTATAAAACTGAAGGATACCAAGTCTCCTTGAAGTTTTGAAAGGAAACGCTTGAGTGTTTCATCATTTCATAACTTTCCCTCTTGGCTCTTCTTTTTTTCTCCTATTCATCTGACAATGCTTCTTTCTTTTGCAGATCTGTTTGGTTTTAAACTATAATCCCAGAGCCTTAAGCACATCTCCTTATTTCGTAGAAGTGAAATCTGACAAGTCCTTGAATAACTGAACGGTTTTAGAATTCGTAAGATGGCAGGTCAGAACCGCGGATGGAGCGTGTCAGTCCGTCCAGAGAGCAGCTAAGAGCTGAACGTTCATCATAGTCCATTTTGCCTGCAGCCTGGGGTCAGTGGTTGGGGTGTGTAAAGTACTATTGGGTCAGACTGTGAAGGTCTTGTGTGACAAGTTCAGGGATTTCGTATCCTTAAAGAATGGTAATGGTGAACTTGGAAGGAGATGCGAAATGAGAGAAATTTGGGGGAAGGATATGAAAGCAAAAGAAATTTTTTCCCTAATATATCCATTAGGGAAGCACAGTCTAACATATTAGCTATAGATTATGAAGTTTTTGCTTTTAAATCCAAAATCTTAAATCACTCTTGCCTTAGGTATAACTACCATGTCTGCCAAGAATAAGAAAAAAGAAAACAAAAGTGTGTATGGGGTTGGTTTATTCCCTATGGTGGTGGTTATTAATTTAATTGTTCATTTTAAGGTGAAGCAGCTGCATTTAGGGGTGCATTTGTGGGATTATTTCCCCGAAACAGACTTCTGTGTCCTCAGACAATCCCCCTCCTCATGAAGATTTCCATTGCTTTCTCTGTGTGAGAGCCCACGAACGTATGGAGGAGATTGCGAAGAGATAGGATTCAAGTAAGCTGTGAAATGGGTTTACAACCTGGTACAGTGCACAAAAGGAAAGCCCAGGGAGAGACCAGGAGGCCCAGTTGCAGGGTAAGCCTGGAAGGGTTATGGAGACTGGGCTCAGGACAACTTGAAAGGGAGACAGTGCGGAGAAGTTCAAAGACGTTTGGGTAGAATTGGCAGATTTGGATGACTGTAAGAGAGGCAGAAAAAAAAGAAATGAGTGTAGTTTGTGATTTGGGCCACAGACGGGATGCTGAGAGATCACTGGTGGTGGGCAGATCAAAGAGAAGGGAGGTCTGTGGCTTGGAAGCAGATGGCTTGGGTTTCTACCGCCACACTTAGGTCTAAAGCATTTCTGTCCTTCAAGGGAAGCCTGAAAGTTTCAGAGGGAGCAACGATCTCCATACTTATCAACATTCTGGGTCTAGCAAGGGGTGTTGTTCCTGCTTCCTGCTAAAGCCACCTTAACGTGAGTTTCAGTGTACGTGCCAACAAACGAGTTGGCATCCTTCCACCCTTGGTTGGCCATGGGGTTACTTGTGACTTTTGTAATGTATTTGTGCATCCATAGGTATTCACAGCTTTGGTAGCCTAGCACAATTATGTCAAGCTTTTACTATATATATAGTATTCTATAAGAGAGATGGTTACCCAATAGATGTATTCGAATCCATGTAATAATTAGCTGATACAGTGTGTCTTTACCAAAGAAAGTAATCATGAATCTGATTCTGTCTTACAAAGGCATATACGTACTCCTCACTGTGAGAAATGCTTGTCTGAAGGACATTGAGGACATACACATGTGTAGGTGGTTGGTTGTGAGTGATCTGAAGAAAATGAAGTTAGTTAAAAAAAAAAAAAATATATATATATATATATATCTTCTACCAGAAATTCGACATTCATTGAAAATTGGGCAATATTATTATACATTATTATTGAAATGAAATGAAACATGTAAAATGAATGAGTTATATTTTGTAAGGTACAGCCACTTCGTGGGCGAAGTATTTGTAGCACTGTTTTGTTATGTGTTTCCTGATGTGAGGGAAATGTAAATGGTGATGCAGTGTTCTGAGGTGATTTAGATTTTGGAAGGATAAATGAAATGGAATTTTTGATTGGGATGAATACATTAAATTGTTTGGTTCTACATTTGATTTTGCTTTATGTATAGACTTCATAATAGGGTTTCAAATACATAAAAGGGAATTCATTCCATAAGCTAGAGTCAGAAATTCATTTTAAATATTTAATGATTTAATTAAGTTTTATTAGTGTGATGCTCTTTGCTTTGCCGATTAAAAATTGACAAGGGCCTCATCTGTTTTTTCTCTCTTTTTCCCCCTTTTTGGATAGTATCTTGGTTAGATTTGTTTGTTCTGTCTCTTTATAAACAGTGATAAATACTAATTTTTCAAAATAAATGCTCTTTTTAAACATCTGAAGTTGCCAAGAGATAAATAGTAAACAATCATAAAGCATTAAAATCAACAGAATTTACTCATTGCCTTGCCCTTTGCTTCAAAACTGATATTTTATACTGTGTCTCTAGAGGAAATCTGATTTGCTTTACTCCAGTTTTCTTTCTATACTAATGATCTTTGCCAGAGTACAGGAGGTGTTTCATGCCCCAGCTCTCAGGCCGGGTGCTCAGGATGCTGCCATTGCATGGACTTCGGGGCATGGCCGAGAGTGAAGCGGATGGTGGACAAGAGGGAATTCCATGATTCACACCACTATCAACAATGGGTTCACTGTGAGGTGTTCGTAGGTAGTGAAGGTACCCCAAGTTTATACCTCAGGATCATACAGGTACTCCAAGTGGTTATGGAAATACTGTACAAACTAGAGACGGACTTTGACCATATGCGTGTCTATGACCCGTCATATGCATATTTCACTTACGTTACTTAACGTAAGAATCCATGTCACTGTAGCTCTGGATAATTTGGTGGCTTGAGAAATTTTATTGACAAAATGAGAGAAAGGGAAGAGAGTATAGGTTGGAATATTTACCCAACAGGCAGCAGTGGACCCTGCGTTGTCAAGGATATGATTCTCCAGACTTTTCTGACAAACCCCCTGCCCTCTGCCCCAGTGGCGATCAATAGCAAACCTTACCTTCAAACGTGCTTCTGAAGGAAAACTAAAATATGTTTTGGAGATAATAGATGTAGGTAGTTGTTCATTATCCTCTTTCTCTTTAGAAAAATATAATCAACCAAAATTTACCTTGCCTTTTGTCAGCTTTTCAAGACCCAGGAACACAGACTGTTAGTACATAGGCAGGTATTACAGAGCCTGTTGAAAGTTGGAATGGTGTTCCTCAAGATAAGGACTGAGCTTCCCATTATGGTAGTCATTAGCCACACGTGGTTATTAACATTTAAGCTTAAATAAAGTCACAGTTTATTCCTTCAATGTCCACAGGTGTTTTGTGGATGCCATATTGGACAGCACAGAAAGATTTCCATCATTGTAGAACGTTCTATTGTACAGCACTGGGTTAGAAAGTATGGCTTATGGTACCTAAGAAACAATATCCTTTTATCGATATTATTAGACACAGTAAAACCCCACCATTTCAGCTATGATGAGTGTTTTTTTGGCTTTTTAAGTTTTTAATTCTAGTTAGTTAACATACAGTGTTATATTAGTTTCAGGTGTAGATTACAGTGATTCAGCATTTCCATATGTCACCCAGTGCTCCTCACTAGGACACTCCTTAATCCCCACCTCCTGTTTCATAACCCCCCCCACACACACTTCTCCCCCCTCGTAACCATCAGTTTGTTCTCTATAGTCAGGAGTCGGTTTCTTGATTTGTCTCCCTCTCTCTCATTTGCTTTGTGCATCTGTTTTGTTTCTTAGATGCCACGTATGAGTGAAATCGTGTGGTATTTGTCTTTCTTGGACGGACTTTTCTTGGCATTATACTCTCTAGTTCCATCCGTGTCATTGCAAATGGCAAGATTTCATTCTTTTTTGAGGCTGAATTATATTCCATTGTATATGTATACCACTTCTTCCTTATCCGTTCATCGATCGATGGACACTTGGGCTGTTTCCATATCTTGGTTCTTATAAATAATGCATGCATCCCTTTGAATTAGTGTTTTTGTATTCTTTGGGTAAATACCCAGTAGCGCAATTGCTAAATCATAGGGTAGCTCTATTTTAACTTTTCTGCGGAACCTCCATACTCTTTTCCATAGTGGCTGCACCAGTTTGCGTTCTTATCAACAGTGCACAGAAGTTCCTTTTTCTTCACATTTTTGCGAACCCTTGTTGCTTCTTGTGTTGTGGAATTTAGCCATTCTGAGAGGTATAAGGTGATAAGTTATTGTACTTTGATATGCATTTCCCTTTTGATTAGTGATACTGAGTGTCTTTTCATGTGTCTGTTGGCCATCTGGATGTCTCCTTTGGAGAAATGTCTGTTCTTCTGCCTATTCTTCAATTGAATGATTTGTTTTTTGGGGTGTTGGGTTTTTAAGTTCTTTATATATTTTGGATACTAACCCTTTATCAGCTATGTCATTTGTGAATATCTTCTCCCATTTTGTAGGTTACCTTGTAGGCTTATCGATTGTTTTCTTCACTGTGCAGAAGCTTTTTATTTTGATGTAGTTCCCAGTAGTTTATTTTTGCTTTCGTTTCCCTTGCCTCAGGAGACATATCTAGAAAAAAGTTTTTATGGCAACGTCAAAGAGGTCACTGTGCGTGCGTGTTCTCTTCTAGGATTTTTATAGTTTCAGGTTTCACATTTAGGTCTTAGTCCATTTTGAATTTATTTTTGTGTATGGTGTAAGAAAGTGATAAATATTTCCGGTTCATTTATATGCTAATGTGGGTGTTCCCAGTGGTCAGGCAGCTTTTCTCTTTGTGATGAAGATCCAGGCTCTTCCATCTTGTGAGTCTGCTCTGCCCCAAATCCTTGAATCCCTGCTGCCAACTGCCTGAAGGGCTAGGTTGCACTGTCCTCTTCACCACCTTGACCTGAAAGTGATCAAATCAATTTTCTCTCTTAAATCAACTGGTGAGAACCAGTCGTTGGGCCCACCTAGACGCAAGGCTTTCCAATAGCAACTCTACCCTATGGAATGAAAAGAAACTGGCAGTTTCTCAGCAGTTGAGAAGCTCTGCAAAACAAATAGGAATTTTGTATGGAAAGTAACTAACCGGGCACCTGGGTGGCTCAGTCAGTTAAGCGTGTGCCTTCTGCTCAGGTTGTGATCCTGGCAGGGCTCCCTGCTCCGTGGGGAGTCTGCTTGTCCCTCTCCCTCTGCGCCTCCCCAACGTGAGCATTCATGCATGCTCTGTCTCTCTCCCTAGCTCTCTCTCTCAAATAGATAAATAAATAAAATCTTTTTTTTTTTGAAAAAGCAACTAATGGTTAAAGGAGAGTTTTCTTCATTGTTGAACTAATTGTGTGCCGTCATCTTTAGCATACATTTTATTATTTTCTACCTTTTTTTAAGGAATTGTTTTTCACATTATAATTAGATTATAATTTGATATTATAATTTGATAATCTCTGAAAACCAAATAATAGCTTTATTTTCATGTTCTTGTGCATGTAAACACTTTGTGCCTTACGGATTAAGAACAGTCAGTAAGACCAACCTCATTTTTACTTACTTTATATAAAATGTTATAGATCCAATGGAAATTTATATAAAAATGGTTATATATTTTAATGTAGGCTTTTAATTTTATAGGTGAAATAGTGATACTCTGTTCTTAGAGGTTTTCCCTTGTGGGTCTGAGTATGATTTAACTTAGAAGACTAGAATGTATATAAAAGTAGGATTACATTTATCATGTGTAGCGAAGTAACACTTGGAAAGGAGTTTCCTTCATTACATATGAAGTGTTGCTGGTAAGACTCTCATGGAATTATCTCTTGTAAATCCTTTCCAAGTTAAAAGATAAGTCCATGCTCAATTTCTGCATGTTTTGGTTTGTTTCTTGTGAATTTTTTTTTTTTAACCATCTCTACACCCAATGTGGGGCTGAACACACAACCCCAAGAGAAAGAGTCACATGGTGCATCCCTGAGCCAGCCAACCGAGCCCCAATCTGCATGTTTTATACATGTGAATATCATAATTGGATACCCATTGCCTAGATATATGCAAGCTTACTTCTCTTTGTGGACCTTGGTTGGCACTTAAAAACCTCAAAAGAAGATAGTTCAAGGAGTTACCCTATGTCTGAATTCATTTTGACCATTTTCTTTTCTCTAGATATCTCTATCTGTAATCCCTACTTCTGCCTCTCTATCTTATCTGTCTATCTGTCTGTCATCTCGACTGACAGTCCTCTGCACGGTAGTGTGGGATTGCAAAAATAACCTTGAGAACTGAAAATGCACAAAGCAATTTTAATAATCATTAGGAAAAAAATATGTTTATCAGTGACCTTTACAGTTTTTTGCTAAAACATTAAAAATTCTCTTATTCTCAGTCGTAAATGTATAGGGAAATGAAAAAAATAAAGCAGTAAAACTCTATTTCGTATTTTATAATTTGAAACAGAAATTTGGAGAATTAAAGCACTTTGTTCCTTTATACAAATTTGTCAAGGGTAGTTTGAACCATGCTTGCCGTCTTCTCATCATGTAACTCGTGGAATGAATATCTTCTTGGCCATGGCAAATCGCCATACTTCTTTCTAAGTGTGGATGACCTTCTGACATCTCATCCGTTGTGCCTTCGGTGTCATGAAATATCCCTGAGCGTTCTTTTAATGTGAAATTTATGTCTTACAGATGTCACTTCCTCTAAGACAACGCGACCCTTTTCATCACAACTAGTTTCCTCGTGTTTGTTGGTAAGTCCTCTTTCACTGCGTTTTTATTGGTCATATGTCCAGAGTCTCTCAGATGGTAGCAGGGTCAACGTTCCCATGGTCAGGCAGGCATGGAAGATTCTAACTTAACTCCTGTATTAGCGCTTTGCATTTCTGTGCTCTACTTGTATCTTTGTTGGGCATTTCCCTCTTGATTGTCCTTTTTTTTTTTTTTTTGATAGAATGTCAAGTGGGCTTTTCAATGGGAGACGGGGGCAATGGAACGACATGCTTTTCTGTCTCTACCTGCACAAACTAGTAGATGTACAGTGATCAGTCACCAGCAGACTGACGAAAGTGTGACGGTTGGTCACGGGATAGGGTGCAACACTGATTTATTTACGTAGAGTTTTGTGGACTGAAGAGCTAGCAGCAAAGTTTATACTTCGAGTGATTACTCACAATTGATCCATTGCAGTCACTGAAATTTGAATCCTGTTGTTGGAAAGCAGCAGTATTTCACTTAACCGCGATAGCTGAAATTTGTGTATGTTGGAATTATGCGGACAAGGATTGTTTCTGTGTGTGATTTCCTTTTACGGAATCCTCTCCCTCCTCCTCAGATCCTTTCTCCTTTTCTACTATTATGACTTCAGCTGCATCCCATATAAAACGAGCCCCGTGAAGCCCTTTATTTATTCTGCTACAATATATCTATGACATAAGCTGGTTTAGGTTGGAGGAAAAGAAGCATCATTGTTCAGAGAAATCGGTAAAATATTTGCCTTTGGAAAATGGAAAAGGGCTTGAATTGGAGAGGGCTAAAAAAACACTGCACCTGCGGGGAGGGTCACACCCAAGTGACTGCACCCCTCTGCATGCATGGATGTGATTGCATTCCACTTTAAGAATGAAATGTTCAGGGGCGCCTGGGTGGCTCAGTGGAATAAGCCGCTGCCTTCGGCTCAGGTCATGATCTCAGGGTCCTGGGATCGAGCCCCGCATCGGGCTCTCTGCTCCGCGGGGAGCCTGCTTCCTCCTCTCTCTCTGCCTGCCTCTCTGCCTACTTGTGATCTCTATCTGTCAAATAAATAAATAAAATCTTAAAAAAAAAAAAAAGAGTGAAATGTTCATTACTCGAGATAGTGTAACTTGAAACTAGTTAATTATGGGATTTGAAAAAGAGCAATGCTGATATTTACAAATAAATTAGATGTAACTATGGTGTGTACACAGAATAAATTAAAACAATTTTAAACTATAACGGATAAGATTTCTCTTGGGTTATCGACAGTAAAATCTAGATTCGTGGTTTTTAAACTTTAAAATGCATTTAAATCACCGTCAATTTTTATTAAAAGACAGATTCCGGCGTAGGGTCTGAGATTTTGTAGTTTTAACTACCTCCCGGGGAATGCTAAGGAGCTGACCGAACATTGAGTATGGAGAGCCTAGAACTACCGAGATTCTGCTGTATAAATTTAGGAAGCCAATGGCTTTAGCAAATACAACTATACCATATTTAAAATTGCTTTATTTGCCTATTTTCTGCTTCCATGACAGTGGAAAATACGCACCGTTAAGAACAGCTTTGGACCTTCCTTATCTTTCAAGCTTCCTCTTTGTGTTTGTGTTTCCTTTCAATGCCTTCTAAAAGATTCCTTTCTTTAGTCCTACATCGTCATGGCCTTCCAGTCATTCAGCTCACCGAATCTGGCTTTAGTCTTGATGTGAACTTCTAACAGAGACCCTCTACGTGCACATCAGGACTGCCTCATGGTCAACTGTGTGATGTGTGTACAAGGTCTGGTCATGTGGAGCTGCTTTCATGCAGTTCTCCCGTCTTTTGGTTTCTGGAACATTCCTGCTCTTGTTTCTTCTCCATCTTTTCTGATGTCACCTTCTCCACCTCCTGCACCAGCTCCTCTGTTTGTCCAGACCCTTCAGTGTTCTTCTCTCCTTCTAACTGACCAGCTGCTCCTCACTGGCATTTCCCCTATGGCCCCAGTTGCCCATTTACCATGCATATTTTAGTGACTCCCAAATTTTGATCTTTCTGTCTCTAAGACGGTCATAGGTTCAATCCCATAGTGACCTTGGGCAGTAACCTGACCCTCGTGAGATTCCTCTGATAATATTTCCCATTTCTGTACATGGATATCAATGTGAATTTATTTCTCTAGGATGGGACATTCTGGTTTGACCCAACTGTTAGTAATAGCTGATTTGATGGATGCATCCAACATATGAATGTGATATATTTCCTTGGTTATATTTTTGATTGTGGGCATCTCTCCCCATTTAAAACCATACTAAGAAAAAAAAAACAAAACCATACTAAGTATAATTGGAAAAAAAATTTTTTTGAGAGAGGGTGGGGAGGGAAGGGCACAGGGAGAGGGAGAGAGAGAATCTTAAGCAGACTCCGTGCCCAGGACAGAGCTGACATGGAGCTCAATCTCATGACCCTGAGATCAAGACCTAAGCTGAAGTTGAGAGTCAGACCCTTAATTGACTGAACCACCCAGGTGCCCCTAATCAACAGTTTTTATCAAGGACTACGTGATACATCAAACGTTTATTTTTATAGATGGAATTTTTGGAATTGTCCACATTTGGAAAATAACCAATTTTGAGTTTACTATTCTATTCCTTTACATTAATAAAAATGTAATATTCTACTAAGACATAGCCTAAAGAATTTTAGCATGAGAAATGTGCTTGATAAAGAGGGTATAAATAGACTGTGTTTAGTGCATTTAATTCGACACATAATTATTAAATATTTATGAAGCATCACCATTTGAATTAAGTCTTGCTGGCCTCAAATTTTTCATGAGAAGGAGGCAAATATGTGACTAAATAATTATAGTCAGATGTGTTAATTTGTATGGTAAATATTAGTAAAATAGGCTATAGTAATTCAAAGGAGAAGACACCCAATCGATCCAGAGAAGTTATGAGAATTTTCAAAAAGAAGTGGAATTGGATCTTTTGGAGACCTCTTGAGGCATGAAAAGGGGAGAGAAGTCTGGATTTTGGAGAAGAGCGCATGCAAAGACATTAAACCCAAAAGGGCACTGAGGGTTTGGGAAAAGTGGTAAATTCTGTAGGTTCGCTCTGTGTTCTTGGGTGGTGGTGGAGAAGATGAAAGCAATAGTGAGGCCCTCTATCTTCCTATCTTTAGGTTGATTCCCCCTACAGGTGGCCTTCTGGGAAGATGGGTGAATCCTTGAGCCTAGGGATGAAAACTCTGCTCATTACCCTGGTCTTGGAAGGGGGTATAGGGCCCTTGATGAAGGAAATTCCAGGGTTCAGAGTCTTGAAGGATGAAGGCATAAGGCCCTGGGGAGGAACGTTCCTTTAGTCCTAGGGAAGAAAGCCAGTGCAGGGATTTCTACAGCAACATCTAGGGCAATGGCCTCATTGCCAGGTCTGA